>NC_036844.1:15813681-15976025 GCF_002910315.2 Salvelinus sp. IW2-2015
ATTTATTTATACATATATTTGTTTGCCTTCACCTCCCTTATCTCACCTCACTTGCTCACATTGTATATAGACTTATTTTTTTCACTGTATTATTGACTATATGTTTGTTTTACTCCATGTGTAACTATGTGTTGTTGTATGTGTCGAACTGCTTTGCTTTATCTTGGCCAGGTCGCAATTGTAAATGAGAACGTGTTCTCAATTTGCCTACCTGGTTAAATAAAGGTTAAATAAATAAATAAATAAAATTCCATGGAAATATAACATTTATTTGGAAAGTAATAAATATATACATATTTTTAAAAGCATTCATGATTTGCGTAAATGTAATATATTAACTATTAATATGAAATGGTATTATATTTGGTGAAGAACACATGACTTGTTTAGGACTCAAAACTCAAAGTTTAGGACTTGAGACTTGACGGTCTTGACTTGAGACTTGATTCGGACTTGCCTGTCTTGACTTGGACTTGACTTGGGACTTGAGTGCTAAGACTTTAGACTTACTTGTGACTTGTAAAACAATGACTTGGTCCCACCTCTGGTATCCAGACACTCAAATGCAGTATAGGGTACTTTTCTAGCATTCTTCTAGTTCCTGTTGCTTTAAATTTAAACTATAATAACATTATATTAATTTCATGAGTCACTCAAACCTGGCTCATGTTGTAATACAATTATCTGCCCCTTTTTCCTAAARAATAGAGGAGATTCGACTTTTTGTGGCACATCCTTCCGTGCATAATGACCCTTTTGAATGCTCTGGACTCTCTGCATGTGGTTGAAGAGGTCTGGAGGGCCAGAGACACTTTCCAATTTTCATTAAGCTCCAGTCAAAAGTCCATKATTTCTTATAAAACACTGAGATAGCTGCCAAACTTCTGCTGGGCTGAAGTTCGAATTCAGGCGGTATCTGGTTCGAATTCAAGCTGTATCTCAACCGGCCGTTATTGGGAGTCCCATAGYGCGGCGCACAATTGGCCRAGCATCGTCCGGGTTTGGCCYGTGTAGGCCGTCATTGTAAATAAGAATTTGTTCTTAACTGACTTGCCGAGTTAAAGGTAAAATATATATTTTTTAATAATAAATCTTCACCATCAGCACAAGCCAAAGGTCGTTATTTCCTACCCAGAAAGCTGAAGAGCGGCACGGACACACAGAAAAACAATATTGATTATTAATAGCGAAGGGCCGACGTGGAGGGAAGGAGCGAGGATCAACAACGAGAAGAATAAACAACCATGAATTGATGGGAGAAACCGCTTGACAAAACCAAGGCCAGGCTACAGACACAATCATCATGATCATCCAAGCTAATCCACATGCATTTCTAAATGAGGTCACAAAACAAAAACAGCCAACGTTTCATCCCCCATGGCCCTGTTCTCTGATGGCCTGTTTATTCATATAGTAGTGGTGGCTGGCTCTCACAAAACCAATCTGAGAAATCACACAGGCAGGGCCACAACAGGCCCAAGTTCTGGCTGGTATCCCATCCTTTGATTGATTTTACAGATTGTTATCTGGCTTTTTTACAATAACTATAAAAGCCAGAAATATAATAAAAATGAAGAAAACTATGTATTCCATATAGCTGTTCCCCAAATTACAAGCAGACCTTAGAGTTGATAAGTAAGCAAGGTGGTCGGTWGCTTGGCTTGCCTTGCCTGTGGGTGCAGCCTGCTGTGTGACCGAGTACAGACTCCATACTCCAGAGTTCTCTCCGCACTGAAACAAGTTCATGGATTTTATTTGGCAGATGACAGATTGCTTCCCAAAGTGAGTGGAAAACAAAATAGGGCCAGTTTGATCTCCACTGCTGGCCTGACCAGGTGAGGACTTCTGATACACAGCAGACTCTGGTAACATCAAATATGTTGAGGTTTAATGGCCTGTTAAAACCAGGTCACACTAATTACTTGACCTCAAAATTACCTTTTACTTTTCTTAAACCTAAAGGACACACGATGAAKTGCAACAAAATCACAGCAGCCTCCTCAACTCCCAAACCGGTCCATGTGAAATGGCACCTCATACGTAATTTTCTTTACCCTTTGACACATACSAACACACGGGTGTGATCATTCTACAGTGGTCCCTGCAGCGTACGTTCAAACCAGTGTGATTAGACACTTTAGAACGTCTAGTTACGATTGGGGTAACAGTCAGCGTTTGAGCTGGCCACACTGTTTTTTTACAGCAACATCTTGCACAAACAGTCTTTACAACATTATGTGAGCATTTTATTTTTGAATGCAATGTTCAGACATTCACAGAAGTAGCGACAGCATAACACAARTCTCATCCAAACCGGAAAATGTAGGCTACATTAGTCGTAGCAGTAACTGAGGAAAGAGTGACCTAACACAGGCAGTCATATTGAGCTAACTCTTGGCTAACAGAAACCAAAATATGAATAAGCTAAAAGCAATTACTATTTACAATTCATCACGTCACGGGTGAGCTCACCAGTGATCAAAATAATTTAGTAAAGCACTTTTTAAAAATAGAAAGTAATCCGACGATGGGTAGCTTGTGTGCACCACCATGTTCTTTTGTTTTTGAGTCAACCAAAGACAAGACACTACAAGATGCATGTTGAAGGGGGTGTGTCGTCTACGGTCATTCACTTCCGGAAGTTTACTGTAAAGGCGAGTGAACCATCCATTCAACTCGTTTTGCTATGACAACTTTGGTCTGACAGACATTTACGTGACAACCAGAATGCATTGTATGATGTCAACAAACATGGCGCCCCACATAGCTGGCAATTCTCTTAGCATTAGCTCATCATAATCAGTACAACCTTCAAAAAAAGTATTATAATGTGTCCATTACAATCTACGCAAGAATCGGAATGCATGTCACCAGAACTTGAACATATGTGAATAAAACAGTGAATACATTATACTCCATACATACATYRGATGTGCTACAGTAGAAACGACAACACGATATACAGAAACTATGATAACGTAATAAGGCACTTTGATAGAAACGCACACATGTCCAAAGTTATCATTAGCAAGGAAAACAGCAACCTAGGCAATGTGGGCGAAGCCAGAAAATGTGCCGGGGGGGAAAGTTAGCGCAAGTTCTGAAGTTCTGTGCTGACTGGAAACGCTCAAATGTCTGAATACTTCATGTGGGGAAACACTAGGGAAGGGCTTTGGCTCTCGTCGAAGAGAGAAGTTTGTCTAGCTCAGTAACGCCTCAAACGTTAATTGTCGTCAACAGTGAAATGTACAACTTCTATGAATTAATGAGGAGGCGGAACACATCTCAATTCAAACTGATGTTAGAAAATAAAACTGGTTAGAAAACAATTAGAAATTGACAAGTTAAAAGTTGAAGCCTATAGATAATTAGCAGGCATTGTGCCTTGGTTAAAGGGCAACATGGGTTAATTGTTCTGTTGCGTAACAATCACATTTTGGAACAGTGAGTGCATTCTGACACTGGGGCGACCGTTATAGATATTTTGAACTCATGGTTGTAAAGGTAAAAGGCATGTAGGACAACGTGGTTAATGTAGCAAACCTTCGTGCACATAATGATTCTGATGGTAGCACTGCCGATACCCGGTGAGGAAAACAAACCTAAATAGAAGTCATAATGCTCAGTGAACTGGCAACCATGGCGGGAAACATGTTTAAAACATGAGAGAGGGGGCATTCAACAGAGCAAATTAGTTCTCTGTGCACAACTGTGGATAAGGCACATAGGCTAATACAGAATTGCTACCCTACTAATGCTGCATTATCAACACAATGAGAACATTGATCCACATTTTAGATTCATTTCACACTCAGGGGCAGCAGAGTGCAGTTGAGTGCTGAGTGACAAATGGGACACCAACTCCCTGAGTGTGAATATGCTGCCATGTTGCCCTAAGAGATGTGATGACTGAGTTACTTAGTCATTGACAGTGAATGAGAATAGATCTGTTTCCTCTCTATCTATCCACTCGCTGAAATCACACTGCCTTTCTGACATCCGGCTCAAAGAGACAAGACATTAGAAGCCTGGGGTGATTCACATTACATGCTTAGTATCAGAAAGATCTCTCATAATGGCGCGGGGGATGGTTGCAAATACAAAAATCTGACTCAGAACGAGAGGAGCACATAGGCCCTTTAATTCTGTATATAACACCCATTACAAAGTGGTTACATATAAACTGCCTGCTTTGGAATGATATAGGGCTCATGTCTCATATCATGATACACAGTCAATTCATATCATGATACACAGTCAATTCATATCATGATACACAGTCAATTCATATCATGATACACAGTCAATTCCAGTGATTAGATGCGAGGGTGTTTCTCCCCTGAGAAACATTGATATATGGGTAGTCACTTGTCAGGGATTGGTACAAATTCACATTTCCCCACTCTCATCTAGCCAGCTAACTAGCTGTGTGAGAGTACGCCTAACCCTTAACCCTTACCTAACCCGAAGCCTTACCATAACCATTTAAATGTCCATTTCAATGGGGGTAGGGACTCCCAAGGGACCGTTCACTGAGGCAACGCTTGGGGCGAGAGGCTGTGCAGTGAAAATCCCATATCGGTCGGGCTCTAAAAATAATATAGTGATATTTAACTATCAATTATAATTCTCCCCTGAGAAACACCATGAACATAGAGGAGAGGACTAACGTTGTAAGGATGGGGGGGGAACAATTACATTTTTTATAAATTATGATTTTACACACATGGATTGTACAATATTTGCACATTATTATTTGAAAAATTCTTCAAGCTGTCAAGTTGGTGGTTGATCATTGCTTGACAGCCATTTTCAAGTCTTGCCATAGATTTTCAAGCCGATTTAAGTTTATTTTTAAATGTATTAGACCACTCAGGAACATTCAATGTTGTCTTGGTAAGCAGTGCATATTTGGCATTCTGTTTTAGGTTATTGTCCTGCTGAAAGGTGAATTTCTCTCCCAGTGTATGATGGAAAGCAGACTGCATGTGTGCCAGTGTGAGTGGGCTGTTGCCAGAGTAGATTGAGAATTCGGCAGTACGTCCAACCGGCCTCACAACCGCAGACCACATGTAACCGCACCAGCTCAGGACCTTCACATTCAGCTTCTTCACCTGTGGGATTGTCTGAGACCAGACAATCAGACAGCTGATGAAACTGTGGATTTGCACAACCGAATAATTTCTTTACAAACTGTCAGAAACTGTCTCAGGGAAGCTCATCTGCGTGCTTGAGGTCCTCACCAGGGTCTTGACTTGACTGCAGTTCAGCGTCGTAACCTTCGATTGCCACTGGCACGCTGAAGAAAGTTTGCTCTTCATGGATGAATCCCGGTTTCAACTGTACCAGGCAAATGGCAGACATGGCGTTGTGTTTGCTGATGTCAACGTTGTGAACAGAGTGCCCGATGGTGGTGGTGGAGTTATGGTATGAGCAGGCATAAGCTACCGTTCAACGAACACAATTGTATTTTATCGATGGCAATTTAAATGCACAGAGATCCTGAGGCCCATTGTTGTGCAATTCATCAGCCGCCATGTTTCAGCATGATAATGCACGGCCCTATGTCGCAAGGATCTGTAGACAATTCCTGGAAGCTGAAAATGTCCCAGTTCTTCCATGGCCTGCATACCAGACATGTCATCCATTGAGCATGTTTGGGATTCTCTAGATCAACATGTACGACAGCGTTCCAGTTTCCGCAAATATTCAGCAACTTTGCACAGCCATTGAAAAGGAGTGGGACAACATTCCACAGGTCACAATCAATAGCCTGATCAACTCTATGCAAAGGAGATGTGTCGCGCTGCATGGGGAAAATGGTGGTCACACTTTTTTTCCTCTTAAATTATTATAATCTGTGACCAACAGATTCATATCTGTATTCCCAGTCATGTGAAATCAATAGATCAGGGCCTAATGAATTGATTTAAATTAACAAAGTTTCTTATATGAACAGTAACTCAGTAAAATCTTTGAAATTGTTGCATATTGCGTTAATATTTTTGTTCAGTGTGGATATTGTGTAGTTAGGCTGGTTATCTCGCTAGTTAACCATTTAGCATGTAATAATGTCATTGTCATGTCCGATTTCCTAAATGAACTTTCCAGCGACACTCGTGTATGAGAGCAAATGGCCAACACGCAGTTGATACGAGCTCGCAATTGATGAAATCAATGCTGCATACTCCAGTTGAAAAACCATCTATCAAGTGCTCAAAATTGGTTGTTGAGAAATAATTCTGACACCATTGGAAAGCTAGTATTCGCCTCTATTCAATACTGGCTATATAATTCTGACAAAGTAAAATAAAATATCTTAGAATAGCTTAAGGGATGGATCAAAATTGACAGAATGGTTACCTGGAAGAAAATTGTTTTTCAATTTCAGTCAAGCGGACGGTTTAGTATTTTAAAATCTAGTCATGTCATTTGTAATTGATTATATTTCTATAATTCTTAGTGTTTCAGAATTAGTTGCTTATTAGGCTATACAGTCAGGTCCATAAATATTTCGACATTGACCAAGTTATTATTATTATCACAGCATATTGGAATTTAAATTAAATAATGAATGTTAATTTGAGGGTATTTTCATCCAAATCAGGTGAACGGTGTAGGAATTACAGCATGTTTCATTTGTTGTCGTCCCCTTTTTAAGGGACTAAAAGTAGTTGGACAATTGGTTGCTCAGCTATTCCATGGCCAGGTGTGTTTTATTCCTTTATTAGTTCATTTACAAGTAAGCAGATAAAAGGTCTAGAGTTGATTTCAAGTGTGGCATTTGCATTTGGAATCTGTTGCTGTTAACACTCAATATGAAGTCCAACGAGCTGTCACTGCCAGTTTAAGCAAGCCATTCATTAGGGGCAAAATCAACTATTTGGTACCATTTAGCATGTAATAATGTCATTGTCATGTCCGATTTCCTAAATGAACTTTCCAGGTCTTAAAAATTAAGTACTGGTGAGTTAAGGAACACCAAAAGGTCCGGAAGACCACGGAAAACAACTGTGGTGGATGACAGAAGAATTCTTTCCCTGGTTAAGAAAAACCCCTTCACAACAGTTGGCCAGATCAAGAAAACCCTCCAGGAGGTATGCGTATTTGCGTCAAAGTCAAAAATCAAGAGAAGACTTCACCAGAGTAAATACAGAGGGTATACCACAAGATGTAAACCATTGGTAAGCCTCAAAAACATGAAGACCAGATTAGAGTGTGCCAAAAAAACATTAAAAAAGCCTTTACAGTTCTGGAACAACATCCTATGGACAGATGAGACAAAGATCAACTTGTACCAGAATGATGGGAAGAGAAGAGTACGGAGAAGGGAACTGCTCATGATCCGAAGCATACCACCTCATCTGTGAAGCATGGTGGAGGTAGTGTTATGGTGTGGTCACGTATGGCTGCCAATGGAACTGGTTCCCTTGTATTTATTGATGATGTGAATGCTGACAAAAGCAGCAGGATGAATTCTGAAGGGTTTAGGGCTATATTATCTGCTCAGATTCAGCCAAATGCTTCAAAACTCATTGGACGGTTCACAGTGCAGATGGACAATGACCTGAAGCATACTGCGAAAGCAACCCAATACTTTAAAGGCAAAGAAGTGGAATGTTCTGCAATGGCCAAGTCAATCACCTAACCTGAATCCAATCGAGCATGCATTTCACTTGCTGAAGGCAAAACTGAAGGCAAAACGGCCAAGAACAAGCAGGAACTGAAGACAGCTGCAGTAAAGGCCTGGCAGAGCATCAACAGGGAATAAATCCAGATTTTGGTGATGTCTATGGGTTCCAGACTTCAGGTAGTCATTGACTGCAAAGGATTTGCAACCAAGTATTAAAACTCACAATTTAATTTACGATTGTTAGTTTTTCCAATTACTTTTCAGCCCATAAAATTGGTTGTAATTCCTACACGGTTCATACAGTAATTTTGACAAAACCCTTAACTTAAATATGAAAGTCTACACTTAAAGCACATCTTGATTGTTTCCTTTCAAATCCATTGTGGTGGCGTACAGAGCCAAAATTATGCAAATTGTGTCACTGTCCAAATACTTATGGACCTGACTATATATCGATGTGTGCCAAATGCCATCCCTAATTCTCCGCTGGGCGAGCAATATCAAAGTGTGCCTATAGGCTATTTAGGGTGTCAATCAAACGATTCATAGCCTATAAGCTACGAAGTGCATTATATTACACAATGCAATTGATATTCCAACCCTGAGCCTCGGCCTGCTCTGCTTTTGATAATCAAAAACTTTTGTGTGCTGCCTAACCAATGGCTTTGCTGTGTAGGCCTACCGTGGCAGTTCAGGAGGAGAGTCAAAGGCTTCTTCCAAAAATAATTGTGGATTAGGCGTAATCCAAAAAACGCATCTTGTGCCCGGACCAGCCTATGCTCTGTTCAGTTTGAGAAGGAGAGTGCGAAGATGTTACCCTTGTTAGCTTTTAGACTTTGAAGAAAGTAAAACGGATCCAATTATATAAAGTCATCTATAACAGCACTTTTGTCCACGATGCTTTATGCTAGAAACAAGCTGTAAAATACCTGGGAAAGACATGGCACGCATATGGGGATATAATTGTTTCCTTTCTTTGACATTCCCCTGCTATAGCCAAGGTGACAAAAAATGGACTTTGCTTGGGAAGTAATCTAATTCTGTCACTATCAATTGATGAAGCGATTCACTTTCTGTACAATAGAAGAGGGCCGGCAGGTAGCCTAGTGGTTAGAGCATTGGGCCAGTAACCGAAAGGTTGCTAGATCGAATCCCCGAGCTGACAAGGTAAAAATCTGTCGTTCTGCTTACTAATCCTAGGCAGTCATTGTAAATAAGAATTTGTTCTTAACCGACTTGCCTAGTTAAATAAATAAAAAATGTTTAATTCCAGACAGCTTTTAGGCAAACACTTGTGACCTTCTCTAGTTGGGTTAAGCCACAGGATAAGAGTAGGCAGCAGTTAAAGCTTCAATTTTTCATCGTCGGGGTGGAAAGGTAGGCCTAACTTCTGAAAGTATCATGCTCAGATTCCTAATGTCTCAGATTTAATATTTGCAAACAGGGACAGTTGTTGTAAACAAGACACACATTTGGTATTGGAGAAACAGGATATGGAACACATAGGCTTATCCCTCTGTCCATTCTTTGCTTGTAATTTCATACATTTGTGTGGTATTAAAAATTCTGCTAATATGTAAAATTACATGAAATGTTTCTAAAATGCTATTTTTTCCTCAGACGTGCAAATATGATGAGTCATGCAATGCAATGCTTTTACGATAAAGGAGATCTTTCCACCCCTACTTTTGTTCACAGACCACCGTGGACTTGCAACCTTCTGGCCCCAAGCCCTGTGCGCTATCAAAATTCCTGCGTTGTCGTGTAATGCTTACAGGACGAAGAACCGTTTCTAAAACCACGTATCTAAGGCTCTGGTCTGTCCAAGAAGTGAATGTATTCTGCTATCAACTTTGTTTTAATTGTTATTTTGGGTATAGGGGAGGGTCAATAGTTTTTTCCCAAGCATTCAGGGAGGGTTTAGGTAAAATATATTTTGATGGAGGGCCATTCATGAGATCTACGATTTTCTCCATGTAATCCTTATTATGAAAAACGTTCACTCCCTAATTGACAATTAACTCCTATGCTGTCATGATCTCCCCTGAACACTGAATATATTTGTCTTACAAATAGATAACCATGTCTTAGTTACCTACCTCGCCCACCTTGAACATTTGATCCCTAGTTCATTGAATGAGATAATTATTTCATAGAGCTATAAAATGTATTTGGTTGTAATTTTAAATGTTGCAGGCTGGCCAACCACCCTCCAGGAGTCCATGGGAGCTACTGGTTGAGCAGGCTTTTGCTCCAGCCTTGCTCAAACGCACCACATTGTAAAAAAAATCAGCTGCTTAAGAGGGTCTTGATAAGCTGACTCTGGTGGATTTGAGCAGGGTTGGAGTAAAAGCAGTAAAATTTGATTTAAAAAAAACTGATTAATTTTAAAAAACACCTTATGGAACAGCGGGGACTGTGAAGCAACACAAACATAGGCACAGACACATGCATACACACACCCACACTATACACACATGGACTTAGTACTGTAGATATTTGGTAGTGGTGGAGTAGGGGCCTGAGGGCACACAGTGTGTTGTGAAATCTGTGAATGTATTGTAATGTTTTTAAAATTGTATAAACTGTAAACAGACACTGCTGAAAGAGTAGCTAATGGGGATCCATAATAAATACAAATACAAACACCTGCACACCCAGTAACTCTCTAGATGGATGTTTGATGGACCACATCAGTGTAGTATTTTACCTTGTGAGGGGTTAAGTACCTACAAAAGGCCACAACGGCAGAATATACGATACATGGTTCCTCGCATCATACAACACAATTTTCAGTCACCTTTTGGGGAGGGGGGGGGGTGTAAGTGACAAGCTTTCAGAGAAGTAAAAAAAAATGTATCTGTCCGACAAGTGGCTAAAAAAGTTAATTCCAAGCCCTGCTACCCTTAAGGTCTATTTCATCTAAACTGAGGAAGTGTGAATATCTGGGAGGGACATTCCTAGCTCTGAAACATCATAGACAGTTCAAGTGAACTGCAGTGTTTAAAGTGGTAGAATAAACAGACATGGTACATAACCGGGCGACCGTGGCCAGGCATATAAAGAGAGGGGCAGCAGGTCTTACCAAGCAACCAGGCCAGCCACATCCAGACTGACTAATTTCATTGCCGTTGACACGGCTCCTAATTGAGCTGGATGCCTAATTAAGGAAAGTAGACACTGGATGAATTAAACAAACCGTCCAGATTGGGCTGCAGAGAGCCAGGGACAGGACATGTGTGTGTGTGTGTGTGTGTGTGGGGGGGGGGGGGGGGGGCAGAGAGCAGAGCCCCGCTCCCCTGAAAGACAAATCACAGTCGTGGTCCCCAAATAAAAACAGACACTGCTGATAAAGCCAGGATTACTCTGTGGGAGCTCACACGGCATTTCTCCCAATTTCACTTTGTAACAGTCCCGCCATGTCTTTTTTCATCGTTCCCCTCTCTATCCTATACGCTGTTGTTCTTTTATTTCCCACACAATATTTGTCCCATATCAGCAGCACAGCGGGTACAGAGATGATAATTAGGGGTTAGAGAGATTACAAAGTCTCCGACCCTGTGATTATATTTTTCCCATGTCTGAACTTTGGCTTCAGTACGATTGTACGTAACAGTACCTGAGGGTTGTGTAGGGAGCTGTGATAGGGAGGAGAGAGAAGAGACGCTGGTGAAAAGTCAGCCGGCTGTCTGACATGGTGCTGATAAGGAAATGGTGTTTTCCCCGGGGGGAGGAGGGATTCCCGAAAGCAGAAGCTTTCGGAATGCCGCCAGCTTTAAGCAGAGCGCAGGGAGTGGTTTGGGGGTTAGAAATTCGATTACTGCCAACACTGGAAAAGGGTTTCAATTCCAAATTATCTCCCCATCCGGTTCTCATCACCTCTGAGATGGAAGGCAGCTCAGCTCACCTCACCCAGCCCAACCTCCAGTCCATATCATCAGACTCATACCAGAGTACACAGAGAACCAAGGAGAAAAAACCTTTAACATCCTTGTTAAAGACTAAGGCCGGAACTTAATCTGACAGATTAACGATTTGCTCAGTGACACACTTAAAAGGCAATATGCTCTAGGTTCATGTCGGCTGTAAACAGCTCAGATGTCGTCATAAGCAGAAATCTCATTTTAAAGGCAATTACAGTCTATAGGTTGCTGATCTCTGTTTGTTTGAATCTCAGCCTTAGTGAGATTTAGTCCAAGTCAAAGCACCCACATCCACCCTCATATTCTACCCTCCCAGTCCAAACATGCTCTAGTAATTAACATCCAATCAAGCACAGTATTAGTTTTGTTTCCGATCCAGGCATTATTATTGTTTTAATTGAGATCAGGGTTCCCTATTAACTAGCTTATCTCAAAGGTAAATCAATTCTGGGTGGCAAACTGGCCGGGACCAGTACATTTATATAACCAGGTGGCCAACACCAAATCTTTTCAAAAGCATGGGTGCTTTAAAATAAAAGTTCAAAAAGGGCACAAAGTCAGATCAGCTTTTTAAATGATAATTCACCTGCCTTTCAAGTTTGTTCATTTGTTTCATGCAATTTTGGCCAGCAAATGGATTTCTAAATTGCCTGTTACAGCTCTCCCTTGTTTTAGAATTTCTTTACAAAGTACTTAAGTCTCCCTCCCACCTGAGCCTGTTAAAAAGAGATTATTCAGTATTTTTGTATACTTTTTAGCCAGTAGTTCTAAAAGTATCTCTCATGAGTCAAAAGTAGAAGTCGACCGATTAATCGGAATGGCCGATTAATTAGGGACGATTTCAAGTTTTCATAACAATCGGAATTCTGTATATTTCTTAACACTTTAGATTTATTAACTTTATTTAACTAGGCAAGTCAGTTAAGAACACATTCCTATTTTCAATGACGGCCTAGGAACGGTGGGTTAACTGCCTTGTTCAGGGGCAGAATGACAGATTTTTACCTTGTCAGCTCGGAGATTCAATCTTGCAACCTTACGGTTAACTAGTCCAACGCTCTAACCACCTGATTACATTGCACTCCACGAGGAGCCTGCCTGTTACGCGAATGCAGTAAGAAGCCAAGGTAAGTTGCTAGCTAGCATTAAACTTATCTTATAAAAAACAATCAATCAATCAATCATAATCACACGTTAACTACACATGGTTGATGATATTACTAGTTTATCTAGCGTGTCCTGCGTTGCATATAATCGATGCGGTGCGCATTCGCGAAAAAAGGTACCTAACCATAAACATCAATGCCTTTCTTAAAATCAATACACAAGTATATATTTTTAAACCTGCATATTTATTTAATATTGACTGCTAACATGAATTTCTTTGTGTCACTTCTCTTGCAACAGAGTCAGGGTATATGCAACAGTTTGGGCCGCCTGGCTCGTTGCGAACTAATTTGCCAGAATTTTACGTAATTATGACATAACATTGAATGTAACAGGAATATTTAGACTTATGGATAAAATATGGAACGGTTCCGTATTTCACTGAAAGAATAAATGTTTTGTTTTCGAGATGATAGTTTCCGGATTCGACCATATTAATGACCTAAGGCTCGTATTTCTGTGTGTTATTATGTTATAATTAAGTCTATGATTTGATAGAACAGTCTGACTGAGCGATGGTAGGCAGCAGCAGGCTCGTAAGCATTAATTCAAACAGCACTTTCATGCGTTTCGCCAGCAGCTCTGCTGTTTATGACTTCAAGCCTATCAACTCCCGAGATTAGGCTGGTGTAACCGATGTGAAATGGCTAGCTAGTTAGCGGGGTACGCGCTAATAGCGTTTCAAACGTCACTCGCTCTGAGAGTTGGAGTAGTTGTTCCCCTTGCTCTGCATGGGCTGTTGTCGATGTGTTCCTCGTTCGAGCCCAGGTAGGAGTGAGGAGAGGGACGGAAGCTATACTGTTACACTGGCAATACTAAAGTGCCTATAAGAACAACCAATAGTCAAAGGTATATGAAATACAAATCGTAGAGAGAAATAGTCCTATAATTCCTACAACCTAAAACTTCTTACCTGGGAATATTGAAGACTCATGTTAAAAGGAACCACCAGCTTTCATATGTTCTCATGTTCTGAGCAAGGAACTTAAACGTTAGCTTTCTTTCAAGGCACATATTGCACTTTTACTTTCTTCTCCAACACTTTGTTTTTGCATTATTTAAACCAAATTGAACATGTTTCATTATTTATTTGAGGCTAAATTGATTTTGTTGATGTATTATATTAAGTTAAAATAAGTGTTCACTCAGTATTGTTGTAATTGTCATTATTACAAATAAATAAATAACAATCGGCCGATTAATCTGTATCGGCTTTTTTGGTCCTCCAATAATCGGTATCGGTGTTGAAAAATCATAAAAATCGGTAGACCTCTAGTCAAAAGTGGTAAAATATTGATCACTATGTATAGCGCTATAATACTATAAAGGACCAACCACCCAGCTTTGGAGTACCTAAGTCTATTTCCCTGCTTTTGAGAGTAGCTGGCTACCGTACTCTGAGACTTTCAGCAATTGCGCTAAGCTAACAATAAGCTAACTTAAATGATCTTCACACTACATGCAGAGACATAAAAATGGTATCCATAAGTTCATGACTCTGGGCAAGTAGAAAAAAAACACCCAAATCCCAAAATGTCGCAGTATCCCTTAAATAATGGATTTCAAATGTCACATAAGCGACTAAATGTCCACTGAGAGAATAGCCATGTAAAATGTCAACAGTTTCAAGCAGCTTTTAACACTTTATACACTTATCGCTGCCCTGTTAATGTGTTGGGTCGTGACAAGGCAGTTAGATTCCTGAACACTAAGGACCAGTGAGAGTAGCTCCCAGGAGAAAGTGAAAAAAAAGACATGAAAATAACTTTATCTTTGATGAATAATGGAGAAGTACCTGACATTCATCCATTGTGTGATAGGTGTATTAAAACCAGGGGCTCGATCAGGAAAACGAAACACGGCTACATGGCTAAATGCTTTGCTTGGCCCTGGGTTATTCACAGGCTTACGTTTGTTATACTTAAAAAACAAGGTCCTCTCATAAAAAGCAGAAAGCAGAAAGAGTGAGAGAGACAAAGAGAGAGCACTTCAGCCCGACGCATTTGAGTGACAGCTAGCAAGAGGCCTGCCCAGCCTTATCCAATGAGGTTACAGAGTGGGTGGACACAGCAGAGAGTGAGAGCAATGCAATATTCGGGAGTCGTGGGTGCTACTTTCAGAACTACTGGCTAAAAAGTATACAAAAGTACCGGAGAATCAGCTTGGTTTATGATAAGCTGACTGCTAAAACCGCCTCCTTCTCCCGCAGTAACCCCGGAGCATAGACACGAGTCAAGGGCAAGCAGGCATTTTGATATCAGGACAGCATGAAAGGCCCTACACACAAAAACTGACTGATCCCTGATCTCAAGCGTGAAAGCCTGAGAGCCACGCCATCTAATGCCTCAGAGCATTTTAAAAAGCAACCTGGAGAGCACGCTGCTGAATGAAAGGCAATATTGACTAAAGAACCAGAGGGTATATCATCCTTTCAAACAAAATGGTATCAAAAAACGCACACTGTGCTCAAGGAGAGGAAAAAGAAGGACAGATGACACACACACCTCTGGCAGGCTGATTCCCACTTTCTGCATGAAGTAATTCTTCTTGAACTCATAATAGGTGTTGTACTGGTTCCAGGACTGCAAGAAGTCAAACCTGTGTTGGAAAAAGACACACATACACAAGATGTAGAGCCACATAAGATGTAAAGCCACTAAATTGAACAGAAACTTGAGCCGTTTTCCTGTATTCAGCACAGAAAAGAGCAAGAATAGCCTTTTTTCTAGCTGCTTACCGCGGGTCATTCTTGGCGCGGACGCTGGTCTCAAACTTGACACCGTTCCTGGCCACGTACTCAGCCAGCTTGTCAATAACCGGTTGGATGTCAGGGGGCGGGGGGATGATGGCTGGCGCTGCCACGGCAACTGGGGCCGCCACGGCAACGGGAGCCTGGGGCCGCGAACTGATAGATGAGGGAAAGATGAGTGGAGACGAAATAAAGATATTTAGCAATGCATCACATGATGTAGGGGAACTAGGTAGTATGGGGAGTGATACAATATCTCCACTTCTGTCCAATAAGTGTTCACATACCTGGTCTCTGGTATGACAGCAGCAGGAATAACAGGAGCAGGAGGAGAAGGGGTTGAGAGGCAGACTGGGACCTGGCTGGGAACTGGAGTTGGTGGTGGGATGATGGGAAATGTAGTCGGAGGTGCTGTGTAGATGATCCGTGTAGATGGCTCAGGAGGTGCAGGGGGCGTGGTCCCTGGAGGAGGCGGGGTTCCAGAGTAAGAGGGTGGAGCCAACATTCTGCCAGAGGGCAGGGAGCTGTAGTAGCCGTTGGCATCGATCCCAGGGGGAGGTGGGGCCAGGCAGTAGGTCCCATCAGGAAGCATGCAGTACCCATAGTACATCGCTGCCACGTTAGCTGTAAGGTCAGAGAGAGGAAATTATCAAAATACATATCAAAATGGGAAATCATGTGAATACTTCAATTGCATGTGGTTTTGCATGCCTTCCCTGTCAATGAGCAACAGTGTAAGTCAGCATTGGATGAGATAGGTCTGCTCACTGAGTGTTAGTGTGTGTGGGTGGTGCCGAGCGGACTAACGTATACATTTAAGTCTGGCCTCATCGCTAATAGGATCTTAGCCTCACAGAGGAGGCAGAGAGAATAAAGCAAACTCCACGCTGATACAAATGAAACATTTTAATAATCTATGTCTGGATCACTGTCTACTTAATTAAAATGTACTTTGTCAGCAGAAGACGGGGGGAAAAAGGGGAACAAAAAGGAGAATGGCCCAACAAAAAATAATTAGGATCAGCTTGTTGGAAATCATAATGTGTTTAAAAGCGGATATCAAAAACAATATGCAACCGTTCATTTCCAAAGCCTCTCATTACAATCACACTACCCATTTCTGGCTCAATCAAGTGCATCAACAGGTCAGGGAAAGTAATTTACAGCAGGAAAAAGAAAATAATACTGGCACAACGACCGGGGTTAACAGTCAGGTTATGAATAAAACAACTGACAGATTCACTCATAGTGTTCAAAGGGGAAGAAAGAAACAGGCAAGAAGGCTACATAAAGGTGTGGTATGTCACTGTACAATGGTGCAAGTCAGAGTTCCTGTGAGAATTCGGCTCATACCGTTACTGTGGATGGGAAATTGGGAAATGCTAATTCTGTGTGAGTGTCAAACTGACTTTGTTTGCGATGACAATTTGACATTTTTAAGTATAATAATTGATTACTGTGAGGTGCTACACAGATTCGCTCTGACAACTCTGAGCTGGCAAATTTGCACTCACATCAGCTACCGTTACCAGACTGCATAAATAGATTCTGCCAGCTCACTGCCAACAGCAGCAGGAGGGGGGAGAGGGGAGGGCAGGTGTTTGTCATAATTTGTGGGTGTGGTGGGGGTCAATCTGAGGTCGCTCAAAATGTCACCTCCATCTAAAATTGTCCGCTCACTGAGACTTATTCCATGGCAGCTCAGACTCAAAGCCATAACGAGATCGACTGTAATTGTATTAAGTTGAGTTTTCACATTCCGTTTGATACGGTTAGCCATCACATCAATAACCACTTAAGAGTAGGATTGGGAGTGGGAGGATGAGGGCGTTCGATTCAGCATGTAGCTGTGTGTCTCTGTGCATTATTAACTCTCCAAGGTCTTTTACTGTGGCAGTGGTTTCCATCCCTGATGGAGTGTACAGAACGGAGAGAGACAGAGAAAGGGAAGGAGAACAATAGAGAGAGGGGGAATAAGAGGCTTATCTTGTCAAACTGGAAACTGGATGATATTAACTCGTTGGTAACAGTCGACCAGAGCGGTGACTAAGACACATCCAAAATGCACAAGGCTGGAAACCTGTAGGAGAGCCATCATTCACATGCTGCATATGTATTTGTTCCATCTAATTAAAAATGAAAGGCTGAAATGTCTTCAGTCAATAAGTATTCAACCCCTTTGTTATGGCCAGCATAAATAAGTTCAGGAGTAAAAATGTGCTTAACAAGTCACGTAAGTTGCATGGACTCTGTGTGCAATAATGGTGTTAAAAATAATTGTTTAATGACTACCTCATCTCCGTACTCCACACATACAGATAATTGTAAGGTCCCACAGCCGAGCAGTGAATTTCAAAACACAAAGACCAGGGAGGTTTTCAAATAAGGGTTTCTATTTGTAGATGGGTAAGAGCATGGTGAAGTTATTAATTACACTTTGGATGGTGTATCAATACACCCAGTTACCACAAAGATACAGGCATCCTTCCTAACTCAGGTGTCGGAGAGGAAGGAAACAGCTCGGGGATTTCACCACGAGGCCAAGGGTGACTTTAAAATAGTTAGAGTTTAATGGCTGTGATAGGAGAAAACGGAGGATGGATCAACAACGTTGTTACTCCACAATACTGACCTAAATGACAGAGTGAAAAAGAAGCCTGTACAGAACTAAATTATTCCAAAACATGCATCCTGTTTGTAACAAGGCACTAAAGTAATACTGCAAAAACTTTGGCAAAGCAATTCACTTTTTGTCCTGAATACAAAGTATTATGTGTTGTAAGAGATTTGCCCAAAACATTACTTAGTACCACTCTCCATATTTTCAAGCATAGTGGTGGCTGCGTCATGTTATGGGTATGCTTGTAATCGTTAAGGACTGGGGAGTTTTTCCAGATAAAAAAGAAACGGAATGGAGCTAAGCATAAGCTAAATCCTAGAGGTAAACCTGGTTCAGTCTGCTTTCCACCAAACACTGGACAATAACCTAAAACACAAGCCCAAATCTACACTGGCGTTGCTTACCAAGAAGACAGTGAATGTTCCAGTTTTGACTTGAAATTGAAAATATATTGCAAGATCTGAAAATGATTGTCTATCAATGATCAACAATCAATTTGACAGAGCTTGAAGAATTTGGAAAATAATAATAGGAAAATTTTGCGCAATCCAGCTGTGGAAATCTCTTAGAGACTTACCCAGTGTCATCTGACAAAGTATTGACGCAGGGGTATGAACAGTTATGTAAATTAGATATTTCTGTATTTCATTTTCAATAAATTTGCAAACATTTCTAAAAACATGTTTTCACTTTGTCATGGATAACATTGATTTTACCCATTTTGAATTCAGGTTGTAACAACAAAATGTGGAATAAGTCGAAAGGTATGAATACTTTCCGAAGGCACCATCGATATGTATAAGGGTAAGGTGACTAGGCATCAGGATACATGATTAATAGAGTAGCAGCAGCATAAATTATGATTGTAAGTGTGTGTGTGTGTGTGTGTGTGTGTCTGTGTATAGAGTCAGTATACATGTGTTTGCATGTTATGTGTGTGTTGGAGTGTCAGTGTGCATGAGTGTCTAGAGTCCTGTGAGTGTGCATAGAGACAATGCAAAAATACAAATAAATACTTAGATAGTCCATGTAGCCATTCTGTTCGAAATTTAGAAGTATTATGGCTTGGGGATAAAAGCTGTTTAGGAGCCCCTTGTTTTCAGACTTGATGCACCGGTACCACTTGCGTGCAGAAGCAGAGTACAGTCTATGGCTTGAGTGCCTGGACACTAAAGATTTTCCGGACCTTCCTTTCACACCGCCTGATATAGATGTCCTGTATTGCAGGGAGCTCGGCCCCAGTGATATACTGGTAGCCTGTAGCGCCATGCAATTGAGGGGGGTGCCATTGCCATGCCAAGCAGTGACGCAGCCAGTCAAGATGCTTTCAATAAAGCAGCTGTAGAACCTCTTTAACTTCCTGATTAGAGAAGAGCCTTCTTCATGACTGTGTCTTGTGAGTGGACCATTTGAAGTCCTTAGTGATTTGGACACCGATGAACTTGAAGCTCTCGACCCGCTCCACTGCTTCCTGTAGTTCACAAACAGCTCCTTGGTCTTACGGACGTTGAGGGAGAGGTTGTTGTCCCGACATCACACTGACAGGTCACCGACCTCCTACCTGTAGGCGGACTTATCGTCACCAGTGATCAGGCTACAGCTTTCGTGTCGTCAGCAAATTTGACTGTGTTGGAGTTGTGTGTGGCCATGCAGTCGTGGGTGAACAGGGAGTACAGGAGGGGACTAAGCACACACCCCTGTGCCCCCCCCCCCTCACCACCTGGGATCGGCTGGTCAGGAAGTCCAGGATCCAGTTGCAGAGGGAGGTGTTGAACACTGAGCTGTAGTCAATGAACAGCATTCTCACATAGGTACTCATCTTATCTAGGTGGATGAGGGCAGTGTGGAGTGCAATTAAGATTGCGTTGTCTATGGATCTGTTGGGGCGGTATGCAAATTGGAGTGTCTGGGATGATGAAGATGATGTGTGCCATCACCAGCCTTTCAAAGCACTTCATAAATACAGATGTGAGTGCTACAGGGTGGTAGTCAGTGTAGCATGACATTTTTTAATTCTTGGTAACAGGAATGATGGTAGTCATCTTAAGACATGTGGGGATTACAGACTGGGACAACTAGAGGTTGAAAATTACAGTGAATATGACTGCCATCCGGCCCCACGGCTTTGCAAATTTTGACCTGATTAAAGACCTTACTCACGTCGGCCTCGGAGAGCGAGATCACCCAGTCCTCTGGGTTCATGTATGGTATGGTGCTGTTGTCTAAGCGTGCATAAAATGCATTGAGTTTGTCTGGAAGAGAGTGTGGGTCTCTTTTTAAATCTGTAATGACTGTAGCTCCTGCCACATGTGACGGGCATCGAAGCCTGTGTAGTACGATTCCACCTTATTCCTAGATTGTCCTTTTGCTCGTTTGATGACTCTGGAGGTCGTAGCGGGACTTGTTGTACTTGTTCCTGCCATGGGGGGGTCTTGTCTGAAAGCCATGTTGCAGAATAGCAGAGAATATCGCAGTTATGAGAGTCCCGTTTGTAGCAAATCCACGATCGGAGGTCATCCATCTTATTATCAAGTGAATGGAGGGAAGAGGTGGCCGGTTTTACCTTGGCCTTAATCTTGCCAGGACTCCCCCTCTCCGCACTCTAACGCCGGCATTCCCTCCTGCAGACCCCGAAAATTGTTCAAGTAACAGACATCTCAACATCAAATGTTCAGAGGAGACTGAATGAATCAGGCCTTCATGGGCCAAGAAACACAAGCAATGGAAATTAGACTGGTGGAAATCTGTCCTTTGGTCTGATTACACCAAATTTGAGATTTTTGTTTCCAATCGCCGTGTCTTTGTGAAACGCGTAGTAGGTGAATGGATCATCTCCGCATGTGTAGTTCCCACCATGAAGCATGGAGGTGGTGGTGTGATGGTGCTTTGCTGGTGACACTGTCTGGGATTTGTTTTTAGAATGCAAGGTATAGTTAACCAGCATGGCTACCACCGCATTCTGCAGCGATACGCCATCCCATATGGTTTGCGCTTAGTGGGACTATCATTTGTTTTTCAACAGGACAATGACCCAACACTCCTCCAGGCTGTGTAAGGGCTATTTGACTAAGAAAGAGAGTGATGGAGTGCTGCATCAGACCTTGCCTCACAAATCACCTGACCTCAACCCAATTGAGATGATTTGGGATGAGTTGGACCGCAGAGTGAAGGAAAAGCAGGCATCAAGTGCTCAGCATATGTGGGAACTCCTTCAAGACTATTGGGAAAGCATTCCAGGTGAAGCTGGTTGAGAGAATGCCAAGAGTGTGCAAAGCTGTCATCAAGGCAAAGGTTGGCTACTTTGAAGAATCTAAAATATATTCTTATTTCTTTAACACTTTTGTTAAACATGATTCCATGTGTGTTATTTCATAGTTTTGATATCTTCATTATTATTCTACAATATAGAAAACAGTAAAAAATAAAATAAAAACCCTTGAATGAGTAGGTGTGTCCAAACTTTTGACTGGTACTGTATTATTAATGTTGGCTCTCCGTGTACATTTAAGGGCCAGTGGGTCTAGTGAGAAGCCGTGCCTCCCTGTTCTGGCCAAATTGTAATTTTCCTAAGTCAATCATTGTGGCACCTGACCCACACGACTAGAAAGTAGTCCAGGTGCAACAGAACTAGGGCCTGTAGGACCTGCTTTGTTGACAGCGATGTTAAATAAAGCAGCGCAACGCTTTATTATGGACAGACCTCTCCCTATTTAAACTCCCTATCATTATGTTTTGACCACGACAGATAACAATCCAGTGTTACTCAAAAAGGTTTAGTCTTCTCAACTTCTACACTATTCATTGCAAGATTTAGTTTTAGGGTTTAGTGAATGATTTGTCCCAAACACAATGCTTTTCGTTTAAAAAAAATGTAGGACTAACTTATTTCTTGCCAACCATTAAACTGACTGCAACTCTTTATTAAGTGTTGCACTGATTTCACTTGCGGTGGTAGCTGACATGTATAGTGTTGAGTCATCAGCATACATAGATGCACAGGCTTTACTCAGAGCAAGTGGCAGGTCATTAGTAAAGATTGAAAAAAGTGAGAAAAGTAAGGGGCCTAGACAGCTACCCTGAATGCCTGACTGCCTGGATTGTGTTGGAGAGGCTTCCATTAAAGAACACCCTCTGTGTTCTGTTAGACAGTTAGCTCTCGACGCATAGCAGGGGATATAAAGTCATAACACATATGTTTTTCCAGCAGCAGAATAGGATTGATAATGTAAAAAGATGCACTGAAGTCTAACAAAACAGCTCCCACAATATTTGTATTATACATTTCTCTCAGCCAATCAGTGTAAGTGCCGTACATGTTAAATGCCCTTCCCTATAAGCGTGCTGAAAATAAGTTGTTAGTTTGTGAAATAGCATTGTATCTGGTAAAACACAATTTCTCCCAAAAGTTTACTAAGAGTTGGTAACAGGCTGATTGGGCAGCTGTTTGAGCTATTCTTGGGTAGCTAAATTACTTTTGCTTCCCTCCAGGTCTGAGAGCACACACTTTCCTGCTGGCTAAGATTAAAGAGATGGCAAATATGAGTGGCAATGTTGTCCACTATCATCCTCAGTAATTTTCCATCCAAGTTGTTGATAGATAACAATATATATTTATTTTTTTACCGCTTCCACACTCACTTTCCAGAATAAAAAAATGACAATGCTAGGATTTCATAATTTGGTCAGTTATGCATGGATGTGTAGGTTCAGAATTTGTTGTTGGCATGTTATGCCTAAATGTGCTAATCTTGCCAGTGAAAAGAAATCATTAGTGCAGTTGGCAATATCAGTGGGTTTTGTGATGAATGAGCCATCTGACTCAATGAATGATGGAGCGGAGTTCGCCTTTTTGTCCAAAATTTTATTGAAGGTGCTCCAAAGCATTTTACTATGATTCTTTATATAATTTGTCTTGGTTTCATAGTACAGTGTCTTCTTTTTGTTCAGTTTAGTCACATGATTTCTCAATTTCCAGTATGTTTAACAATCGGCTGTGCAGCCAAACGTATTTGCCATCCCTTTTGCCTCATCCTTAATGGGTGTATGCTTATTAGTAACTGGAATAAACTATTTCATAAATGTGTCAAGTGCAGCATATGGTTGCTCCTCATTACACACCACAGACCAGAAAATATTCTTTACATCTTCAACATAGGAATCACTACAAAACTTATTGTATGACCTGTTATACACTATATTAGGCCCAGCCTTTGGTTTTCCTAGATATGGCCACTCTATTATGATCACCACATCTGATGGATTTGGATTTTTGCTTAAGAGCAGATTTCGGCAGCATTAGTAAAGATGGGATCAATACATGGTGATTTCATTCCTGTGCTGTTTGGCAATAACCTGGTAGGTTGACTCACCCTGAACCAGGTTGCAGGCACTGTTTACAGTTTGAAGGTTTTTCTTGAGTGGCTAGCTTGATGAAAGCCAGTCAATATTTAGGTCACCCAGAATATATACCTCTGTTGACATCACATACATTGTCAAGCATTTCACACATATTATCCAGATACTGACTGTTAGCACTAGGTGGTCTATAGCAGCTTCCCACCAGAATGGGCTTTAGGTGAGGCAGGTGAACCTGTAGCCATATTACTTCAACAGCATTTGACATGACATCCTCTCTAAGCTTTACAGAAATATGACTGAACATCAACTGCAAAATCTCCACCATTGGCATTTCTGTCTCTTCTGAAGATGTTGAAACCATGTATTGCTACCACTGCGTCAAAGGTTATATCGAAGTGAGTTTCAGAGATAGCCAGTATATTAATGTTCTGTTACTAGCAAGTTATCGATTTCATGAACCTTGTTTCTTAGGCTACATGTTAATGTGGACATTTTTTTGCACTTTTCTGGGATTCTTGATTGTTTTTATTGCTTTACAGGGAGGCATATCAAAAAGGTAGACATGACAGTGATATTTATGTTTGCGCTGATAGTGCAGGGTGAGCTGCACAAAGTGGACTTTCTACTAGGGCAAACCGACTCAGTAAAACTCAGGTTCATAGGTGCATGATTACTGCATATGATAGCTCTAGGATTGACAGAGGCATTCAGAGGACTTAGAGGGACAAAAATGTGATTACTTACATTATGACTGCCAACACTTCTGGGACAACGTACATCTGCAGAAGCACTACGACAACTAAGCGACATAATGGTAGGGGTTATCTGAGCATGGCTCGGGTCACTGACAAGTCATTGTCTCAAGGTAGCCTTGAAATGCATGGACAGGGTCCAGGAGCCAAGATGATTTGGATGGACTCCATCATTCCTGAAGAGCATCTTCTGTTTCCAAAAGGTGTCAAAGTGATCTATAAAAGTTATGCCAACAGAGATACAGTAGTCTGTTAGCCAGGTGTAATGCCAGTAGCCTGCTGAATCTTTCACAGCCGCAGCCCAGCGATGGTACCGGGCATGAAATAACTGCCACGCTTTTTGGAATCTTTCAGAGCTAGAATCATTTCTTTAAAAAGCAATTTTTTTCAGCAGTTCCGAGATAGCCCTCCTAATGTCGTTTGACTCCACATAGACTACGACAGTGTCAGCGCTCGGCAGCTGTCGTGGAACGGTAGGATGCAGCCTTGTAATGTCCTGTACTCGTGCTCCGGGATAATAGATTGGATAGTCATCATTTAGGCTAATAATATAACTCAATCCCTGTTCACAAAAAAATCTAAAATGTTCAATGCATGGCTGAGGGCGTATAACGTAGAGGCCTGGGCTATAGGCTACATCAGATACGCTTCTTTCTTTGCACGGGAAAAAAACATTTAATGCAATTCATTTGACTGGAGACATTAGCATAATCTTTTTAAATAAAACAAATGACTAGGTAGCCTACTCTGCTGACACAGACAAACAGATCAATAAAAACAACGTTGCCTATATAATAGGCCTCTAGGAAGGGGAGACACATCGAATAAGACGTCCATCTAAACTGGTGGAGGAAATGGTCCAAAAACAAAACTTAAGTGGCACTGACCAAACAATGATTTTGATAAGTAAAAGACAGATTCGAGTCTTTTCATTGTCTTCTCTTTAAACTAATAGTTATTTGCTTTCCAAACCATGTTTTCGAGTAATATCATTTTTAAATATTGCGATATGCCTGGCTGGGCCCCTGTACTTTTCACTGACAATCGCAACTCAACAATCATCTATTTGGTATTTGCCGTGTGCGCACTGCCTTTTCCTCCGACAGTAGGTGATGCGATTTAAAACAATACACAATTATTTTTTTAAGGCTAGAGGAAGCTAATGATCCTCTGTGGACAAATCGTGCTTTAGTAGCCTATTTTGAAGGATTTTATTTCTGTATAGACAGGAATAGGCTTATTAGGCTATTTAATGTTGGCATTTTAATTACATTTACTTAGGGAAAGCTTCCCCTAGCCTTATGGACACGCCACCTACGAGCCAATGTCAATCTACTATCCCCATAGTACAAAAGTTGACCTATTCTACAGATCAGAACATTCACTTTAACATTTTGACAAACTATTACTTCTTAACATTATTAGCGCAGCAACGCTCACAATGCAGTAGTCTACGCACAAATGAACATTTGGCTACCGGGCAATGAAAGAAAGTTGAAAACCAATAGAAAACAAAAGAAATAGGCTACTGGCTTCATTGGCATATGGAAGTCTTTATAAAATAATTGCCTTTACGGATATGGTTGGATTTTGCCTAGGCAGCTTTGAAGAAAGGTAAAACATGCCTCATAATATGTAGTAAAACATTCAGGTTTCAAACAATTAAGTAGCTATATGTTTTCAAAATGCATACTGCCTCCAGCTCATTGCAAAGTGGTGTGTGACGTGCTGATGAAGCCTACCTTCCGTTGCCTATGCATTTAAATGGCGAATGGGAAGGGCGCTTCAATTACCAGCTGAGAAATAAAAATAGTAGCTCTTTTAATCATGGCCAAAAAAAAGATTTTAACACACGATTGCATTTAGAATTGTTGTGCAATGATTGGGCTTATAAAAGCACTTTCTAACAGATTTTCAGCTCAAAGGCTCTGTATCTGTATGCGTGTGATAAATAACATACATCATGAATAAACACACGGGCCAATTTAACCCATAGACCAATAAACTGGTCAAAACGTATTTCCATCCATGAATAGGTTAAAAAGAAATATTTCGCAATGGGATTTTTCTTCTTCTCTAAATATATATATATATCTATCTATATATATCTATATATTTTTTTTTTACCGGCTAACGGAAACCCTGACACACACACACACACACGAGACAGAGAGTCAAAGACAGGGGAGGACTGAAGAAGGCCATGTCTGTGCTGCTCTGTTTTAAGTGCTGTAGGATTTGACTGGAGTGTTTGAGAGCAGGATTAAGCAGGGGAGCTGCTGCTCTGAAAGCAGTTACAGCACATCCATCCTCGTCCACTGGGCTTTCTCTAACCACTAACCTCAACACCACTGAGAGCCAAGACAGCACCTCTGCCTCCCGCCACCTCAACCTTACAGCATTCTATCAAGCCTTGTGTTTCTGACTCAAGTCAGTTAAAAATATATTATTATGTTTTGCTTTGGAACTTTAGAAGACATTAAAGTTCTGCTCCTTCTCCAGCCACTCCAAAAATACATTTTCATAGGGAGCATCTTGAGCACAGCCCCATGAGCACAAACACCTCTCCTCCAGATAGCTGGGGTTCAAGAAGCCAGTCTTCAATCAATACCCATCAGACAAGCTAAGTGTCTGGGGAGGTGCTTACAACACTGAACCTGGGATTGCAATCCAAACACGGGGTGATAGAATAGAATAACTTTAACTCCGTCCCTGTGCTATATGCTGGTCTCTAGGGCAAAACTAAAGGTCGGCCAGAGAACAAGGGAGGGATTCTGCTTGGTAATAAAACAGCCCACTTTATGAATGCATAACGATCCATGGCCAGAAGGGTTGCTCAGCAGGAAAAACATTCATTGGTAGCAGCCAGCTTCCCTGTGCTACACAATCAGAGTTCAAAGGTCCCCCTCCATAACTGTCTATACGATAAATAAATTGCATTAATGAATTTGTAAGTGTCACACACACGGATCGGTAGTGGCCAAGAGCACAGGCGAGGTGCGTGAAACGGATAAGTGGACGGACTGCTTTGAGGAGGAGTGTTGGTGAGTCATTGTGGATGGATGTACAGTGCAGTATTGTGAGATGCTTGTCTGTGGACTGTTAAACTAACAGGGTGTAACAGTAGGCTGCATTACCTCATCTGGGCCTCTGAGGGCAAGAGAGAATGGGATGCATGTCACCCAACAGGACAGAAAGAATAGCCCAGTCTCAATATAGAAAAGCCCAGTCCCCTAGTGCAGTCTTGACAGCTTCTCTACATTTCTAGGAAGAGTTGTCTTCAGTGATGATGCAAATTATCTAATATGCTTCTCGTTCACTGTATTGGAATGTAGAATGTGCTTGTATTACAACAGAGAATCCATAGACCAGAGGAATAGAAGGGAATAAGTGGTCGTTTGAGGTCAGATGACGCCACAAAACATTCGGCCCAATAGCAACTAGGCCCAATTGTCCCGTTGAAGAGCTAGCAAAGTTATAACGAATTCAAGGTGCTGCAATGCTGCACGCTTCTAAACCCCTCTTGCCTAATTCTCATTCAATACGCTAGTCATTGGCAGAAACTGGAGGATATTCCTCTGGTGCCTTTGATCCTCTCCAGTCTGTTTACAGGGATTCTCTCAGAGAACCAGCGCCATACACAGAAATAAAAGTCGGATCTACGGGAGCAAAATCTCTCCAAAATGATCATCTTGTCGCCGTAAGCCAGCGCATTAAAAATCCATGTCTGTGCTGCTGTGCGGTGCTGTGGCATCGTTGTCTCTTTTTCTCTCTCTCCTACCACAGCAAACCAGTGGAGCTCTTCCAGTCCAGCTAATTAAGACAAATCAGCTCACTCAGCTTGAGCCGTCTCTCCCAAGCACCAGACAAAGAGGGAAGACAGGGTTGACCCTGGGAAATAAGGAGTCAAATTGCGAGGAACATCTCTCAAGGCCGTTTAGAGTTAGCCTGGCACTCCATATCACGCCCAGCACCTTCACCATCCATCACCTAGAACTAATGCAGACAGTAGAGAGAAAACTGCTAAGGTTTAAAGAAGCCAAGAAATTAGATGGAGATTCTGTAGCCTCGGAAAGTATGTGAATGGCCCCAAGAGACTAGTGATTCTGTGACGTTGCAATTTCTGCACTAGATTTGCTGGAGGAACAGTACAGTCATGCAGTGAGTTAAAGTTAAGAGTGTTCTTGTGCGTGTTCCTTAGGATAAACTGTGCACGAGCTAAATAACAGTGTATGTCTTCAAGTGTTTGGGTCAAGCGAGAGAGAGCTATGCAGCTGCTCTTTCCTAGGCTGGCAGAGTGTGGTGTGTGTGTGTGTGTGTGTGTGTGTGTGTGTGTGTGTGTGTGTGTGTGTGTGTGTGTGTGTGTGTGTGAGTGTCAGCCAGAAGAGAACAGAAAAGCAAGTGGAAATGATGTCTGCATTTAGAGGAAGCAAACATCTGTGGAGCTGCCAGAAAAGCAACTTTGGATTCTATCCACCGGCGTTCAGAGCAAAACAAACAGCAACACTGCCGTCAACGAAGAGCAAGGAGAACACAGTTTGTCAGCGCGTCCAAACCAACAGCTCACTGCAGATCCGAAAATGAACTAGGCACAAATTCCAGGACAAGAAACGTGTAAAAAAATACCTTCTTGGAGACTTTGAGAACTGTTAAGAACCTTTAAGTACTCACAATCCCTTAGGGTCAAGTGGTGAAAATCACTCCTGGATTCAGTCTTTGCTGAACAGTCCTCAAAGGCTTTGAAGGTGAAGGGCGGTAGGTAGCCTAGCGGTGGTTCGAATCCCTGAGTCAACAAGATGAAAAATCTGTCGATGTGCCCTTGAGAAAAGCACTTCATCCTAATTGCTCCTGTAAATCGCTCTGGATAGGAATGTCTGCTAAATGCCGTAAATGTAAATGCTTTCTGGAATTGACCTTCTGAAAGAGGACGTTTCAGCAGTGTCACGGGCCTACAGGAGACCATGTTAATGAGCTTTTCCATTATGAGCTGCAAGGTCACCTCCATGGCAACAGCTGGAACATGTGCCTGTGTCCGACATATATGTTTGCCGCTAGGCTAATTCAATGTACCTTTCCTCCTAGAGACTCTAATCTGATATTAACGGCAACGTTTGTTAAACATTGAGAATTCTAGCAAGTGGACAGTTCTTTTTGCCTCTAGGAGTTCAGTGCTCAATACTAAACAATTTAGTGCCACTCTGCCTGTCTGAGAGACTGAGCTTGCATTGAGAGGGAAATAAATAAAATACAAAAAATGGGGAGAGAAATGAAGTGGACCAGGACTAAATTGAAATGAAGAGGCTCCCTCTGCGCTAATATGAATGCTCCTCAGATATTGGATTTCACAGTTTCCCAGTTCGACTATCAGAAATGAGAAACTGTACTCACGGTCAGCGATGTACTCTGCGGGTGTGGCGGGCACAGCTGGCTCTGCGGGTACTTCCTCTGACTTGGTTGCCATGATGGCGGCTGCAGCAGCAGCAGCTCCGTTACGTTCCTGCTGAGTTTTCCGGATCAGCGCTGCCAGTGGATGGTCTGGGTCCATGACTTGGAGGGGCTACAACACAAATAGATTTGGTTAAAAGGCTTAGAACTACTTGGCAGCATAACCCCCAACAATTACATTTGAGTCATTTAGCAGACACTCTTATCCAAAGCAACAAGGGTTAAGTGTCTTGCTCAAGGGCACAGACAGATTTTTCACCTAGTCGGCTTGGGGAGTTGAACCATTGACCTTCCAGTTACTGGCCCAACGCTCTGAACCACTAGGTAACCGGCCCCAACAATAGGAAGCTATAGCGGTGAAACTGAGACACCTCTGGCTGATGGAAAGGACAACAACGCAAGACAGACTAATGGTTCTAACTAGCTGATACATTTCTGTGTCGTGTTATGACCTACTTATTACAACTCATTTAGCATGAAGTTTGGACTAATATACTAATTGAATAATATATAAACATGTACACTGATGATTTATACAGGTGTTTCTAGCCATGTGTGTGCAATAAGAGTTGACATACAAGTTATCAAAATCATTTAAAAGAACAGACTTCAAAAGATCTAAAGGAAAGATGGGACTCTTGATTTTCAGGTATTAAAGTAAAATGGGGGAAAAAATTTAATGTACGTTTAAAGGATTGAGCCCTTTTTAAATTTGGGACGAAAATCTGATCACATTGGTTTATTTAAGAGCCTTTTATCTCTTCATTTATTCTGTGCGATTCACTCGGAATTACAACAAGTGACAGTGATTAAACATACAGAATATTAAATCAAGAGATGAGGAGAAAAAGACTTGATGGTAGCTCATCCTCAACCACAAAAATCTAAGCACTTTGAAGTGAGACACACTTTGAAATCAGGCCCAATTATGCTGTTGAATACAACAACTTAACAGTAATGTGTGATTAATTCAAAAGTCTATGGGCTTTTGAACATTAAAAACCTAACCACGGGCGTAATTAGCAAATGGTCAAACCCTATAAAAAAAAAAATACAGTATAAGCAGTTAGACAAATTGTGGGTTGGCTTGAACGGGCAAAGCCCGTATGGATGGGAGGTAATTGCTCTAGAAAGGCCAAGAGATTAACTAATTCCATAGTTTTATGGTTTCTTTATTCCCTTCAAAGCCAAGATAACTATGTCTAAATAAGACATACCAAAGCAATATGGTGGAGACTTCAAGTGCTTTTCACAATAATGCCTTCTCATATCCAATTATCTCAGCTAGGGTTGGGCGATGTCAACCTTTGTCCTATCGCAGGCCTGGGCAATTATTTTCAATGGAGGGCCACATTAGAAAATATATTTGCCATCGCGGGCCAGAATAATATTACAGGATTATACATCATGTGTATGACTGTGTTGACAGATATATCTACTGTAAATCACATCCAGATATGCTACTTATTTTACATGCACAGAAATAAACCACATTAATTTTCTCCTTTTGGTAGGTATTTTCATTATTCAACATGCAATGAACTACACAGAGGGAAAAGTACACTGTGCATTCAGCACCACGGACAGAACTCATCAACAGGTATGCACAAAAAAACAAGAAAGAGAGAGTGCTCAACATTACATTTAAACTACTCAATCAGTGTGAGGAGTGAAGCCTCTGACTAGAGCAGTGAAGTCAGGTATAGTTTCTGACTTCGCAATGCACAGAATTGCTAAGTTAGAGTCAGTAAGAGATGATCTTTGCCTTGACTTGCTATATTTCATCACTGAAAATGTCTGTTCACATACATAGGTTGACCCAAACAGTACAAACATCTTTCTGAGCATGACTCCTAATCTTTGGAAAGTTTTGTTTATCGAGAGATGCATAGAACCTCGTCAGTGATATTGTTTTAAATAGTTCTCCAATCACTGCATCAGACTGGAATTCAGTTCATTCATGAGGGCCATGATGTCCACGGTGAAGGCAAAAATCAGCCAACCATTCTTTATCTTGCAGTTGAGGGAAATCCACATATTTTCCTTTAATTTGCAAAAACTCTGCCATCTCCGACTCCCACACCCTTTTAAGCTCTTCCCCAAACTCAGCCATCTCACGTTTGTGTGGTAGGGGAGATCTGCATGACCTTTTGCAACTGAGAAAGCAACTGTTCCGATGCATTTGCCCTCTGCCCAGAATACATTCCCATAATTCTCTGCATGCTTCGTCTGGAAGTGTCAAGACAAGTTGTAGTCTTTCAAGACAGTGATGACCTTTTTGCACACTAAGCTTTCCCTGATACCTCAATAAATAAATATTTTGTTGTCCACTCTTGCTCGAACAGCCTACATTCATGGTCTACTTTCCTTTTCTTTGAAAAACGAATATTGCACAATTTCTAGCTAGCTACTATTTGTAACTGTGACGTGTGTCAGCCTGTCAGTCACTGTCTGTCCTCCTGCAGATGTTATTTATACGTGCCTTCAAAATAAATGTCCCACAAGCGGTGGGAGTTAAATCAATATACAAAGGCAAGTATTCATTGGGCTTTAAATTTGAAAAACAAATACGTTTTTCAAAACTTTACTATCACAAATTCTTTATGTAATCTGAGCATGATTCCGCCTTTTCCCAGGCCTGTCCTACAGTGATTATTTACTCATAAAACGTGATACACATTATTGCATTATTCTTTTAACCACCGTTTTCAGAACTAACTAATAATTGCTTTACTTGCCTCATCGTCCTCTCTTAATATTGTTTGTTCAATCGCTCATAAGGCTGTGATAGAGAATAACCTATGCTTATAAACTCCCGACTTTCATTCTTGTTCTTTTTGAAAGCAGCAACTTTAGGACAACACCTTCTTGGGCTATTGGAATATTTGGGAAATAGGCTACGGTTCATAGCTTTAACATTTGGTTTTCAGTATTGCATGGAGGGATCATTTCTTTCTTAATAAGCTTAAACTTGTCATTAGATTTTTCTATTGGCTATTTACATTTTTTCATCTATCATTATTAGACCCCTGGCTACCATTCGTTTTAAGGTTATTCAAACTACTTTTTGAGATGGAACTCGTTAGATTCATTAATTGTTTGATCAGGAGAAAGCTATGCATGCATAAAATGATGAAAGCCCCAAGTCATGTTCTTAGCCTATCAAAAAGAGAGAGAGGGGAATTTGGCCTAGGTTTTTATTTTTTATAGCTAGACAAGATAGTTAAGGAGTGTCCAATATACAGTGCATTTGTAAAATATTCAGATCCCTTAACTATTTCCACATTTTGTTACGTTAGTCTAAAATTGATTAAATACCTTTTTTCCTCTTCAATCTACACACAATACCCCATACTGACAAAGCAAGAACTGTTCTTTACATTTTTGCAAATTTCTATTAAAAAAATTAAAAATTAAAAACTTAAATATCACATTTACATAAGTATTTAGATCCTATACTCAGTACTTTGTTGAAGCACCTATGGCAGTGATTACAGCCTTGAGTCTTCTTGGGTATGACACAACAAGCTTGGCACACCTGTAGCTAACCAAAGTAGCTAATTGGACATAAATAACAGACATTATCGAACAAATCAAGCATTTATTGTGGACCTGGGATTCCTAGGACTGCATTCTGATGAAGTTCATCAAAGGTAAGGAAACATTTATCATGTATTTCCTGGTTTCTGTTCACTCCAACATGGCGGCTAATTTGGCTATTGTTCTGAGCGCTGTCTCAGATTATTGCATGGTCTGCTTTTTCCGTAAAGTTTTTTTTAAATCTGACACAGCGGTTGCATTAAACAGACGGATTTTGATGGGGATATTTGTATTATGCTAATTTGATTTTCGTGGGGGTGCGGACATCGACTAGGTGGTTTAACTAAAATGGATCCAAAATTCCATGACAGTCACAGATCTGGTCCTTACCTTCATCAGCTCCTCAAGGCGAGAACTCTTCTTAGGAGCAAACAGGCTGGGGTGGAGGTAGTTCCCATCCCCATCATCGTCAGAATCATCAGAGTCTATAGAAAGACATTGAAGTATGAATAAAGAATATGGTTAATGTCTCAAGTACTTGCATTCTGAATTCGGGTTCATGTATTGTGTTGTTAACCTGCATTCTGTGCCCCTGTTCTCAAAGATTTCACATGCATTGTAGTATAAAACTATGTATCCCATACATTATTTACAACACGTTCTATTTGAATTCTTTTTGTTAACCTCTTTGACCACTGTGACTTACCCTGTGAGTCCTGCTTGTCGGATGCAGGGGTGTAGCGACCTTCCTTCATGGCCTTCAGGATGTGTTTGTAGTAGGGGTTAAGGTAGTGTTCGAAGTTCAGGAAGTCAAATTGGGAGTTGCCAGACTGTTTGGCTTTCAAAACAATCTCAAACTGGGCCCCCTGCTGGCACACAAAGTTGGCGGTCCTCTCAATGATGGCATGGGTTTTGGTGGTCGCTGGCTGAAGAGGAGAATGGAAGAGCACACGCACTAAGTCAGCAGACAGGAAAGTTATCAATGAGGCAGGGCAAAAGCAGTGTGGGGTTAAGGATAGGTGACAACCTGGGGCTGTATGTATCAAGAATCTCAGAGTAGGAGTGCTGATCTAGGATCAGGTCCCCCCTGTCCATTTAATATTATTCATTACGATCTAATAAACAAAGGTGAACCTAAATCAGCACTCCTACTCTGAGACCCTTCATACATAGGTAACTGTATTTCATAATTGAGGCACAAGAGAAGGAGCACTTACTTCAGAAGCAAAGAAGAAAAAGTTAATACTTTACAACAAGACATGAAACTGTATTTTGATTGTCTGAGTGTTCTTGGACTCTATAGACTTCATAAACAAGATCTCACCAATAACGGGTTTAAAAGAAGACTGTATTTTGGTCACATTAGATGTCGAGAGTCTTTATACCAGCATTCCCCATGTGGGGGGGCTGGCAGCACTAGCACACTATTTGGGAGACAGAYATACTAATGAATATCCACCAACAAACTTCATTCTAGAGTTGGCTGAATATGTTTTGACGTACAACTATTTCAGGTTTGATGATGAATACTATCTCCAAACGAATGGAACATCGATGGGCTCTACATTTGCTCCGAGCTATGCCAACCTCTATTTGGGTCTTTTTGAAGAACGTTTTGTTAATAATGAAAACGAGAATCCATTTTTGAATAAAGTCCTTAAGTGGTATCGATATATTGATGACATTTTTTGTATATGGGTAGGAACTGAAGAAGAACTGTCAGATTTTATGGCACTACTCAATGACATTGAACCCCAATCGTCAAATTCCACTATTGAACGTTGACACTAAACGTGTTCAATATATCTCGATATGTGGATGAGAAATCAAATGGGAAACCTTGTTTACAAGTCGTATTAAAGAAAACGAAACGGACAGAAATATTCTATTACAGGGTGGCACACTTCCACCCTAGAGCCATTAAAAAGAGGACTTCCAAGAAGCCAATTTTTTAGACTGCGCCGTATATGCCACTCCACAGATATTATCTAGAAAAAGCAGCGGAGATGCGCATGAGGTTCTAAAAAGAGGCTATTCGTCAACAATGTGTGATAAGCTGCGATAACTTGGCATTGGAAAACAACACGAGATGAACTGCTACAGCAAAAAAGCACCCGCTAAAGCTACAGAACAATCCTAATGTTCACCACTTTGACAACGAAAAGCAAACATCCTCTGCCTGCCATATCCCGCTCATATTTCATGTGCCGATTACAGGGTTAATCAAGATTAATAAACTATTACTACGTCCTAATTTCTGGCGAAAACGTGGAGGAGGTGGTCAAGAAACACGTGGCATATTTTATCATCGGACCTAGCTTTGCCGGCTGAATTTAAATATCCACCACGTATTGTTATAGGAGAAGGTCGCCAATTTACGCGATAAATTGGTTCATGCCAACTGCCAGCCACTTAAGAAATTTAGCCAAGCACTTTACGCCCTCTACCAAATGGTAGCTATAAATGCAGAGGATGCGCACAGTTGCAACAATATGATGAAGTGTCAATATTTCTGTCACCCACACACAGAAAAGGTTCCAATAAATGACATTATTACGTTTCCACCACCCATGTTATTTACATTATTAAATGTCCATGTGGGCTCTGTTATGTCGGTAAAACCACCCGCTCTCTCAAACAGAGAATTAGTGAACATAAAAGTTCAATCAGGAGAAACGACAGGGATTATCCAGTCGTGTACATTTCAATGACGAGCAAAGCATGACATTTCCACCTTTAGATTTTTTGCATAGAGAAAGTTAAGTATCAGACAGGGAGTGATATTAATAATACTCTGAGTAAAAGAGAATGTTTTGGATTTTCACCCTCCAGACATTGTTTCCAAAAAGGACTTAATGATGAAATGCCTTTGTATGTTTGCTGTGAATGGAACATGAAATGTGTGTCTCTTGTAGATTATTCTGACGTTTTTCATATGATGGTACCCAATACTAATGAACTTGCTATGTCCTCATTGAGATTTATACAGAAGTGTTCAATACGCCTTATACACTTTTGTAATATTTATGAAATGCACATTGTTAATTTGGTAGCACTTATTTATTTTCCTTTGCCTCCAACCCCCTTCGATGTGTAGAACGGATGTGGGTGGAGCCAGGTCTACATAAGGGTGCAACTTTTCAAAAAATCCCAAAAGCTCCGACGAAGGCCGTGTGGCCGATACTTAAGCTTTAATATCGGTGATACTTCAAGAGCAGTGTGCGGTTTCCTTTTCCTTCATCTGAGTGTTCTTGGTCAAATCAAATCAAATGTTATTTGTCACATGCGACAAATACAACAGGTGTAGTAGACCTTACAGTGAATAGCTTACTTACAAGCCCTTAACTTTTACTTGGTATCATCCCGGATCCCGGGAGCACCCCCCACAGTAAAAAAGCTGACTAGCATAGCCTAGCATAGCGTCACAAGTAAATACTAGCATCTAAATATCATTAAATCACAAGTCCAAGACACCAGATGAAAGATACACTTCTTTGTGAATCCAGCCATCTTTCTGATTTTAAAATATTTTACAGGGAAGACACAATATGTAAATCTATTTAGCTAACCACGTTAGCAAAAGACACCCATTTTTTTACTCCATCAGTAGCTATCACTAATTCGACTAAATAAAGATATATATAGCCACTAACCAAGAAACAACTTCATAAGATGACAGTCTGATAACATATTATGGTATAGCATATGTTGTTTGAAAAAATGTGCATTTTCAGGTATAAATCACAGTTCTACATTGCAGCTGCAATCTGAAATAGCGTTGGAAGCACCGGAATATTACAGAGACCGACGTCAATTACCAAAATACTCATCCTAAAACATTTCTGAAAAATACACAGCCTACAGCAATTGAAAGACACAGATCTGTGAATCCAGACAATATTCAGATTTTCTTAGTGTTTTACAGCGAAAACACAATATATCGTTATATAGCATACCACATGAGCTAACATCACCCAGCATGAATCAAGGCAAAAGGGCGATAACGTTATCGCCACCAAAATATATTAATTTTTCACTAACCTTCTCAAATTCTTCAGATGACAGTCCTGTAACATAATATTACACAATGTATATAGAGTTTGTTCGAAAATGTGCATATTTAGCATCACAAATCGTGTTATGCAATGTAATCTGTCAAAAACGTGGCATGCATTCTGGCCGGCGCCATCTTGGAAGGCACCTAAGTTTACGATTATTTATCGATAGATTGACTAAAAAAATACAGGTTGGACAGCTAATGAAAGTGCATTGGTTATTAATGCAACCGCTGATTTAGATTTTTAAAATTTACGTTACTAGACATACATTGTGAGTTACAGCCAGACTAGTGCCTCAAAAATGGCCGACAACTGCGTTTACATTTTTCCACATAAATACGGAATAAAATCATAAATAGCTCTACTTTGGACGAGCTTCATCAAGTATCTGGGCAATGTGTCCTTTGTCCAAAAGAATCGTTGCTTTGTTGTAAAACGACCTCTTCAACTCGAACTAGCAGCTACGATAGCTACACGGCACACCACTGTCCAAATCCTCAACGCAATACTAAGAGAATTCCGAAAAATAGCAATATACTCGCATAAACTGATATAAATCGGTTCAAATAACTTCGTTATGATGTTCTAACACCTATATCGAATTAAATCACAGACGGATATATCTTTGGTCAATAACGAGAGCTTTTGAGCATGCCATTCTGATGTCCTCTCTTGCGCCTTGGCGAGCGTCGAAAAGAAGGGACATCTCACTCCATTGCCTTTTATGAACTCTGAGAAACACGTAGAGACACCATTCCACTTCTCCATTGGTTACTGACATCCAGGGAAGCGGGTGCAGTTCATTTCATCCATAGGGCACACACAGAGTTTAAACTGATCGAGATCTATTTTTCAGACCTTCGCATGTCCTGTCATGATTTTCGCTGTAGAAAGAGTTCTGGTTCACCCACAGACATAATTAAACGGTTTTAGAAACTAGAGATTGTTTTCTATCCAATAGTAATAATAATATGCATATTGTACGAGCAAGAATTGAGTACGAGGCAGTTTAATTTGGAAATGTAAAAAAAAAAAGTGCTAACAGCTCCCCCTAAAAAAAAAAATATAAAAAATAAAATACCACAAAAAAAAAAAAAAGTTACAAATAATTAAAGAGCAGCAGTAAAATAACAATAGCGAGACTATATACAGGGGGTACCGGTACAGAGTAAATGTGCGGGGGCACTGGTTAGTCGAGGTAATATGTACATGTAAGTAGAGTTATTAAAGTGACTAGGCATAGATAACAGAGAGTAGCAGCAGCTAAAATAGAGGGTGGCGGGGGGGGGGCAATGCAAATAGTCTGGGTAGCCATTTGATTAGATGTTCAGGAGTCTTATGGCTTTGGGGTAGAAGCTGTTTCAAAGTCTCTTGGACCAAGACTTGGCGCTCCAGTACCGCTTGCCATGCGGTAGCAGAGAGAACAGTCTATGACTAGGGTGGCTGGAGTCTTTGACAATTTTTTGTTGGGTCCAAATCAAAGTTAGACAAATTCTATTTCCTATTGAACGGGACAGTTGTAAATGTCAAGATCGCAGATTTTAGAGAAACAACAAATGTAGGTACATATAAGTGTCTTATATAAGCTGAAAGCTTATATTCTTGTTAATATAACTGCACTGTCCAATTTACAGTAGCTATTACTGTGAAAAAATGCCATGCTATTGTTTCAGGAGAGCTCCTAACAACAAAACACTTTTTTCACCGCGATAGGTTTGACAAATTCAACTCTGAAGGTGAAATGTGTACTTAAATTCTGAAATCTTGTTCTGATTTATCATCCAAAAGGGTCCCAGAGATATCATGAAGTGTAGTTTTGTTAGATAAAATCATTTTTCATATCCTATAAAGTAGAGGTCGACTGATTATGATTTTTCAACGACGATACCGATTAATGGAGGACCAAAAAAAGCCAATACCGATTAAATCGGCCGATTTTATTTATTTATTTGTAATGACAATTACAACAATACTGAATGAACACTTATTTTAACTTAATATAATACATCAATAAAATCTATGTAGCCTCAAATAAATAATGAAACATGTTCAATTTGGTTTAAATAATGCAAAAACAAAGTGTTGGAGAAGAAAGTAAAAGTGCAATATGTGCCATGTAAGAAAGCTAACGTTTAAGTTCCTTGTGCAAAACATGAGAACATATGAAAGCTGGTGGTTCCTTTTAAAATGAGTCTTCAATATTCCCAGGTAAGAAGTTTTAGGTTGTAGTTATTATAGGAATTCTAGGACTATTTCTCTCTATACCATTTATATTTCATATACCTTTGACTYTTGGATGTTCTTATAGGCACTTTAGTATTGCCAGTGTAACAGTATAGCTTCCGTCCCTCTCCTCGCCCCTACTTGGGCTCGAACCAGGAACCATTGACAACAGCCACCCACGAAGCAGCGTTACCCATGCAGAGCAAGGGGAACAACTACGCCAAGTCTCAGAGCGAGTGACGTTTGAAACGCTAACTAGCTAGCCATTTCACATTGGTTACACCAGCCTAATCTCAGGAGTTGATAGGCTTGAAGTCATAAACAGCGCAATAGCTCCTATGCAAATGCACAAAAGTGCTGTTTGAATGAATGCTTACGAGCCTGCTGCTGCCTACCATCGCTCAGTCAGACTGTTCTATCAAATCATAAACTTAATTATAACATAACACACAGAAATACGAGCCTTTGGTCATTAAAATGGTCGAATCCGGAAACTATCATTTCGAAAACAAAACGTTTATTCTTTCAGTGAAATACGGAACCGTTCCGTATTTTATCTAACGGATTAACTAAGTCTAAATATTGCTGTTATATTGTATAACCTTCAATGTTATGTCATAATTATGTACAATTCTGGCGAATTAGTTACGGCCTTTGTTAGGAATAAATGGACTTCACACAGTTCGCAATGAGCCAGGCGGCCCAAACTGCTGCATATACCCTGACTGCTTGCACGGAACGCAAGAGAAGTGAAACAATTTCCCTATTATGATTTTATTGATGTATTATATTAAGTTAAAATAAGTGTTCATTCAGTATTGTTGTAATTATCATTATTACAAATAAAATTTAAAAAAATTGTCAAATGAATCAGTATCGGCTTTTTTTGGTCCTCCAATAATTGGTATCGGTATCGGCGTTGAAAAATCGTAGTCGGTCGACCTCGATTGTGGACACCATCGGAATTACAACCAGAGTGATGGCTAGAACTTTCTATTGCATTTCAAAGATGGTTGTAGAAAAAAAACGGTTGTTTTTTTCTTTGTATTTTCTTCTACCCGATCTATTGTGTTATATTCTCCTACATTCCAAGTCCAAACTTCAAAGTGTTTCCTTTCAAATGATACCAAGAATATGCATATCCTTGCTTCAGGGCCTGAGCTACAGGCAGTTAGATTTGGAAAGTCATTTTAGGCAAAAATTTTAGGAAAAAAAAGGGTCTATCCCATGGCTTCTTGACTTTAACATACATTTACAAAATAGAAATCATTTGGATTTGATGTGATACATTATTAAATATCACTGAGGCTGTGTACTTTCAATGAATCATTTTCGTTAGGTACCCTCAGAGTACCAAAAAAGAGAGAGCGACAAATCGTAAAAAAAAAAAAATCTCATTAATCTAAAATAATGAATAATAAATGAAGACCTTTGGAGAGGAGAAGCTTAGGCCTGCACTCTGTAGTAGCGTCCCTCTACACATACACTCCTAATGCATTCAGAGCCTCCGAGCGCTTGCGAGAGTAGAAAGCTCCGTAGCGGCAAATAACCTTGCAATTATGAAGATAAATGAGGAACAAGGAACTTCTTATGGAGTCATGATACACAGAGATGCAGAGCGAGAGCTGATTCCTTCTCCCCAGCCCCCAGGATGTCAGACCGTCTGCTCGTGCTGCCTGAGCACTCAGACTTGTGATAATGTGTGGGAAATATAGCCACATCCCCAGATTAATAATTCAGATCAGATATTCTGAGAATGGTGCCGGCTTTGACTAATTGACCGTTTCAAGGCAGAGCAATTGGAAGGGCTTTGCTGGGTCCCCAATCGAAATCTCATTACAAGGACACGTGGAAAGAAATCAGCAGGTAAGGATTCTGAGGCGTGGGTGGGCCCATTGTCTCACAGTGTGTGTCTACTCTGGACATCACAGAGGACGCTTTGACAGCCAGAGCGAGGGAGAACTATCTGTCACATGCATTTTATTGAATCACTTCGTGTGTGTGTGTGTGTGTGTGTGTGTGTGTGTGTTTGCGTCAGTCTGAAGTTGGGTAGGGTGTGTGTGTGTGTGTGTGAGAGTGAGAGTGAGAGTGAGAGTGAGAGAGAGAGAGAGAGAGAGAGAGAGAAAATCGAGGCCATGCTGAGATGAAAGCCTCCCAGTCTACAATAAGAAGAAGCCTACAGATGAAAGGCGCGCGGCAGTCAATGGGGGAAGCAGCAGCAGAAGAGTGGACTGAGATGGAGAGAGACAGTCAGTCAGGATGCAGGCCCCCTGATACTGGCTGATGCAAACCAAGGCAGCACAGACTCCTCTTCTCAGTCTCCTCCCAGGCTGCAGGATGTGAGTGATGACCTCTATAACCTCCTCCAGATCAGACACCTTATCGTTCCTAGTCTCTGGCCTCACCACCTGTCTGTAGGCAGTCTGAAAGGCCTCACAACATCAATACTACCTCACACACAGCCCTCACCAGCTAGGACTACGTTATGCTGGTATCTCTGCTCCCTTCCTATTCTCTCTCTGTGGCTCCATAATAGGGATTGTTATAGAAGAGGAACCGTTGACCCCCTGACCCACCATTTTCAAATGTAGTTATGACTCTGATCTGCCCAAAACCCATTCTGCACTCCTGTGGTCCGTCCTGTATATTTAAGCATGAAGCAGTGGGACGTTGTCTAGCGCACTCACCAGCTCCACATCGGGGGGGATCGCCAGGCCCGGGGGTGCCACGTAGGGTTCCTCGCTCTCCTGTGGCTCTGCTTCTTCTGATGGGGAACAACCCATAAGGTCAGAGAGAGAAGAAGAGAAGAAAATAGATTAGAATTCACCCTACAGTCACTGTGAAACACCGCCACTCAACGTTTCCTCCTCTCCTTCCTCTACCCACTCTCATCCAGCCACATTGCCCGAGGCACTCAAAGTTTCAGCTTTACTTAATCTTAACTTTCTGGGAGGCCGCGGTCCATGTCACAATTATTTACAACATCCAACCCCATCCCCCCCAGTGTGAAATAATAGGCAGACAAGTCAGCTGGAAATTAGATTACAATTTTATGCTTTGGTTCACTGTGGGGAGGCTGCAGATGGATGTAGGGGTAAGCACATTTAATGCCAAAAATGGCTGCCAAGGAGCCCAGCCTAGACTCCTCTTGCACCTTTTTACGGTTAATGGACGCCACTGTTTGTGCAGATTTAATCAAGCGCTCCGCCAGTCGCCCGAGGTGTGCCCCGGCGCCGGCACCACAACAGAGCCAAATGATTGGTTCATGCTGAGAACTCCATCCCTGACAAATCGACCCCCCCACCCAACACACACACACACACACACACACACACACACACACACACACACACACACACACACACACACACACACACACACACACACACACACACACACACCCACACACGAGGGGGTTTGTACTGCTGAGTAATCCCAGGCAGCGCTGGGCCAGGTTACACGGTACTGATGACAGCACTCAGACACACAGCAATAGTACTGTACCATCTGCTGAGGAAGGGGCACCTGGGTGTTGGCTAGAGAGGGGAGGGGGGGGGGGGGTGGCACAAGTGCTGCCAGCTTTCCCTACATCTATTATTTAAGGATATAGGTACACGGTTAATTTCCGCGTTGACAATGTGTGGGCTAGCATGGTTGGGCTGTCAGGGACATTAGGTCTTGATAGTAGCAGTGGCCTGGCTGATAAATAGGCCTGGTATTTAGGCTTTTGTTAACAGACTTCAAGCTGCAGAACAGTTTGCTGTTAGCTGTGTTATGAACGCCTGTCTAATTAGAGGAGAGAGCCAGGCCCGGCGTGAAGCACATATTAACACTCATCATTAACACTCCCTCCCCCAGTGTTAGGCTGCCAGTCAAGATGTTGGACTGACCGTCACGACTTAACATTGACTGTCAAGTCCAAAGCAAAGATACTTTAGCGCCAATGAGATAACAGACTCTCTAGCTAAGTGCCTCAGGCTTTGAGACAATGTCCACATTTTGGAATCGGTTTACCCTCAATCGGTTTACCCTCATGTGTGGATACTTGGACTGGCTAGTGCAAGCTGTCTCTGGGAAACCAAACAGGATCCAGGCCTTAGTATTCATGTGGTTAGAGTGGGCCAAAACAGGGCCTAGTGGAGGGGCTGGAGCCCAGTACTGGACCTCACAGGTGATTACCAGTCAGTACAGTTGCAAGCCAGTAAGACTTTTTCACATTCAGAGCTGAATCTTGAAAAGCTTTCTTTTTTATAGCTCCAGGGCTTCAAATAGTGGTTTGCGTCTCCGGGGAGCCTGCCATGATAAAAAATGTATCATAGGGTTTTCATTGAAGCTAATGTGCGAGCCTCTCCACCAGCGTATTCATTTGTCGTGTGTGTGTGTGTGTGTGTGTGTGTGTGTGTGTGTAAAAGTTCAGATGCTTTCTCTCTTTCTCCGCTCTCATCCTCTAAGGGCAGGTCAGAGGAGAAATGTTCAGTGGTTGAAAGTGGTGAGGAACTGTGAATATGTATGCGTGAAATGTTTAAATCCTTTTGGACTGTAATGTGATTTGATTAAAATAAATCATTGTGTGTGTGTGTTCACCAGTCTCCCTGTTGGCCTCCTCTTCCTCAGTGGGTTGAGAAGGGTCGTAGTAGTCTGCGCTGTAGCGGAAGCCCACTGAGTTATAGGTGCCTTCATCTGCCAGAGCTTCACTCAAACGCTTGTATTCTTCCTCTGTGTGGGACACACATACATATTAAAAGAGTCATGAGAATGGTATGGTACATTTATTGGAAAGCACAGTCATAGCAGGCTACTGTAAGGATTGCCTCTAGCATGAGACAAAATCAGTGGATTGACTCAAAATTATAATGCCATCCATCCTAGCTAGTTTCAAGGATGTGAACAGTGTCGTGAGCTGACATAACAGAAACTCAACCAGATGGAATTTTGTCTTGTCTTACAATACCCCACTTTTCTATTGCAATTCATCTCATAGTAAAGGACAGTGAGGAATGAAAGACAAAATCACATCTAACATTATCAATATTTTTTATGTGTCTTGTGTTCCCACAATGGACAGATGGATAATTGCTTAAGCCCCACTACCCAAGGGCAAACAGCATGAGGGGACAAAAGTAACACAAATTACATGATGACTCATGCAATCCTGTCAGTTTGGGAATTAAACACCATATTTCCCTTAAACAGTCACTTATGTAAGATTGAATTTATCTAATCGTCAGTGCAATTTCATTATAAGTGACAAACTCCTTGTTATGAAGTTTGCAGCATTGCTAAAATAACCTTAGGCTAGTCTGTGTTTGTAGCCTTAACACCTGAACTGCTAAAGCAACCATTTTGACTGCTCATGATTTATTTATTTTTATTACTCAGCCATTTTTTTTACTCTCCCATTTATTTACTCATGCCCCCCTCCATCCTTATCGATGCCCAGTGGTTGTAGTGTTAGAATGTGTTTCAACTGATGGGCATTTACCACTCAATGCAATAGAAAATATACATCTTTGGACAGGAGAGGCACTTTTGCATCAGACAACGACACAAAGGGTGGTTAAAAGTTAATGAAAAAAGTTCAACATGAGGGCATGTTTATAACAAGGCAGTACAACTGATGCTGATTAGCATCGAAAATTACAAATTAAACAGTAAACATAGTCAGTCTCAACAATAATCTATAATCAGTCATTCAACCAGACAGTGGCTGCCTGAAACCCTAGCCCTAGTCCATTTTTTCATGGACTAGGGCTGGGCGGTATACCGTATTTTATGATATACCGGTATTGATGCAGGGAACGGTTGGGGTTTTTACTCTACAGTCGTGGCCAAAAGTTGAGAATGACACAAATATTAATTTTCACAAATTCTGCTGCCTCCGTTTGTATGATGGCAATTTGCATATACTCCAGAATGTTATGAAGAGTGATCAGATGAATTGCAATTAATTTCAAAGTCCCTCTTTGCCATGCAAATGAACTGAATCCCCCAAAAACATTTCCACTGCATTTCAGCCCTGCCACAAAAGGACCAGCTGACATCATGTCAGTGATTCTCTCGTTAACACAGGTGTGAGTGTTGACGAGGACAAGGCTGGAGATCACTCTGTCATGCTGATTGAGTTCGAATAACAGAATGGAAGCTTCAAAAGGAGGATGGTGCTTGGAATCATTGTTCTTCCTCTGTCAACCATGGTTACCTGCAAGGAAACACATGCCGTCATCATTGCTTTGCACAGAATGGGCTTCACAGGCAAGGATATTGCTGCCAGTAAGATTGCACCTAAATCAACAATTTATTGGATCATCAAGAACTTCAAGGAGAGCGGTTCAATTGTTGCGAAGAAGGCTTCATGGCGCTCAAGAAAGTCCAGCAAGCGCCAGGATCGTCTCCTAAAGTTGATTCAGCTGCGGGATTGGGGCACCACCAGTACAGAGCATGCTCAGGAATGTCAGCAGGCAGGTGTGAGTGCATCTGCACGCACAGTGAGGCGAAGACTTTTGGCAGATGGCCTGGTGTCAAGAAGGGCAGCAAAGAAGCCACTTCTCTCCACAAAAAAACATCAGGGACAGACTTATATTCTGCAAAAGGTACAGGGATTGGACTGCTGAGGACTGGGGTAAAGTCATTTTCTCTGATGAATCCCCTTTCCGATTGTTTGGGGCATCTGGAAAAAAGCTTGTCCGGAGAAGACAAGGTGAGTGCTACCATCAGTCCTGTGTCATGCCAACTTTAAAGCATCCTGAGACCATTCATGTGTGAGGTTGCTTCTCAGCCAAGGGAGTGGGCTCACTCACAATTTTGCCCAAGAACACACCCATGAATAAAGAATGGTACCAACACATCCTCCGAGAGCAACTTCTCCCAACCATCCAGGAACAGTTTGGTGACGAACAATGCCTTTTCCAGCATGATGGGGCACCTTGCCATAAGGCAAAAGTGATAACTAAGTGGCTCGGGGAATAAAACATCGATATTTTGGGTTCATGGCCAGGAAACTCCCCAGACCTTAATCCCATTGAGAACGTGTGGTCAATCCTCAAGAGGCAGGTGGACAAACAAAACCCCACAAACTCCAAGCATTGATTATGCAAGAATGGGCTGCCATCAGTCAGGATGTGGCCCAGAAGTTAATTGACAGCATGCCAGGGCGGATTGCAGAGGTCTTGAAAAAGAAGGGTCAACACTGCAAATATTGACTCTTTGCATCAACTTCATGTAATTGTCAATAAAAGCCTTTGACACTTATGAAATGCTTGTAATTATACTTCAGTATTCCATAGTAACATCTGACAAAAAATATCTGAAGACACTGAGGCAGCAGACTTGATGAAAATTAATATTTGTGTCATTGTCAAAACTTTTGGCCACGACTGTACCTTCTATAATGTATTTGAATGTTTGGTTTGTTAAATGTGAATCGGCGTGTGTAAAGTCCATTTTTATAGTTTACTCTACTACTCTACCACACAGACCCAGTCCCACCCCGTTACTCAAGGAGCGCATTTGTTGTTGCTTGACAACAAGACATGGTCAATGCAGCACATTTTTTATTTAACCTTCACTTAACTAGGCAAGTCAGTTAATAACAAATTCTTAACTGCCTTGTTCAGGGGCAGAACAACAGATTTTTACCTTTCGGTTACTGGCCCAACGCTGTAACCACCACTAGTCTACCTGCCGCCCCTGCACATGCAACAATGTTACTGACAACAATGTTTTTTCCAATTTGATCTTAATATAAATCCACAAGCGTTCTATAATTACAATATTAGTTTGTGTTTCTTACATCTGCAAACAGCTAGTTTGTATTTTCTTAGCAAGTGAAGCTAAATCGTGTTAGCCACTATTGCTAATCGCTAGTTAGCTGGCTAGCTACTAAGTCAGAGCAAATGTAGCTAGCTGATACAGCCTGATACCAGTACTGGTGGAGGCTTAAATTAGCATGTTGTTTGTGCAACAGTGTCTTCTAAACCAAAGACGAATAAGCAAAGCATGAATATGTTGGCTATATGAACAAAGATTTAATGTAGCCAAAGATTATAGGGTCCCCTAGGAAACACGGAACATCACTTTGGTTCCTACACTGTCACAATAACTCATCCATGGCATTTTCATTCGTTGTCATGTCAAACAACACTATATTCAGAGTGCCCACTATTATTTATATTCTAACTATAGAATTCTAATAAATATTCTATTTCCATGATTGCAAAAGTTCACCTAAGTGTTTTGATCTAAATTGCAAGATTTGGTTAAAAATAAGGCCTGGTATTTTGCCCATATCGTGGCAGTGTGGAAATTATCTCAAATGAGTGCAGGAAAAGCAGAAATGTATGAATATGCAGGAAATTATTTTAGGTTGAAGTTGAATTGAACAGTATAAAACAATACGAATGGAGAAAGACCCATTGAAATAATTTAGAATATATGTTTCCACCCTAGGGTCACGCACTACTCAAAGCAAATTTAGAACTTTTATTAATCAAAAACATAAAATACCATCAAAAATTAGAAAAATACCATATGATATTTTGGCCATATCGCCCAGCCCTATCATGGACCTCGCAAACCTACTTACTAGAGGGTCTGCATGCACTGAAATGACCCCCGTACTTTCGGCTACTTAGAATCTACCCTCTCACCATCTTTGACATAGCTTTACTACCATACTTTTCTTTGCCATCCAAATAGGAATCAGATCAGAATGTGGAAATTGAACCGAGGTTATTACCTAGGATAACATGGCCTTTCTGTTGCCAGTACAGAGAGAAGGGCACATTAGCATACTGTAATCAAAACAACCTTCCAGTGCCTGAAAACATTGTGTTGATGATGGAGGTGTTGCAGAATACATCACTGAAACTACAGCCTTTTGAAAGCTCATTCTGCCCGGTGAACATAAGGGGATTCATTCCATTATTCACTTTGGCACCTTATGTAGAACCTAATTGTTGCATAGTGTTTTTGTTTTCCTTTCAGTTAGAACTTCCAGTCATCTGAAACAGATGGCAAATGCAAAGGCTGAATGTCTCCACAAATGTGCGATTGGAACGCATGAGCACTTCGTGAAATAATGAATTCACCACTGTCTTCCACAGCTTATCCAGATGAGCCGAGGCATTGCACAGCAGTTCAGACACCATAGAGTATGACGCCCCCAGCTGGGAATCTGATAGGCCTACCTTGTCTGGCTTCTTCCTCCAGCAGGTCTGTGTGCATGGCCAGGTACCGCTCCTCATCACACAAGGCCTCGATCCTGGCCTCCTCCTCGGACAGCTGGTAGTCTCTGTTCCACGAGCCCGCGTCGTACTCGGAGAGGTCATGTAAGTGACCACGCCCATCATACCTGTAGGGTGAAGAGAGGGGTTAGAGACATGGAGCAAGCCAATTGAGAGAAAAGACAACTCATGGACCTACTTACCAACACAGGTAGGACCCTAAAACAAAGAGTTTTTAACAACAAAACGTACTACCTCAGTCACAAGTCTTTCATGAGGGAGTGTATGGTACTGGAACAGAGCAATCTCGTCACAATACAGACACAATAACCTGAACAACTCCCGACAAAGGCTCTCTAGTGCAGTTTTCTGGCAAACTTACTCAGTGAATCTCATTCCTCTCTCAACAAATTGCTACGGAGCAACAGCCCTGCATGAACACAGAAACAAACCAAAAGAAAACAACTCGCCTCTTACCTTACAAGGTTCAAGTTTCCCCCCTATAACACTCACCACTTCTCCTATATCTGTAAAAAAGGTACATCCACACAAACCCGAGCACATAAATACCTATCCGTAAGAACCCAAACGGACGATATTTTCCTGCGTTCGCTCCCCTCTTCCACCTCTCCAGAGTTCCTTCTTCGAAAGAGAGAAGTGGGCACTGGGGTTGGCATTGGGGGGTCAGGCAGGACCCCTTAGCCTTAGGCTACTAGCTGGGGAAATAAGGGCTGGTTATGTGATAGAGAGACACACACATACATTGGAAACAAGAGACAGGCCCAAGAAGATTAAGGTGGCTCAACGAGACCATGAAGGGCCAACATAATGTCCCCCCCTTCATGGATCAAGTGGGTTTATTTCCAAATAAACAACTACTTTTACAGGTCATCATTGCCAACATGCTCTACAGCCTGCAAGAAAATGTTATTAGAAATGAACAACTGAAAGCAAAAGGGAAACAACTGAGCTGGGATACTTGGCAGTCAACAGTATAAGCGCCTACATTTTTACATTAATTACTGTGAACCACCTTAATTCACATATTTGACATACAGTAGTAGTTTGGGTTGAATTTGCCATGGTATTATCAACAAATTCAATTTCTTGGTGACTTGTTGGTAAGGTTTGAAGTTCTCATTTGAATTCAGTTTAGTGAAAGGCATTTAGAGATCTTAGTTTTTTTACATCCAAATTGTGTTGGAAGAAACTGAAATGAATACAATACTTAACTGAATATTCTCATGTTGAAGCTACCAGAGCAAATACAAATACACCAAGACGCATAAGCCTCCCTTAAAAAGGGCAATGGGCAGTTAAGTAATACAAAGTTGAATACAATATAACTTGTAGACGATCTATAGTCCAAAGCCCTGTAAACAAGTACATTGATGTATCCGTAAATTAGAGGCAAGTTTATAAGGGGCAATTTTAGACAACTTTCAGTCTCATGTAGAGCTTGTTCACTGTTGAAATATGACCCAAATAGTGGAGGAAGCCTCTGCTACCTTTTGTTAATAGCTAATGCATCTTCGGTTTCATGAGGCCAAAACTGACATTTTTAAGGAAGCTAGATAAAATGGTTCGCACACACTTGTACTTTCATGTGAGTTATATTTGGAAAACTACGCCTTCAGCAAAACAATAATCCGATCGGTCCCTTCGAAAGACAGATCTGATTAGGAAAGTTGGTTAGGATAACAATTCCGTCTAGGTTTGTTCAACCGACCTATCAATCAGGATGTTCTTGTCCCCCATCCATGGTATGAGCTGTTTGCCCTGCTCGTGGAAGTGAGCCCTCTCGTCGTCCCGGAACAGCTTGCAGGCATAGCCGAACACCAAAAGTTCGGCATATTTTTTGCTGTCGCTCTCATTCTTCTTCACCGTCTTGTTGTTGTGGTCCCTCTTGCCCCCGCCGCGCCGATACATTCCAAATTAGCACGTGAAAACACGTAAAATAAAGCTAGTGCGCTAACTAACGTTAGATAGGTTATATCACTATCGTTTAATTATTGTCGTACTACAAAGTCTTTCTTTCTTGTTTAAAAAAAGAGGTGCGAAATGCCACAATAAACATACTCACAAAAAACATATCTGACATGTGCAGCCATGTTGGAAAAGTTAGTAAATATGATTTATAGTTCACATGTGCAGATTCGTCAATTCAACTTCAAGATGGAAAACACCAAACGTAAATGAAACCTCTCATTCCCCGATATTCTGATGAGAAAAAAACGGAATTAATTATTTATTGATGTTGATAATAAATAACACATAATCTGTCATTTTATTAGCTACTACGCTCTCTTTTTGTATGTTGAATGCTCTACCATGTGATTGTGAAATAACTTTCGACAGAGACATGTATACTTCAAAACCCCTCGTCCAGCCTGAGTTTTCTCCTCTGTTAATCTTGTGAAGTTATTTTAGAGCCAGCAGCTAAGTAATTACGTGTTTTATTTCATTGATAAGGCCAATATATTTACAGTGAAAGATGTAATATGTTATTTTTCGAATGAAAACATAGCTACTGAGTTAATTGTTTGCTCTTGATACTATCTGGTAAATTATTCTTACACAAACACAAATAGCCTATTTGACATCTGTGCCTAAAATGTAATATTTATTAAAATATCTAGAATTAGTCAACGACAAGATGAACAATATATTCTTACAAAATTATAACAATTTTAAACAAATGTAACCCCTTATCCTTTTACATTTTTATCAAAAGGAATGTAAAATGTTTCTGACATCTTCAAGTATTCATGTCTAGTGAATCTTATTTATTGATTTAGTTTTATTTAATTTATTTCATGTTTACATATTGAAAAAATATATGTATTGATATTCTCAGTTTTTGTATTGTCAATTACATTTGAATAATAATACAAAATATAAATATATATATTGTAATGAAACAGCAGGGAGCATGTCTCGAACCCTCGACCTTCAAGCCCGAGGTCCGGCGCGCTATCGACTGTACCGCAAAAGCATGCTCGTGCAACAGAGTCGATTTCCGTGCTTATAAACCCAGGGTCGTTACAATGTATTTTTGTATTATTATTATTCAAATGTAATTATATACACTACCGGTCAAACGTTTTAGAACGCCTACTCATTCAAGGGTTTTTCTTTATTTTTACTATTTTCTACATTGTAGAATAATTGTGAAGACTTCAAAATTAGGAAATAACACATATGGAATCATGTAGAAACCAAAAAAGTGTTAAACAAATCAAAATATATTTTATATTTGAAATTGTTCAAATAGCCACCCTTTGTAAATAGCCCATCCAACTACCTCATCCCCATATTGTTATTATTTGTATTTTTTCTCCTTTGCACACGAGTATCACTACTTGCACATTAATCTTCTGCACATCTATCACTCCAGTGTTTAATTGCTAAATTGTATTTACTTCGCCACTACGGCCTATTTATTGCCTTAACTCCCGAATCTTACCTCATTTGCATACACTGTATATAGATTTTATTTCTATTGTGTTTTTTACTGTACGTTTGTTTATTCCATCTGTAACTCTGTGCTGTTGTTTGTGTCGCACTGCTTTGCTTTAACTTGGCCAGGTCGCAGTTGTAAATGAAAACTTGTTCTCAACTGGCTTACTTGTTAAATAAAGGTGAAATAAAAAATAAAATGTTTTAAAAATTGCCTCGATGATAGCTTTACACACTCTTGGTCGTGTCGCTGCAGAATGCTGTGGTAGAAATGCTGGTTAAGTGTGCCTTGAATTCTAAATAAATCACAGACAGTGTCACCACCAAAGTACCCCCACACCATAACACCTCATCCTCCATGCTTCATGAAGGGAACCACACATGCAAAGATCTTCTATTCACCTACTCTGCATCTCACAAAGACAAGGCAGTTGGAACCAAAAATCTCAAATTTGGACTCATCAGACCAAAGGACAGATTTCCACCGGTCTAATATCCATTGCTTGTGTTTCTTGGCCTAAGCAAGTCTCTTCTTCTTATTGGTGTCCTTCAGTAGTGGTTTCTTTGCAGCAATTCGACCGTGAAGGCCTGATGCACGCAGTCTACTCTGAACAGTTGATGTTGAGATGTGTCTGTTACCTGAACTCTGTGAAGCATTTATTTGGGCAGAATTTTCTGAGGATGATAACTCTAATGAACTTATCCTCTGCAGCAGAGGTAACTCTGTGTCTGCCTGTGGCCGTCCTCATGAGAGCCAGTTTCATCACATTTTCATCCTGTCCCTGACTGAGTCTGTAATACCAACATGTTTCAAGCAGACCACCATAGTCCCTGTGCCCAAGAACCCTAAGGTAATCTGCCTAAATGACTACTGACCCAAAGCACTCTCGTCTGTAGCCATGGAGTGCTTTGAAAGGCTGGTCATGGCTCACATCAACACCATTATCCCAGAAACCATCGACCCATTCCAAATTGCATACCGCCCCAACAGATCCACAGATGATGCAATCTCTATTGTACTCCACACTGCCCTTTCCCACCTGGACAAAAGGAACACCTACATGAGAATGCTATTCATTGACTACAGCTCAGCATTCAACACCCTAGTGCCCTCAAAGCTCATCACTAAACTAAGGACCCTGGGACTAAACACCTCCCTCTGCAACTGGATCCTGGACTTCCTGACGGGCCACCTCCAGGTGGTAAGGGAAGGTAACAACACATCTGCCGCAATGATCCTCAACAAGGGGGCCCTTCAGGGGTGCATGCTCAGTCCCCTCCTGTACTCCCTGTTCATCCATGACTGCATGGCCAGGCACGACTCCAACACCATCATTATGTTTGCTGACAACACAACAGTGGTAGGCCTGATCACCGACAACGATGACGCAGCCTATAGGGAGAAGGTCAGAGACCTGGCAGTGTGTCCACATCACCAACATACTAGCATGGTCCAAACACACCAAGACAGTAGTGAAGAGGGCATGACAAAGCCTATTCCCCCTCAGGAGACGGAAAAGATTTGGCATGGGTCCTCAGATCCTCAAAAAGTTCTACAGAACTTTCGACCGCAAGGCACTAAAGAGGGTAGTGTGTACGGCCCAGTATGGGTCCAAGCTTCCTGCCATCCAGGACGTCTAAACCTCTATACCCCCCCCCCCCCACACACACACACGCACACACTCTGTTACGCTGCTGCTACTCTCTGTTTATTTTCTATGCATAGTCACTTTAACTCTACTGTTATTTTACTGCTGCTCTTTAATTATTTGTTGGTTAAGGACTTGTAAGTAAGTATTTCACTGTAAAACAAATCAAATTATATTTTATTGATCACATACACATGGTTAGCAGATGTTATTGCGAGTGTAGCGAAATGGTTGTGCTTCTAGTTCTGACCGTGCAGCAATATCTAACAAGTAATGTAACAATTCCACAACTACCTAATACACACAAATCTAAGTAAAGGAATGTAATAAGAATATATACAGTTGATGTCGGGAGGATACATACACCTTAGCCAAATACATTTAAACTCAGTTTTTCACAATTCCTGACATTTAATCCTAGTAGAAATCCCTGTCTAGGTCAGTTTATTTTAAGAATGTGAAATGTCAGAATAATAGTAGCGAGAATTATTTATTTCAGCTTGTATTTCTTTCATCACATTCCCAGTGGGTCAGAAGTTTACATACACTCAATTAGTATTTGGTAGCATTGCCTTTAAATTGTTTAACTTGGGTCAAATGTTTCGGGTAGCCTTCCATAAGCTTCCCTCAATAAGTTGGGTGAATTTTGGCCCATTCCTCCTGACAGAGCTGGTGTCACTGAGTCAGGTTTGTAGGCCTCCTTGTTCGCACACGCTTTTTCAGTTTTGCCCACAAATCTTCGATAGGATTGAAGACAGGGCTTTGTGATGGCCACTCCAATACCTTGACTTTGTTGTCCTTAAGCCATTTTGCCACAACTTTGGAAGTATGCTTGGGGTCATTGTCCATTTGGAAGAACCATTTGAGACCAAGCTTCAATTTCCTGACTGATGTCTTGAGATGTTGCTTCAATATATCCACATAATTTTCCTTTCTCATGAAGCCATCTGTTTTGTGAAGTGCACCAGTCCCTCCTGCAGCAAAGCATCTCCACAACATGATGCTACCACCCCCGTGCTTCACGGTTGGGATGGTGTTCTTCAGCTTGCAAGCCTCCCCCTTTTTCCTCCAAACGTAATGATGGTCATTATGGCCAAACAGTTCTATTTTTGTTTCATCAGACCAGAGGACATTTCTCCAAAAAGTACGATCTTTGTCCCCATGTGCAGTTGCAAACCGTAGTCTGGCTTTTTTATGGCAGTTTTGCTGAGCGGCCTTTCAGGTTATGTCGATATAGGACTTGTTTTACTGTGGATATAGATACTTTTGTACCTGTTTCCTCCAGCATCTTCACAAGGTCCTTTGCTGTTGTTCCTGGATTGATTTTCACTTTTTACACCAAAGTACGTTCATCTCTAGGAGACAGAACGTGTCTCCTTCCTGAGCGGTATGACGGCTGCATGGTCCCATGCTGTTTGTACTTGCGTACTATTGTTTGTACAGATGAACGTGGTACCTTCAGGCGTTTGGAAATTGCTCCCAAGGATGAACCAGACTTGTGGAGGTCTACGAAATAACATTTCGATGAAACATGGTGAATCCCTAAAATTGCCCTCCCTGGAAGCATGTGTTTCAGACATAAGGAAGTGGATGGCGGCAATTATTTTACTTTTAAACTCGGACAAAATAGAGATGCTAGTTCTAGATCCCAAGAAACAAAGAGATCTTCTGTTGAATCTGACAATTAATCTTGATGGTTGTACAGTCGTCTCAAATAAAACTGTGAAGGACCTCGGCATTACGCTGGACCCTGATCTCTCTTTTGACGAACATATCAAGACTCTTTCAAGGACAGCTTTTTTCCATCTACGTAATATTTCAAAAATCAGAAAATTTCTGTCCAAAAATGATGCAAAAAAATGTATCCATGCTTTTGTCACTTCTAGGTTAGACTACTGCAATGCTCTAATTTCCGGCTACCTGGATAAAGCACTAAATAAACTCCAGTTAGTGCTAAACACGGCTGCTAGAATCTTGACTAGAACCAAAGAATTTGATCATATTACTCCAGTGCTAGCCTCTCTACACTGGCTTCCTGTTAAGGCAAGGGCTGATTTCAAGGTTTTACTGTTAACCTACAATGCATTACATGGGCTTGCTTCTACTTATCTTTCCGATTTGGTCCTGCCATACATACCTGCACGTACGCTACGGTCACAAGACGCAGGCCTCCTTATTGTCCCTAGAATTTCTAAGCAAACAGCTGGAGTCAGGGCTTTCTCCAATAGAGCTAAATTTTTATGAAATGGTCTGCCTATCCATGTGAGAGACGCAGACTCGGTCTCGACCTTTAAGACTTTATTGAAGACTCATCTCTTCAGTAGGTCCTATGATTGAGGGTAGTCTGGCCCAGGAGTGTGAAGGTGAACGGAAAGGCTCTGGAGCAATGAACCACCCTTGCTGTCTCTGCCTGGCTGGTTCCCCTCTCTCCACTGAGATTCTCTGCCTCAAACCTTATTACAGGGGCTGAGTCACTGGCTTACTGGTGCTCTTCCATATAGTCCCTAGGAGGGGTGCGTGCCTTGTTTCAGGATGGTAAGTTGGTGGTTGAAGATATCCCTCTACTGGTGTGGGGGCTGTGCTTTGGAAGAGTGGATGGGGTTATATCCTGCCTGTTTGGCCCTGGGCCACAGTGTCTCCCGACCCCTCCTGTCTGAGCCTCCAGTATTTATTCTGCAATAGTTTATGTGTCGGGGGACTAGGGTCAGTCTGTTATATCTGGAGTATTTTTCCTATCTTATCCGGTGTCCTGTGTGAATTTAAGTATGCTCTCTCTAATTTTCTCTCTCTCTCTCTCTCTCTCTCTCTCTCTCTCCTCCTCTTCTTTCTCTCTCTCTCTCTCTCTCGTTCTCTCTCTCTCTCTCTCTCTTCTCTCTCTCTCTCCTTCTTCTCTTCTCTCCTCTCTCTCTCTCTCCCCTCCGTCTCTCTCTCTCTCTCTCTCTCTCTCTCTCTCTCTATCTCTTGGTAATCAAGCCTACTACTGTTGTGTCATCTGCAAACTTGATGATTGAGTTAGAGGCGTGCATGGCCACGCAGTCATGGGCGAACAGGGAGTACAGGAGGGGGCTGAGCACGCACCCTTATGGGGCCCCAGTGTTGAGGATCAGCGAAGTGGAGATGTTGTTTCCTACCTTCACCACCTGGGGGCCCCACCAATTGCACATGGTGGGGTTGAGACCCAGGGCCTCAAGCTTAATGATGAGCTTGGAGGGTGTTGAATGCTGAGCTGTAGTCAATGAACAGCATTCTTGCAAACGTATTCCTCTTGTCCAGATGGGATAGGGCAGTGTGCAGTGTGATGGCGATTGTATTGTCTGTGGACCTATTGGGGCTGTACGCAAAATTAAGTGGGTTTAGGGTGACAGGTAAGGTGATATAATCCTTGACTGGTCTGCCAAAGCACTTCATGATTACAGAAGTGAGTGCTACGATGTGATAGACCTTATGTAAGACCAGACCTATGAAAGTTGCCCAGCATACCCTTAATCTTGTAATAAATTAAATCTAATGATACACAACTTGTCACTGTGGGAGGATAACTAACTATCATTTCAGTAAATAAAATGTGAATGATTTCAGGAAGGGATGTGCATTATGCATAGGCTTTATCAGTGGAGGCTGCTGATGTAGCCTATGCATAATGCACATGTTTGATGTTGTTGATACGTTTCCACCGATTCCACTCCAGCCATTACCACGTGCCTGTCCACCCCAAATAATGTGCCAACAACCTCCTGTGGGCTACATCCATTTAAGGACAGTCAGTTTGAGATGTTCTCCCATGAAACTGTTGGTATTCTGTCCATGCGTAGCTTGGTTCTTCTATAGAACATTTTCATTGGAATCTGCCAGCATGTAAAATTAGTAATACAACTGGAAAAAAGGTACACCCAAATGCACTTCAACCCAGCTAAAAAAAATACATCTGCTTGGCATTTCTGACATAGTTATATTGCTGTCTTCCCACTTCGTCGGATTAGAATCATGCGTGACAATCGGACAGAAAGGTCAAAATGACAGACTGCTGAGGAGGCCATAGGAAATGTCAAGTGAAATTTAGTTTCTTGCTTAGAAAGGAAATTAAATCTACACACTACTCCTTGCCCCTGCATTGGGCAAATTGATTTCATTACGGAAGCTCATCATTTTGTCATACAGTATGTGTTATACTTAATGTCAGTTTTCTCCCCATCACTCTGCAACCTGCTGTAGGTCTGGTCATTCTAAAACAGAGGTAGACAAGATATTGTTATAGAGGGAGAGCAATCTCACATGAAGTCGCCACCAAGCACGAACGCACACGAACGCACGCACGCACGCACGCTCACACACACATACACAAACACAAACTGCACCTCTAAGGGGACATGGAGAACTGCCTCACTTGCAAAGGTGTAGATCCACCTCCCTCTGTATATTGTAAATTCTATCACCATGACTTGTAACATAGCAGCAAAAACACCCGGTGCACATTACAGTAAGAAAGACTGAGTAAAGGGCCCCAATTGGCCTCTTTAGTGTCACAATGTAAGTCTGAGATAATGTGCCTAAATATGCAATCATGTGTTGTCTTTGGGACCACTATAGTGTTTCATCAGCGATCATTTTTGTTTGCATGATTTTGAGTTGGGTTATTTATAATCCCAAATATACTTGTTATTGAGTTCAAGGCTAAATCATTTTCCTCCTGAGGTTCAGTTAATTCATGTTTGTAAATTTACAGTACCAGTCAAAAGATTGGACAGGGTTTTTCTTTATTTAAGGGTTATTTAAGGGTTTTTCTTTATTTTTACTATTTTCTATTTTCTATTTTATAGTGACAACATTAAAACTATGAAATAACACATATGGAATCATGTAGTAACCAAAAAATTGCTAAACAAATCAAAATATATTTAAAATTTGATATTCTTCAAAGTAGTCACCCTTTGCCTTGATGACGGCTTTGCGCACTCTTGGCAACCAGCTTCACCTGGAATGCTTTTCCAACAGTCTTGAAGGATTTCCCACATATGCTGAGCACCTGTTGGCTGCTTTTCCTTCACTCTGCGGTCCAACTCATCCCAAACTATCTCAATTGGGTTGAGGTCAGATGATTGTGGAGGCCAGGTCATCTGATGCAGCACTCCATCACTCTCCTTCTTCGTCAAATAGCCCTTACACAGCCTGGAGGTATGTTGGGTCATTGTCCTGTTGAAAAACACATGATAGTCCCACTAAGCGCAAACCATATGGGATGGCGTATCGCTGCAGAATGCTGTGGTAGACATGCTGGTTAAGTGTGCATTGAATTCTAAATAAATCCCAGACAGTGTCACCAGCAAAGCACTCCCACACCATCACACCTCCTCCTCCATGCTTCATGGTGGGAACCACACATGCAGAGATCATCCATTCACCTACTCTGCGTCTCACAAAGACACGACGGTTGGAATCCAAAATCTAAAATTTGGACTCATCAGACCAAAGGACAGATTTCCACCGGTCTAATTTCCATTGCTCGTGTTTCTTGGGCGAATCAAGTCTCTTTTTCTTATTGGTATCCTTTAGTAGAGGTTGGTGTCTTTAAGTAGACCCTCGTCTCCTCCATGAATCTCTCATCGTACCCGCTCTCATCTCCTATTCCGGTTCTCGCCCTGGAACTTATCCTCTGCAGCAGAGGTAACTCTGGGTCTTCCTTTCGTGTGGCGGTCCTCATGAAAGCCAGTTTCATCATTACACTTGGGGCTCCCGAGTGGCACAGTGGTCTAAGGTACTGCATCTCTAGTGCTAAAGACCTCACTGCAGACCTTGGTTCGATTCCAAACTGTATCACAACTTCCTGTGATTGGGAGTCCCATAGGGCGGCGCACAATTGGCCCAGCGTGGTTAGGGCAAATGTTTTTTCGAGATTGACTGGCCTTCATGTCTTAACTTCTCTAGGGTAGGGGGCAGCATTTGGAATTTTGGATGAAATGCATGCCCAAATTAAACTGCCTGCTTCTCGGGCCCAGAAGATATGATAAGCATATAACTGGTAGATTTGGATAGAAAACACTCTAAAGTTTCCAAAACTGTTAAAATAGTGTCTGTGAGTATAACAGAACTGATTTGGCAGGCGAAAACCTGAGAAAAATCCATTCAGGAAGTCGTTTTTTTGTTGGTTTTGTAGTTTTCTATTCAATGCCATTTGTAACGGCTTTCCTCCTCCTCTTCATCAGAAGAGGAGGAGCAGGGATCGAACCAAAATGCAGCTGAGTTTGTAGACATGATTTATTAAAGAAAAAACACGAAATACACGAACTTGACTAAATAAACTAACAAAACAAATAAACGGTGTAGACAGATCTGAACGACGGACTCACATAAACCACGAGAACGCAACGAACAGGGAAAAAGCCTACACATAAAAAACACTGAACAAACAAACCGAAACCAGTCCRGTGTGGCGTAACGACATACACAAACACAGGAGACAATCACCCACAKCGAACACTGTGAAAACACCTACCTAAATATGACTCTTAATTAGAGGAACGCCAAACACCTGCCTCTAATTAAGAGCCATACCAGGCAACCCATAAACCAACATAGAAACAGAAAACATAGAATGCCCACCCAAACTCACGTCCTGACCAACTAACACATATAACAAACTAACAGAAATAGGTCAGGAACGTGACACCATTACAGTATCCATTGACTTAAGACTCAAATTGCAGTTTCTATGCCTTCCACTAGATATCAACAGTCTTTAGAAATTGTTTCAGGCTTGTATTCTGAAAAATGAGGAAGTAAGAGCAGTCTCAATGAGTCGACCCTAAAGTGTCACAGAGCTTTTTCATGTGCGCGACCGAGAGAGTGCGTTTCTTGTTTACCTTTTAAATTGACGACGTTATTGTCCGGTTGAAATATTATAGATTATTTAGGCTTAAAACAACCTGAGGATTGAATATAAACATCGTTAGACATGTTTCTATGAACTTTACGGATACAATTTGGATTTTTTTGTCTTCCTGTTTTGACTGCGTTTGAGCCTATGGATTACGGAAGAAAACGCGCGAACAAAACTGAGTTTTTTGGATATAAAGAGACTTTATCAAACAAAAGGAACATGTATTGAGTAAATGAATGTCTGCTGAGTGCAACCATATGATCATCAAAGGTAAGAGATACATTTTATCTCTATTTCTGACTTATGTAACTGTTCTACTTGGCTGGTTACTGTTTGTAATGAATTGTCTAGTGGGCTATGTTCTCAAATAATCGTAAGGTATGCTTTCGCCGTAAAGCATTTTTTAAATCTGACACCGTGGTTGGATTCACAAGAAGTTAATCTTTAAACCTATGTAAAATATGTTTTGTTTTCTGAATTTTTATAATGAGTATTTCTGTATTTCAATTTGGCGCCCAGCAGTTTCACTGGCTGTTGAAGAGGTGGGACGCTAACGTCTCACGTACCCAAGAGAGGTTAAAGAAATGATGGACTGTCTTTTCTCTTTGCTTATTTGAGCTGTTTTGCCATAATATAAACTTGCTCTTTTACCAAATAGGAATATCTTCTGTATACCACCCCTACCTTGTCACAACACAACTGATTGGCTCAAAAGGTCACGTCTGCTTCCGCTCTCCCTCTCTGGCGTTCGAGGGAGCCAGGCTGTCTTTAATTACACACACCTGTCACCATCATTACGGGCAGCTACACAATATTGGACTCCATTACTTTGTTGATTACCCCTCTATATCTGTCTGCTCCTCAGTTTGTTCCCTGTGTCAGCATGAATGTCGTTATTTTTCCCCTATCCAGATGATGTTTCTGTCCGTTGTTCATTAAATGTTCTCCCTGTACCTGCTTCTCGTCTCCAGCGTCGATCCTCACAGAATGCTAACACCACTATACGAAGCATCAGGGAGGTTTTTGTTTTTTGTTTTGTTGGTGACATCGGGTCCAGGTGCCGCCGCCGATGGAACCGGTGGTGCCTGTGCTGGCTCCTCGGGCTTTCATGCCTTACCTGGCTCGAGACATTTCCTTGCCTCGGTTGGGTCGGCAGGCTCCCATCCCACATCATGCCTCAGTCGGCTCGTCATGCTCCTATGCCTCAACTGGCTCATCGGTCTTTCATCCCACGTCATGCCTCAGCAGGCCCATCAGGCTCCCACATCTCAGCCAGCTTGTCGGTCTCCCACGCCTCAACGGGATCGTCAGGCTTTCACGCCTCAGGTGGATCGTCAGGCTCCCAAACCTCAGCCGGCTCGCCAGGCTCCCACGCCTCACCGGGCTTCTATGCCCCAACCTGCTTGTCCAGCGCCCATGCCTTCACTGGCCCGTCAGGCTCACCCAGGTGGGATGCCGGGTGGCGCCCATGGGGGGGAGGGGGGTACTGTCACGTCTGCTCCCGCTCTCCCTCTCTGGTGCTTGAGGGCGCAAGGCTGCCTTTCATTACACACAACTGTCACCATTGTGCGCAGCTGCGCAATATTGGACTCACCTAGACTCCATTAATTTGTTGATTATCCCCTCTATATCTGTCTGCTCCTCAGTTTGTTCCCCGTGTCAGCATTGATGGCGTTATGTTTCCCCTGTCCAGATGCTGTTCCTCTTCTGTTTCATGTCCGTTGTTCATTAAATGTTCACTCCCTGTACCTGCTTCTTGTCTCCAGCGTCAATCCTCACACAAACTCATTAAGAAGGTAAGAAATTCCACAAATTCACTTTTAACATGGCACACCTGTTAATTGAAATGCATTCCAGGTAACTACCTCATGAAGCTGGTTGAGAGAAATGCCAAGAGTGTGCAAAGCTGTCGTCAAGGCAAAGGGTGGCTACATTGAAGAATCTCAAATATAAAATATATTTTGATTTGTTTAACACTTTTTTGGTTACTACATGATTCCATATTTGTTATTTAATATTTACAATATATACAATGTAGAAAATATTAAGAATAAATAAAATCCCTTTAATGTGTGTCCAAACTTTTGACTTGAACTGTACATGTCCTACTGCTAGAAGGAAGTGTATATATAATAATGATTGCAGCATGTTCTGCAAACTAACCCAACATAGCCAACTCCTTAAATGGAAGGAGGCTCAATTTGAAGTTTGGAACAAAGTATTCAACAGTAGGGAGAGAGAGAGTGGACCACTGGGATTGCTCTTTCTCTCCGGCAGGCCAATTTACCTTATGGTGTTTATCAAGGAAAACACAATGATCCCCTTGAGGGAACAGAGAGAGTGGGGCAGATGATAAACCTCACCCGACAAAAGCCAATGAAACATTACTACCTTGCAGGGCTTGATTTCCCCCGATTTACAACAGCGGTGTCAGCTGGGCAGAAATACAGTAAATGCTAATCTGTCAGAGGTTAGTTATGGAAGCTAGCATCACAATGGCTAGGCTGTAGCATTCGGCTGCTGAAATGGTGTAAGATCACATTGAGCCTACAAGCAGCCCTCAGGGGCCTGTCTGATCCAGCTTCATATCCAGGTACACTTTTCTTTTCTCATTCAGCTCATTATTTTCAACCCATACTTTCACCCCTCTACTTTTTGTCTTGTTGATATTCCCCTATTCTATCTCTATTGATCTCTGCCCAATCATGTCTTCATCTTCATCATTCCCCCTTTCTTATTAGTCTCTCTAATTGTCTACATCCTCTCTCTCTCTCTCTCTCTCTCTCTCTCTCTCTCTCTCTCTAACACACATACACATACAAGCACACCCACGTGTAAGCAATGCATACTGTACAAGCACACACACAGGTTTATGCATGCATACAAGCACACACACAGGTTTATGTATGCATGTAAACACACACACAATGACAATTTATTGCATCGTCATTCTCACAATTCACTTTCTTCCTCCTTCTCTTTCACCTTCTCCCGCACACTTCCTATCTATCAATCTTATCTCTCTCTTTACCTTCCTCTCACACACACATACCACAGGCACACACACTCCTTTCTATTTAGTGTGGTGCCAGGATAATAACCTCTCCCTCAACGTGATTAAGACAGAGGAGATTATCGTGGACTACAGGAAAAGGAGGACCGAGCATGCCCCCATTCTCATCGACGGGGCTGTAGTGGAGCAGGTTTTAAGAGCTTCAAGTTCCTTGGTGTCCACATCATCAACAAACTATCATGGTCCAAACACACCAAGACAGTCGTGAAGAGGGCACGACAAAGCCTATTCCCCCTCAGGAGACTGAAAAGATTTGGCATGGGTCCTCAGATCCTCAAAAGGTTCTACAGCTGCACCATCGAGAGCATCCTGACTGGTTGCATCATTGCCTGGTATGGCAACAGCTCGGCCTCCGACTGCAAGGCACTACAGAGGGTAGAGCGTACAGGCCAGTACTTCACTGGGGCCAAGCTTCCTGCCAACCAGAACCTCTATACCAGGTGGTGTCAGAGGAAGGCCCTAAAAATTGCCAAAGACTCCAGCCACCCTAGTCATAGGCTGTTCTCTCTGCTAACGTACGGCAAGCAGTACCAGAGTCTAGGTCCAAAAGGCTTGTTAACAGCTTCTACCCCCAAGCCATAAGATTCCTGAACAGCTAATCAAATGGCTACCCGTACTATTTGCAATGACCCCCCACACCCATTTTTATGCTGCTGCTACTCTCTGTTTATTATCTATGCATAGTCACTTTACCTACATGTACATATTACCTTAATTACCTCGACTAACCTGTGCCCCCCGCACATTGACTCTGTACCGGTACCCCCTGTATATAGCCTCACTACTGTTATTTTATTGTTGCTCTTTAATTATTTCTTATTTTATTATTTTGATTTTGATTGTTGCCAGGGCCCCTCCTACCCTCACCCCTCTGCACCGTGCACTGTGAGTCTGGCTTCTCTTCCTCTTGGTTGCTGGAACAATGATTCCTGACAGGTGACATGCTCTCACCTCCCAAGGGCGTTAAACGCTGTGACTGGAAACCAGATTAAGCCGTCCAAGATAGCATCTCATTTTGAGAGACGAACGATAAGGCCTGGGTGCTGGGATGATAAATAACCGCTCACTTCAGCCGTTCTCTGGAACCGCTCACTGAAACCCATGCCTGGGGTGTTCTAGAAGCAGGCAGGTCTCGCTGTCCCTCGGCTAAAACATATAAATATGCAAAGACATACTTGCACACATACTCTACACATCCTTGCTAACTTACACGCACACAGCAACACACACCCATCCTCTCTCTCTCTCTCTCTCTCTCTCTCTCTCTCTCTCGTCTGTGTCTCCTCTCTTGTCTCTCTCTCCTTTCTTCTGCACAGTGAAACTGGATTATAGCACCATACGCTTGCTACTGCCTCAACTGCTCAGAATTCGGCGATTACAGGTTCTCTCTCTCCAATGCCCTAGGACTCTTTCTCAATACTTAGGTCACTTTTTCAAAAACTCTTCATTTACAGTGACGCGCAACAGCAGTCTATGTGGGCTTAAACGTGGGATATTTTTTCATTGCTTTGGGGCACAGAAAGCATGTCAATGATAATCTTTCAAATATTTCATGAAACGTCAACCACCAGAACAACCCACCAAACCTCTATGGTACCTACAGGCCAATTTGCACATGTTTAAGTTACTCTTTTTCAAAAACTGTTAAACTTAAGTTCAAAACCTACTTAACACAAAATTTAATAAGACAGCAATTTGCTACATTTCTATAGTAATAGAGCCGTATTGAAATATATTCAAAATCTAGAAAAATGAAATAACTGTCTAAAACAATTAGACCAACGCGACCAGCTGATTACCATTGTAGCTGAACACCTACTAATTTACATTACATTTAAGATCATTAGCAGACGCGTCTTATCCAGAGCGCTTACAAATTGGTGCATCACCTTGAGATATCCAGTGGAACAACCACTTTACAAATAGTGGATCTAACTCTTTTAAGGGGGGGGGTTAGAAGGATTACTTTTTCCTATCCGCTAGGTATTCCTTAAAGAGGTGGGGTTTCAGGTGTCTCCGGAAGGTGGTTATTGACTTCGCTGACCCTGGCGTCGTGAGGGAGTGTTCATCGCACATTGGGGTGCGCAGAAGCAGCGAACAGTTTTGTACTGGCTTGAGCGGCGAACTGTACTTCACTCAGAGGTAGAGGGAGGCGAGCGGCCAGAGTGATGAACGCAGTGCCCTTGTTTGGTGGTGTGAGGGCCTGATCAGAGCCTGAAGGTACGGAGGTGCCGTTCCTCACAGCCCGTAGGCAAGCACCATGGTCTTGTAGCGGATTGCGAGCTCAACTGAAGCCAGTGGAGAGAGGCGGAGGAGCGGGGTGACGTGAGAGAACTTGGGAAACGTTGAACACCAGACGGGCTGCGGCGTTCTGGATGAGTTGTAGGGTTTATGGCACAGGCAGGGGAGCCCAGCACAGCGAGTTGCAGTAATCCAGACGGGAATGACAAGTGCCTGGATTAGGACTCTGCGCCGCTTCCTGCGGTGAGGCAGGGTCGTACTCTGGAGTTGTAGAGCATGAACCTACAGGAAACGGGTCACGCCTTGATGTTAGTTGAGAACGACAGGGTGTTGTCCAGGATCACGCCAAGGTTCTTAGCACTCTGGGAGGAGGACACAATGGAGTTGTCAACCGTGATGGCGAGATCAGATTGGAACGGGCAGTCCTTCCCGGGAGGAAGAGCAGCTCCGTCTTGCCGAGGTTCAGCTTGAGGTGGTGATCCGTCATCCACACTGATATGTCTGCCAGACAATGCAGAGATGCGATTCACCACCTGGTTTCAGAGGGGGAAAGGAGAAGATAATTGTGTGTCGTCTGCATAGCAATGATAGGAGAGACCAGTTTGAGGGATATGACAGAGCCAAGGTGACTTGGTGTATAGCGAGAATAGGAGAGGGCCTAGAACAGAGCCCTGGGGGACACAGTGGTGAGAGCACGTGGTGCGGAGACAGAATTCTCGCACGCGCCATGGTAGGCAGCGACCTTGTCAGGTAGGGAACGCAATCCAAGCGGGGCCGCGTTGGAGATGCCCAGCTCGGAGAGGGTGGAGAGGAGGATCTGATGGTGTCACAAGTATCAAGGCAGCCGATAGGTCTAGAAGTGAGAGCAGAGAGAGAGAGTTAGCTTAGGCAGCTGCGGAGCGCTCCGTGACACAGAGAAGAGCAGTCTAGTTGAAATTGACTAGTCTTGAAACCTGACTGATTTGGATCAAGAGGTCATTCTGAGAGAGATAGCAGGAGAGCTGGCCAAGGACGCAGTTAGCGGCGTTTTGGGAGAGAAAAGAAAGAAGGGATACTGGTCTGTAGTTGATTGATGCATCGAGGGGGATCGACGTGTAGGTTTTTTTCAGAAGGGGTGCAATCTCGCTCTCGTGAGACGGAAAGGCGTACGTCGCCCAGCGGGTCAAGGATGAGTTGAGATGCGAGTGAGTAAGGAAAGGTCTCGCGATAAAATGGTCTGGAGAAGAGAGGAGGGGATAGGGTCAAGCGGGCAGGTTGTTGGGCAGCCGGCCGTCACAAGACGCGAGATTTCATCTGGAGAGAGAGGGGAGAAAGAGGTCAAAGCACAGGGTAGGGCAGTGTGAGCAGAACCAGCGGTGTCGTTTGACTTAGCAAACGAGGATCGGATGTCGTCGACCTTCTTTTCAAAATGGTTGACGAAGTCATCAGCAGAGAGGGAGGAGGAGGGAGGAGGGGGAGGAGGATTCAGGAGGGAGGAGAAGGTGGCAAAGAGCTTCCTAGGGTTAGAGGCAGATGCTTGGAATTTAGAGTGGTAGAAATTGGCTTTAGCAGCAGAGACAGAAGAGGAGTAGAGACACCTACCCAGGTGTTCGTCTTTCAATTACATTACCATCTATACAAAAGGGGACATCTTAGGAATAATGCTGTACTGTAATGTAAACATGGACCCAGCCAGCGACAGAGAAGTGGCTGACAGAGGAAGAAGAGAGGGAGGGATAGGGAGAGGAGAGGGAGAGGAGTACATATGCGTGGTGGAAGAAGACTGAGAGGAAGATAAAGAGCTGTAGTCTCAGATGAGATTAGGGATACTATAATTGATCATGTAATAAATCATGGTCTAACAATGAGAGAGGCTGGTCTGAGAGTGCAACCAAATCCGCAACGCTCAACAGTGGCATCTATTGTAAGACAACATTACATTTGGAAATATTCACAATGTAACAATAACAACTATTTCTAGAGTCCTGAAACAACATCAAGTCAGGATGAAGCAGTTTTACACTGTCCCCTTTGAGAGGAACTCTGAATGAGTCAAGCAACTCAGGAACCAATATGCCAGGTAAGATGACTATAAAATACACAACTGGTTTTGAACAAAACCAAACAGGGCAGAGGCACACAATGGCCTGTTTTTAGTTATAATGTAAACTACCGTAATAGCCTAACTCTTATGTTGCCTTGTGGATTTATTTTAGAGAGTCATGGAGACTGAAGCCAGGCAAACACCCCACATATTCATCTTTGTGGATGAGGCTGGTTTCAACTTGGCCAAAACACGGCGGCGAGGAAGGAATGTGATTGGGAAAAGAGCCACAGTGGATGTCCCGGGCCAGAGGGGTGCCAACATCACAATGTGTGCAGCAATATCCTCTGATGGACTGCTGTTACACAAACCACTAATTGGGCCATACAACACCGAGCGTCTCATTTCATTCCTGGATGACCTCTATGGAAGGGTTGTGCCAGGTGAGGAAAGGGTTGCAGTGAGGCGAAATCGGCCAACGTTTGTAATTGTATGGGAAAATGTGACATTTCATCACTCCCGTGCCGTCACAGAGCGGTATGCAGCCCATCCCAGGATGGTGTCACTTTTCCTCCCACCTTACTCTCCATTCCTCAACCCCATTGTGGAATTATTTTCCTCATGGAGGTGGAAGGTTTATGATCAAATGTCCCTACTAGATGCAATGAATGCTGGATGCCTGAACATATCTGCAGAAGATTGCCAGGGATGGACCAGACATGCCAAAAGATTCTTTCCTAGGTGTATTGCCCAAGATGACATAAGATGTGACGTGGATGAGTACCTGTGGCCAAATGCAGAAGACAGGGTTGACTAGCATTGCTACTGTATCTGTATCGGTAGATGGCGTATAAACAAATTATTTTATTTTGGAGTCACTCAATGCCAAAAAATTACAGAAAACATATTGAAGCATATTGCATCATGTCTGATTCATTCCTGTAACATATACTGCAGTGAATTCTAAACAGTGGAGAGGTGTCATTCTTGTTTTTTAAAGACATTTTACAAAAGAAAACATTGTGTAACGCTACCCTGTTGTTAATGTTTTTTAGGTCATTGTTTTATGAGTGACAAAGTGTGCTTGTTGGGTGACAACCTTTGCTAGTGTTATGGAAGAATGAGTTGATTTGAGACATGTATGAAGTGTTTTGGTAGTTTTAGTGCATTTTGGATGTGAAATTAACTGCTGTGCCAAGCTGAAAGTTGGTTAGGAGAACTGTGTGAAGAGTTTTGAAAAAGTGACCTAAGTATTGAGAAATGGGTCCCAGCAATTGTAAAAAGACTGTAATATACATTTTTGTTGTAAATTCGCCAAAAAATACAATGGTTTCTGTTATTATTAAGATGTTTTTGGTCTGAACAGCTCATAAAATACCGTTATGGCATAAATACACAGATGCCGGAAACTAACTCCCCCTCTCCCCACACAAGTAGACATAAACTCAATCACCCCCTCGTTCTCTTTAGAAATCAGTGTTCCATATGTGTGACTCAGCCTTTCTCTTCCATCATAGAGTTCAAAGGTGAAGAATGCAGAATGCATGCTCCACCATAGAGATATTATTATTTTAATGCAAGACAGGATAATGCCACAGACAGACAGTGCCATGGTGGTGCATCTTGAATCCATGCACCACCATGGCAGTCTGTCTGTGGCATTATCCTGTCCATGGTGGTGCATAGATTCAAGATGCACCACCATGATGCACCACCTTCAAGTGCCGCCTTCTGATTCTCACATGGAAACAGATAGCCTTGGATACTCCTCTTCTCCTCCACTTCAAGTACTCACTTCTGGACTATGTCTCTCCTCTTTTTCCTCCCAGTCCCTTCAAAAATCCCTCACTCCACACTCATTCATCCCTTCCATTGGCCCATTCGATTTTCTTTCTTTTCAAGTGTTTATTAAAGGAGTGCTTGAAGCGTAAGGCCTTGATCAGGGAAAAAACACAGTCCATGATCAAGTCAGATGTGAAACTAAACTGTGTAGCCTTTCAACCTTTCAAAGCTCATGTTGAATTACATAAAATAAAGTAGAGAGGCATTTGCCAGACACCAAAAAAGGAAAAAAACTGTGAAAGAAAAACCAAAGACGAGAAAGGAGCAGGGTTCCCAGTTGGTGTAAACTAGGTTTCATGAGAGGCTCTTTCTAAACCCTGTTCCAAAGGCTCAGTCAGTGGTAAGCAACAATCAGAGAGCTGGGGGGAAAAAATCATACAGACTCTGAAATTGCGCTTTACTTTCATTTGGCAGTCTTAGCAGGTAAACTTTTCTAATTTTGAAATGTTACCTGCAAGTCAAAACGGTGCCGTGGAATAGGAAATAAATGAAATAGGTCAAAGCACTTTTATACAATTTGATGATGATGATGATGATGGACTCTGATCCCACCGTGGCTGCCGGCTGCATGAGCGGCTGTACAATGTGTTCTCTTCTGTGTGCCTGTAATCCCTTTGACGTCATGTTCCCAGGGGAAGGCAGGTAGAGGATGTTCTCTTCTTAAAGCTAGAATCCTTAATTGAAACAAGTGAAATGTAACTACTCTCAAATGTATAGACAGAGCTATGGATGAAAGGACTGACCATCCATGATATCAAAATGATTGTGTTTTGAGGCTGTACAGTGTGTTAACTTTGACATTGTTTACTAATATGTTGTGTGCTGATGGGGTAGAACAGCTGACCTAAGCTCAAGAGGCATTTATACGTTATATTAGTCAAGAAACAATGGGTAGATATCATGAATCATTAAAAGTAAAAAAAATTATGTAGCAGCCAAGGATTATATATTTACTGTCATTGCTCAATGTTTACCCAGATCCAGTAGTGAGCCACAGATGAATCATGGCCGTGGAGGCGCTGGACTGATGCAACAGGTTAGACTCGGCTACCATTTGAGTTACAGTTAATTACCCCCCAGCACTTCTTCTCTATGATGTTAGTTAATATCACAGACAGAGACAGACAGAGACAGAACGAGCGAGTGAGATAAAAGCTGAAAAATGTAATGAGGCCAAACAGTTAATCTCACCTCCAAAACTCACTCAAACCACCAAAACACTTCCAACATGTCTCAAAATAAGCTTGTTCGACCATAACACTGGCACCAATTGTCACTCAGAAAGCATACGTTGTCACTCATAACACACTGAACTAAAACACACTAACAACAGGGAGCATTACATCAATTATGAACTTCTCTTTGAAGTTTGAATAATTTTTCACATAAATCAGTATTTCATTATAGAATAACACCTACTCATTTTGACTGTACTAAAGTATATGTAACAAGAATGAATCAGAAATTTGATTCAATTGTTTTTTTTTCTTTATCTTTGTATATAGTAATTTACTTGTGAAAAATAAAAAGTTTAATCAAAAAACACATTCCTGAAATTCCAGGGCTGCAATAATAATTACAACAAAAACATCAAAAACATGTATAATATAATCACTCATACTGTACAGTACTGTGAGGGTTCTAGTTCTCATCAACATGTATAGTATAATCACTCATACTGTACAGTACTGTGAGGGTTCTAGTTCTCATCAACATGTATAGTATAATCACTCATACTGTACAGTACGTGAGGGTTCTAGTTCTCATCAACATGTATAGTATATCACTCATACTGTACGTACTGTGAGGTTCTAGTTCTCATCAACATGTAATATATCATCACTCATACTGTACAGTACTGTGAGGGTTCTAGTTCTCAATCAACATGTATAATAGAATCACTCATACTGTACAGTACTGTGGAGGGTTCTAGTTCTCATCAACATGTATAGTATAAATCACTCATACTGTACAGTACTGTGAGGGTTCTAGTTCTCATCAACATGTATATATAATCACTCATACTGTACAGTACTGTGAGGTTCTAGTTCTCATCAACATGTATAATAATATCACTCATACGTGTACATACTGTGAGGGTTCTAGTTCTTCCGTCCTGCATTTGGCCATAAGTTCTCATCAACATCACAACTATGTTCTCTAGCGAGTCATTTGGAAAGTATTACGAATGTTTAACTCCAACCCTGCATCTTCAGGAGAAAGTGCTCCACACCTGCAGCTCAGGAAAGTGTCTTTTCTACATCATGGCAGTCTTCAGGAGAATGTCTCCACACCCTGCATTGCCTCAGGAGAGTCTCTCTCTACACCCCACAATCATGGCAGCCAGCTATAGGACAGTCGTGGCTACATCAGTGGATGTGTGTCTAAAACCTTCCACCTCCACGAGAAGAATAAAACACTCCTCTAATCCCTGGGAAGTTTCTAAGGAAGGGGAGTATGGAGGCAGGAACAGTACTGACATCCTGGGATGACAGCAAAAGGGCCAAATGATAGTTTGTGTAACAGCAAACCATCATTGGACAGTGCTGCACACATTGTGATGTTAGCTCCTCTCTGGCCTGGGACATTCACGGTTGCTCTGTGTCCAATCACATTTCTTCCCCTGTGGCGTTGGTTTGTTCCAGTTGAATCCAGCTTCATCCACAAAATGAAATGTACGTGGCAGTTTGCCTGGCTTCCATCTCCATTACTCCTAAAATACAGTAAATCCACAGTTCACAGTAACTTTTACATTATGCATAGCTGTGTATGTCCTAGCCCTGTTGGTTCATGAAACAGACATTTTACCTGGACAGATTGATCAGCGGTTGGACGTCTCTTCACGTTCACCTGTTCTCTCACAAGGGTTCAGTGTGACAACTTTGCTTCATACCTAATTTTATGTTACTACTGGTGAGCTCCTGAGCAATGTCGTTGTGCTGACCGTATTCACATCCAACAGTGACCATTGTCTGCCAGCACTCGTGTCTGAATTTCCTGCAGTTTTCATTGCACTGTTGCCAATTACCAATTCAGCAATTTCCTCCGCATCTGATAATATTCTGCCTCTCCCTCCTGTGGAGGCAACCTTTGGATCCTACTGAAACACAAAACAATCAATATATTTCAAAATGTCAGTACATGTAAGAATGTGAAACATACTGTATTGTGCTGTAATATGTAGTTCAATTATCATTGAAGGATACACATCTCACCTGTTTGTTTGCGCAAAATTCCTTACTGTTGGATGCAACTGTTGAACGCTGCAGATTTGGTTGCACCCTTTAACCAGCCTCTCTCAAAGAGAGACCATGGTTACAACATGGTCAACAATTGTGGCCCTTATCTCATCAGAGACCCCCGCTCTTGGTCTTCCTCTCCTTTGTCCTCCAAGCATTCTCCCTCTCCCTGTCACTCTTTCTTTCCCCAACAACCTGTCTTCCTTGATCCATGTTTCAAACTAAATCATTCCGAAGCCGTCCTCTTTTGTCTGTTTGGTAACGAGACTAAAAACAGGACACTTGCTTACTTTCAGCTGAAAATTGCAACAGCTGTGTTTGGAATGACAAAATTTCTGCTGAGATTTTATATGTTTCAATCTGGTTACTGCAGAATATGCACGACATTTGCCATCAATTCTGTTTTGATGTGTTTTTAACAGTTTTGGATTTTTGGATTTTTGGATTTTTTAAACCAATTGTTATTGCTTTCACACAAAATGCATTCAATGAACACATTCTCTGAAATCCATGAACTCTTTTCTCATTCATACTCCACCACCTGCAAAACTATATATTTGCAGCACATGTTTTRAAATGCTAACASWSTGTTAGCATTTYAAAACATGTGCTGCAAATATATAGTTTTGCAGGTGGTGGAGTATGAATGAGAAAAGAGTTCATGGATTTCAGAGAATGTGTTCATTGAATGCATTTTGTGTGAAAGCAATGAAAAATGATTCACAGTTTGGTCCACATACACTTCTGTTTTGCTGACTGTGTGAAGAGATTTGTCAATGAAACTTCAGTTTTGACCAATGCATGTGAGCAATTGAAAAAAACTGTAATCAGGTAACAATTAACTAATTTGGATCTGGGGCACCACAAGAGCAGTTCTTTAAAGATTTACCATTTCCCGAATTAAACTCTAAAGTTCTTTACCTAAAACATATATAAACAGTCAACTTGTTAATCATAACCTCGTATCATATCATCATTCCGAACAGTTGTAACCTCCTTGTAGCTGCAAAAAGCAGAGCATTACTTATGATTCGTACTACACAAATTGGTTTAATTATTCATTTACTAGCTAATTAAATGGTAATACAGGATAAAAATACACAATACGTTAAAAACAGGTCCCTAGTCAGTTAAGAACAAATTATTATTTACAATGACAACCTACCCCAGCCAAACCCGAATGACACTGAGCCAATTGTGCACTGCCCTACATGACACCCCATCACGGCCAGATGTAATGCAGACTGGAACCAGGGACTGCAGTGATATCTCTTGCACTGAGATGCAGTGCCTTAGACCACTCTGCCACTCTGGAACTCTAAATGGAGAGGGCAGAAGCAAGTACAGGGAGTGAACATTTAATGGACAAAACTGTCCAACAAAACTGAGGAACAAACCGATATAGAGGGGGCAATCAACAACATGAAGGAGTCCAGGTGAGTCCAATGAGCGCTGATGCGCATACAGTGCCTTGCGAAAGTATTCACCCCCTTGGCATTTTTCCTATTTTGTTTTCTTACAACCTGGAATTGAAATAGATTTTTGGGGGTTTGTATCATTTGATTTGCACAACATGCCTACCACTTTGACGATGCAAAATATTTTTTATTGTGAAACAAACACTTCATATTTCACAAGCACTTCATATCTGCTGGTTCAGTTTTTAATAATGGTAGGGCCCAGGCCTCTAATGTAAGCTCTGTTACAGTCAACTATAATATAGGCCCTCATGTGAACCATTTCAACTTTGAGCCTGTTTCTTATACTGATGTCTATAAACACTAAACAGGCAGACACTAAAGGCAATAGACACTAAAAGTCTGCAGGTCCAGACAACCTGGACCCCTACCTCTTAAAGATAGCAGCTGCTATTATTACTATTATTACTGAACCTGTGGCTCACTGTCACGTTCCTGACCTTATTTCCTTTGTTTTNTTTGTCTTTATTTAGTTGGTCAGGACGTGAGCTGGGTGGGTATAGTCTATGTTCTATGTTTCTAGGTTAGGTTTGTCTTATTGGCCTGATATGGTTCTCAATCAGTGTTACCTGAACATATTGATACCGGAGTTCTTCACACGTTCACCATTTCTCTCAAAGGGTACAGTGAACAACTGCTTCATCCTTATTTTATGTTACTCTAGGACTCTGGCAACTGTCGTTGTGCTGACCGTATTCACATTCCCAACAGTGACATTGTCTGCCAACATATTCAACTTGAGTCTCTTGACCAATTCCATACCCAGCATTTGGAAATCAGCTTATGGAGGACACTGCTAAAGTGTGGAGATCCCCCAGATGCTAATGACTATCGTCCTAGCTCCAAACTCCCTATCCTGGCCAAAGTCTATGAATCCCTAGTGAACTCACAGTTAAAAAAACTTCTTAACAAAGTTACATCTATATGCAGATGATACAGTATATATTCATGTGCTCCTTCTCTGGTTCAGGCTGTTGAAGAGCTCCAGACTTCTTTTCAGTCACTGCAGGCCTCCCTTTATGGTCTCAAACTGGTCTTGAATGTACAAAAAACTAAATTCATGACCTTTACCAGAGCTAGAACTCAGCCAGAGAAGGTTAGCATTGTCACATCTGGTGGCTTGTCTATTGAAAAAGTGTCATCCTACAAATACCTAGGTATTTGGTTGGATGACAAGTTGTCCTTTAAAGCTCATGTGGATAATCTTCTGACAAAAACAAAATTTAAATAGGGTTTTTATTTTCGTAATAAGGCTTGCTTCCCGCTTATGGCTAGAAAGAAGCTTGTTCAGGCCACTTTTCTCTCTGTAATTGATTATGCATGCAGCCTCCTCTGTCTTACAGAGACTGGACTCTGTTTCTCATGCATCCTTGCGCTTTATTACAAATTCCAAGTCACTCACCCACCATTGCACCTTGTACCAAATGGTAGATTGGACCTCACTTTATATGCGCAGAAAGATACATTTGTATGTGTTCATCTACAAAGCCCTTTTGGGTAAAAACCCTCTTTACCTCTGTAGTCTGGTCTCCATCACCACCAGCAGTTAACATACCTAGTCTGCTAGGTGGTTGCTACTTAAAGTCCCCAGGACATTCACAGTATTAGGCAAGACTGCCTTTTTTGTGAAGAGCATGAATATTCAATCCATTATATATGTTAGTGCACAGACGATGAATTTAAAATATTGATGGGAGATCTGTTAACTGTCTAGCCCGGGGTTCCGCTAGCGGAACCCCCACATTCCACTGAAAAGGCAGCGCGCGAAATTCAAAAATATTTTTTTGAAATATTTAACTTTCACACATTAACAAGTCCAATACAGAGCGAATTGAAAGATAACATCTTGTGAATCCAGCCAACATGTCCGTTTTATAAATGTTTTCAGCGAAACACACGTATATTTATTGTTAGCCACCCCAAATCCAAAAAGCAAGACATTTCTTTCACAGCACAGGTACTTTCACAAACCCCCAAATAGGATAGAATTAATCACTAACCTTTGAAATTCTTCATCAGATGAGTCATATAACATCATGTTACACAATACATTTATGTTTTGTTCGATAATGTGCATATAAGTGGGGAGAACAAGTATTTGATACATGCCGATTTTGACAGTTTTCCTACTTACAAAGCATGTAGAGGTCTGTCATTTTTATCATAGGTACACTTCAACTGTGAGAGACGGAATCTAAAAAGAAATCCAAAAATCACATTGTATGATTTTTAAGTAATTAATTTGCATTTTATTGCATGACATAAGTATTTGATATACTACCAGTAAGAATTCCGGCTCTCACAGACCTGTTAGTTTTTCTTTAAGAAGCCCTCCTGTTCTCCATCATTACTGTATTAACTGCACCTGTTTGAATCTCGTTACTGTATAAAAGACACTGTCCACCAACTCAATCAAAACAGACTCCAACTCTCCACAATGGCCAGACCAGAGAGCTGTGTAAGGACATCAGGGTAAATTGTAGACTGTAAACAAGGCTGGGGATGGGCTACAGGAAATAGCCAAGCAGTTGGTGAGAAGGCACAACTGTTGGCACAATTATTAGAAAATGGAAGAAGTTCAAGATGACGGTCCATACCTCGGTCGGGGGCTCCATGCAAGATCTCACCTCGTGGGAATCAATGATCAGTAGGAATGTGAGGGATCAGCCAGAACTACACGGCAGGACTGGTCAATGACCTGAAGAGATGGGACCACAGTCTCAAAGAAACCATTAGTACACACACGCGTCATGGATTAAAATCCTGCAGCGCACGCAAGGTCCCCTGCTCAAGCCAGGCGCATGTCCAGGCCGTCTGAAGTTGCCAATGACCATCTGGATGATCCAGAGGAGGAATGGGAGAGGTCATGTGGGTCTGATGAGACAAAAATAGAGCTTTTTGCTCTAAACTCCACTCGCCGTGTTTGGAGGAATAGAGGATGAGTACAACCCCAAGAACACATCCCAACGTGAGCATGGAGGTGGAAACATCATTCTTTGGGGATGCTTTTCTGCAAAGGGGACAGGACGATGCACCGTATTGAGGGGAGGTGGATGGGGCATGTATCGCAGATCTTGACAACAACCTCTTCCTCAGTAAGAGCATTGAAGATGGGTCGTGGCTGGGTCTTCCAGCATGACAACGACCCGAAACCAGCCAGGGCAACTAAGGAGTGGCTCCGTAAGAAGCATCTCAAGGTCCTGGAGTGGCCTAGCCAGTCTCCAGACCTGAACCAATAGAAAATCTTTGGAGGAGCCGAAAGTCCGTATTGCCGCGACAGCCCGAACCTGAAGGATCTGGAGAAGGTCTGTATGGAGAGTGGGCCAAATCCCTGCTGCAGTGTGTGCAACCTGGTCAAGAACTACAGGAACGTATGATCTTGTATTGCAAACTAAGGTTCTGTACCAATATTAAGTTCTGCTTTTCTGATGTATCAAATACTTATGTCATGCAATAAAATGCAAATTAATTACTTAAAAATCATACAATGTGATTTTCTGGATTTTTGTTTTAGATTCCTTCTCTCACAGTTGAAGTGTACCTATGATAAAAATTACAGACCTCTACATGCTTTGTAAGTAGGAAAACCTGCAAAATTGTCAGTGTATCAAATACTTGTTCTCCCCACTGTATATAAAAAAAAAATCTCAGTTTACATTGGCGCGTTACGTGCAGTAATGTTTTGATTCCAAAACATCTGGTGATTTTGCAGAAATACTCATAATAAACATTGATAAAAGATGCAAGTGTTATTCACATAATTAAAGATAAACTTATCCTCTATGCAACCGCTGTGTCAGATTTCAAAATAAACTTTACGGAAAAAGATTAATCTGAGAACGYCGTTTAGAGCACAATCCAGCCAAAGAAATAGTCGCCATTTTGGCGTCAACAAAAGCTACAAAAACACTATAAATATGCACTTACCTTCGAATAACTTAATCAGAAGGCACTCCCAGGATTCCTAGATCGACAGAAATGACTGAAAAGTTCCATAAAGCCCATCATTTAGCCACTTGTTGTTAGCATGTTCAGCCCAGGAATCCATTTTCATGACGCACGAGAAATCCCTCCAGACAAAAACTCAAAAAGTTCCGTTACAGGTCGTAGAAACAGGTCAAATGATGTTTGCAATCCATATTTAGTATGTGTTTTACATTAATCATCAATAAGGATCCAACCGGAGAATTTCATTGTCTGAAGAAAGAGCATTGGAACGAGAGCTCTCTCTATCCCTCGGGCGCAAATCCAGACTGAGAATTCTGACTACTACTCACTAAAACAGCTCCTATGAGCCCCTCCTTTATAGTAGAATAATAAGACTAAAATCTGAAGACGGTGACATCTAGTGGAAGCCCTAGGCAGTGTTTGTTCAGTCATATCTAGAAGGGGTACCATTTGACACTGTTTTGAAAATCGACTTCTCATTTCCTGTTTTGACCTCTTCTCAGGTTTTTGTCTGCCAAATGAGTTCTGTTATACTTACAGAAATAATTCAAACAGTTTTAGAAACTTCAGAGTGTTTTCTATGTGTTTTCTATCTATTTCTATTACCTTCTGGGACAGAGTAGGAGGAAATTTCTTTTTGGCACGCAATTTGTTCAAAGTGGAAACACTGCCCCCTATCCCGATGAAGTTTTAAGGAGGAGTGTAAATGCTTTTTTTTTAGGGTGGATCAAGTTGTGTTGTATTGTATTGTTGTATGTTTTAATATGTAATGTATTGATTGTTGCTGCATTCTCGGCCAGGTCTCCCTTGAAAAAGAGAGATATATATATTTTTTTTAACTATCCACCCCCCAAAGTCAATACTTTGTAGAGCCACCTTGTGCAGCATTTACAGCTTGCTGTCTCTTGGGGTTATGTCTCTATAAGCTTGGCACACCTAGCCACTGGGATTTTTTTCCCATTCTTCAAGGCAAAAGTGCTCCAGCTCCTTCAAGTTCGATGAGTTCTGCTGGTGTACAGCAATCTTTAAGTCATACCACAGATTTTCAATTGGATTGACGTCTGGGCTTTGACTAGGCCATTCCAAGACATTTAAATGTTTTCCCTTAAACCACTCAAGTGTTGCTTTAGCAGTATGCTTAGGGTCATTGTCCTGCTGGAAGGTGAACCTCCGTCTGTCTCAAATCTCTGGAGGACTGAAACAGGTTCCCCTCAAGAATTTCCCTGTATTTAGCACCATCCATCATTCCTTCAATTCTGACCAGTTTCCCAGTCCCTGCCGATGAAAAACATCCTCACAGCATGATGCTGCCACCACCATGCTTCACTGTGGGGATGGTGTTCTCGGGGTGATGAAAGGTGTTGGGTTTGCGCCAGACATAGCGTTTCCATGAATACCAAAAAGCTCAATTTTAGTCTAATCTGACCAGAGTACCTTCTCTCATATGTTTGTGGAGTCTCCCACACACCTTTTAGAGAACACCAAATGTGTATGCTTATTTTTTTCTTAAGCAATGGCTTTTTTCTGGACACTCTTCTGTAAAGCCCAGCTCTGTGGAGTGTACGGATTGAAGTGGTCCTATGGACAGATACTCCAATCTCTCTGCTGTGGAGCAGTGCAGCTCCTTCAGGGTCAAATTTGGTCTCTTTGTTGCCTTTCTGATTAATGCCCTCCTTGCCTGGTCCGTGAGTTTTGGTGGGAGGCCCTCTCTTGTCAGGTTTGTTGTGGTGCCATATTCTTACATTTTTTAAATAATGGTTTTAATGGTGCTCAGTGGGATGTTCAAAGTTTTTTATTTTTTATAACCCAACCCTGATCTGTACTTCTCCACAACTTTGTCCCTGACCTGTTTGGAGAGCTCCTTGTTCTTCATGGTGCTGCTTGCTTAGTGGTGTTACAGACTCTGGGGCCTTTCAGAACAGGTGTATATACACTGAGATCATGTGACACTTAGATTGCACACAGGCGGACTTTATTTAACTAATTATGTGACTTTTGAAGGTAATTGGTTGCACCAGATCTTATTTAGGGGCTTCATAGCAAAGGGGGTGAATACATATGCACGCACCACTTTTCCATATATATATATATATATATATTTTTTTTTTTTAAACAAGTAGTTTTTTAAATTTCACTTCACCAATTTGGACTAATTTATGTATGTCCATTACATGAAATCCAAATAAAAATCCATTTAAATGACAGGTTGTAATAGGAAAAACGCCAAGGGGGATGAATACTTTTGCAAGGCACTGTAATGATGGTGACAGGTGTGCGTAATGAAGGGCAGCCTGTCGCCCTCGAGCGCCAAAGAGGGGAAGCGGGAGCAGGCGTGACAGTACCCCCCCACTTTAGGGCGCCACCCGGTCTCCCACCTGGGCGAGCCTGATGGGCTGTCCAAAGCATGGGCGCCGGATTGGCCGGCTGAGGTGTAGAAGCCTGACGAGCCGGCTGAGGCGTAGGAGCCAAATGGGCCGGCTGAGGCATGACGTGGGATAGGAGCCCGATGAACTGGCTGAGGCGTAGGAGCATAACTACGGCTGAGGCATGACGTGGGATAGGAGCCTGCCGAGCCAACAGAGGCAAGGAAACCTTTCGAGCCAGCTAAGGTGTGGAAGCCCGACAAGCCAGCTGAGGCACCCTTGGTTCAATCGTCTACGGCACCCGGACCTGACGTCACCACCAAAAAAAAAAAGAACTCCCTGATGATTCAAAATAGTGGTGTCAGCATTCTGTAAGGACCAACGCTTTAGACAAGAAGCAAGCACAGGGAGTGAACGTTTAATGGTAAATGGACATAAAATAAAACAAGAACAGCGTCTGGACAGGGGGAACAAAACGACATGACGGCAATAATGCTGACACGGGGAACAAAACTGAGGAACAAACAGATATAGAGGGGGCAATCAACAACGTGAAGGAGTCCAGGTGAGTCCAATGTGCGCTGATGCCCATAAGGATGGTGACGGTGTGCATAATGAAGGGCAGCCTGGTGCTCTCGAGCGCCAGAGAGGGGAAGCAGGAGCAGGCGTGACACTCACTTATAGTACTCCAATACTTTGTGCACACGAACTGCTGCCCGCTTGGCGTAAGAAATCATGAATGTATTTACATGAAATGCCTTGGTTCGTCGTGTATCTCTCTCGGGAACCGTGCCACCTTGGAAAGGGGGTTGGCCCTTTTCGCAGCGCGCTTGTCAGGCTCTGATTGTTCAAAAATGGTTCCAACAAGTCTTCTACTGTTGTGTTCTTCGCTGTAGTAATCCGGTGCCTTCTTGTGTAGTCCTGAACAGAACTACAGAGTTGACCTTCCTTCCATTCGCTCCTGAAACTGCCTCTTTGAAGATACTTTACTTAGGACAGCTAATCAGCCATACCAGTGATTGTCCGGGAGGTGAGTTTATCGTCTCTACCTTTTGCTGAGATTCAGAGTTCAAACCACTTTAAACTGGTTTGACATGTTAATTCTTAACCCATCATTTTATACAGTTTGTTCAAAAGGGCGAATCCATCAGGTTTACACTCTTTGTCACTGTGCAAAGTTTATGTAAAACAATGATCTGTTATGGCTCCTAAAATCATGTCCCTCTCTTAACAAAAACTTATTTTTCATATTTCATGCACAATGCATAGGATGGACAATTCACACATGTAGTGGGTATACTTTCCAAGTTACAGTATTTCCTTTATAACATTTTTGATGACATCACAAAATAACAAACAAAATTACATTAGTGTTCTATAGATCGCCTCTGACCATTCCCCACGTTCTATGTTAGAAATATTGTTCCAATATTCACTCTAGAACGTGTTAGAGTTCTGGTGAACATTGGAGAGGGAGAGCTTAATGTTCTGTCCTTGATTTACAACAGGACGTGAGTTGTTAACGCCCACCAGTTTCCTCCTCCCCCCCTCTGCGGGTGAGAGGGGGTCTCGTTGAAGTTATTCATTGCAAACCTGATCTAATCTATTTGGATCCTCACAGGACAGTCATGACAGTTGTATTGCATAACACGCAGGCATGCTATTGACCATGTTTGAAGGACTCCTTTGATCTAGTTTCCATAATAGGTTGTACATAAATATTTTATTCCTATACTCTCCAGGTTATAAAAAAATACATAAAGTATAGCACAGATAATGACATACTGTAGGTAGGTGTGATAGAAAAATGCCTGCTGATTATTGTGGCCATGTGTTGTTTTTTCTGCTGCTGGTGTTGTTGCTGTTGATGGCATTCCAAGAGTCTATCCTGGAAACAAAGGTATGTCTGTCTGACCATATAAGGACAGCTACAATATCAGGGGAGAATGAGGAAGCAGTGGAGCAGTAGAGAGGAAAATGAACATCCACTATCAGACAAGTCTGCGCCAGACCAAAACTTCCCCAATTAATTCTACAAGAATATGACCAAAGGAAGGGAATTTGTTTTTTTAGTTACTCCCTACTAGGTGTTAGTTACTCTCAACTTTCCACAGGAATCATTTGAGAGTTGAATGAGTTCAAGCATTAAGATTCACAGCAATGATTTAAGCCAAATACCTGCCATGTATTTTTGATGAAGTTGATATTTTTTCAACTAAAAGTTGAACTTCTTTGAACTTCTTCTAAAATAACGATTGACTTCCATGCCTTGCAGAGTGGCCCGCAATGCTTTGGAGAAGACTCTTCTTTTAAATAGTCCACAAAGAGCAGTCAGACAGGGTTTGAATGCTGATACAATCGGCGTTTTCATCCTAAGGCACTTACACCCCCACTGGGAGAGAGAGAGAGTAGATCAATAGTCTGGATCAAACACACAAACAACTCACTGACCACTGACAGATGGCAATGAGAGTCATTTTTTTCTGTGAGGAAATCATAGCTACACATCCTATATTCCAACAAGACCAACACTTCACTGTATATCACAATGTGAGGTATGCTTTAAAACTGTCTCTAAATTATATCTATGCACATAACTTTTATAAACCGTATCGATTTAGCAGTGCAATAAAATATGAACGTAGCACAAAGCATCCCTCTGGTCGGTGCATGATTACAGTGCCGTCAACACGTTTCTGCTTTCAAAACCCTCATGTCCCCCATCGCCTATAACACTTACATGTAGTGTATTGTCTATACAACTCCTGGTGCACAGCTTCTTCCAGTTCCTCTGTACACTAGGGAGTCACAGCTTGTGCCAATCACCTGTTTGATGGCCCTCCTCCAGACGTCATCGTGGCCATCTCCTCGCTGTCGCCTGGCAGCTGTGACAGCCGGGAGGAAGATGTGTCGACGTCGTTGTGAGCGTCGTGATACCGTGGGAGTTCAGAGGCCCTGAGATGCACCTCTCTGACTGACAGCAGGTGGACCGGGGGTGTAGAAGGCGTACACTCAGTAATTGTGCAATTTAGGAAAGTTTTATGAAATGAGAACAATGGCCACTGTTATACATTGTTATAGCTCTGAAGGAGGTGTTGTTTATTTGTGTTGGAGAAAACTCTGAAAGTAAACAATGCAGCGACCTGCTTGTCTTCTCTAGGTGAGACGTTTCTGAGTTGGCTGTTTGTTGAGAATTTTGGAGGACGTACAAGCGAGGGTATTATTCATTTCATAAGGTTATTATATTTGTCAGCGCCTGAATCTCTATGTGGATGAGGATGAATCTCTAATGTGACAATTACAAATTATTCTTCGCCTTGAGAATAACGCAATGGCTGGTATGTTTGAGCCTTGAGACTTCACAGCTATACATATTCATGAATCTTTTTAAGGGTTGTTTAAAAGAACATCTGTAAATGACTCTAGCTGAGACTGAGTGAATTCTGATGAGGGTTCACATTGAACTGAATAATGTCCTTTTCAGTTATTATTATATAGTACACTTGACATCAACATAAAAAGACACTTGGAGACATGGCATACTTTAATGACATCTCAGTCCATTATTTGTCCTTCATCTCTCAAGTTTAATGGGATTGATAACAATTCTCTTGGCATAATGCAATGTTTATCCAGTAAAATGATGTTGCAACAAATGATGCACAGTTCCTACATAAAGTGCCATTTGCGTCCCTGTACACATGTGCTCTAACTCTAATTACTTTGCGCTGATGTGGGCTTATGGCTCACAAAGCTTTCTCACTGGGGGCTGTTGCTCACCATGCTTGACTCAGTGGGGACATAGTCCCAATATCATTTCATATTAAATTGATGTTTCATTTGTTTTCAGAGCTTTCTGGGATGTCGAACCTTTCTGGTCCAGTGCCCTAGCTGTGTCTCTCACCCCGTTCTCTAGATCCCCCCTTGCCTTGTCTGTGTAAGGTGCCGATTTCACTTGGAACACATCTGCCTGGTGTAAATTGGCAGGGGGTGAGGATGTTGGAGGGGAGGGGAGGGGTGGTAGAATCTTGATGCCGGAGATATTCGTATTTTATCGGCATGTCTGTGAGCACCTGGTTGGAGAGGCATCGGTGGGTGGAACTGCGCCCTGATCTGCAGGGATTTTTCATCCAAGACCGAACAAGTCAGAGGTTCTTATAAATTCTGTTTAAATGAAGGAGGGAAGAAGCTGGCTCACCTATAATGTGAGAAGGAGCTATATATCTCTGAAGACTTTGCTTATATGGAGTGAATGGTAACTTTTTGACAGACTCCTTTTCTTTTCACTCTTTGAATCCATGCACTGTGGGCCTAGCTTTCATTTCTTTCCTAATGAAAGCTGAATCCCCTGTATCATGTGTCATCACATTAAGTTCCATTTTCTATCACTCTTTTCATTGGTGCCAGGCTTTTAGCGTTTATTCCAAATTTGAGCACTAGACCTGTGCTCTTAAATGAGACTCAACAGTAAAAGGGCTACTCAAGCCCCTGAACTAACCATTAAACCATGCATGTCTTACCTCCAAACTGCATTACACACAATCTTTCATTCTAGTAACCCCCCTGTAAATAGATCTTTAACCACCTGCTATCTGATCACACATTAAAGCAAGTGAAAACCAGGTCTCAAAGGTTTGAGACCTGAAGTCGTGTGATTTCTCCCAGAGGAAGCACCTTGGCTAACACCTCAGGTTCAATACCTAGTTGGTTACAACACTTTTCTGTGCAAAAATGGACAATTGCTAAGCACACAAGGTGTTGTATAGAACATCAAACCCTCTGATCATTCGAAGTCATGGCCTTATTATACTTATTAGCGGTCATTAGCATGCTTTGACAATCCTGTACAAATTAAAGCAATAGACGTTCCCTCTGTCAAGGCAAGGAAAGGGTGGGCTGACTTTCTCCTGCTGTAAGTATAAGGAGCATTAGGAAACAGTGATGGATCCTAAATCGAGAGGAAGATAAAGGGATTCAGGAAAACCTGTTTTCCCAGAACAGCCCCAGAAATAATAGAAAGAGGGTAGATTTCACATTGGAGTCTGGTCTGGTAAATGCAGAATTAAAATGTTGTCCAGTGGGTACAGATAAAACATTTAGGTCTTTGGGGAAAGTTGCTGTCAAGAGCCCACCGCTATGGAATCTCTTCATTGTGTTTTTTTGTGGCATGTGTGTGTGTGAGTGTGTGTGTGGATTGTGTGTGTGTTTGCTTTAGCCCGTGTTTGACTGTGACTTACCCTCCTCTGGGACATCTAGAATGGGGTCCCTAGTCTGTTTGACAGTTGTGGTTGTGTGGGGGCCGACACAGGAAAGATCCAGCAGTGCTAATTAGCTCACAGGGCTCTCAGACAGCTCTGAGATCACACACAGAGGAGATCGGAGGGACTTGGTACTTTTCACCAGCAGCAGCCATAACACTGAGGCATCTGCTCATGCTGGCTCCCTGTTTTTGTGCTCCCTGGTAAAGGGGGAGCGTGGAGGGATAGAAGGAGCTGCAGAGGAGCAGGGCTGAGATCTCGTTTGGTACATGGGATGCAGGCTTAGTCTGGGACCAGCTCAGTCCCATAGAGAATCACATCACATCAGGGGTTCGGGGTGGCGCGTACAGAGACTCACAAACACGCCTGTGAACACCTTAGTTTTTCACAGCTGAAAAAGGTTGATAAACAGCTTTATTATCATCCATGGTGTAATGACACATTGCTGAAGTGCATCTTTGCTATGATCACACAGTCTGGCAATATGAGCTTAATCTTTGCAGGGAAATATGTGTTTCTGCAAGCTAATCAGAATTGGCTGTATCAGGCAGTGGAATGTCAGTGAATGTCAATGTGAATATTGGTGTTACATAAATAAAACCAAGTCCAAGCAACTACAACATAGAGAGTGGCAGTACTGAAATGTCATAAACTTTGCCAGCTCTGTTACTATGGAAACAGATTACCATTCAACACACACACACACACACACACACACACACACTACACACACACACACACACACACACACACACACACACACACACACACACACACACACACACACACACACACACACACACACACACACACACACACCACAGCAGTGGAACCAGTGGAAACATTGGGTTAAGTCACTCAAACTCTGACAAATCTCTAGCCTACAGTGTACAGTGCCTTATTCTAAAATTGATTAACTAATTTTTTCCCCTCAGCAATCTACACAATACCCCATAATGAGAAAGCAAAAAAATATATATTTTTTTGCTAATATACACTGCTCAAAAAAATAAAGGGAACACTAAAATAACACATCCTAGATCTGAATGAATGAACTATCCTTATAAATACTTTTTTCTTTACATAGTTGAATGTGCTGACAACAAAATCACACAAAATGATCAATGGAAATCAAATTTATCAACCCATGGAGGTCTGGATTTGGAGTCACACTCAATTAAAGTGGAAAACCACACTACAGGCTGATCCAACTTTGATGTAAATGTCCTTAAAACAGTCAAAATGAGGCTCAGTAGTGTGTGTGGCCTCCACGTGCCTGTATGACCTCCCTACAATGCCTGGGCATGCTCCTGATGAGGTGGCGGATGGTCTCCTGAGGGATCTCCTCCCAGACTGGACTAAAGCATCCGCCAACTCCTGGACAGTCTGTGGTGCAACGTGGCGTTGGTGGATGGAGCGAGACATGATGTCCCAGATGTGCTCAATTGGATTCAGGTCTGGGGAACGGGCGGGTCAGTCTATAGCATCAATGCCTTCCTCTTGCAAGAACTGCTGACACACTGCAGCCACATGAGGTTTAGCATTGTCTTGCATTAGGAGGAACCCAGGGCCAACCGCACCAGCATATGGTCTCACAATGGGTCTGAGGATCTCATCTCGGTACCTAATGGCAGTCAGGCTACCTCTGGCGAGCACATGGAGGGCTGCGTGGCCCCACAAAGACATGCCACCCCACACCATGACTGACCACCGCCAAACCGGTCATGCTGGAGGATGTTGCAGGCAGCAGAACGTTCTCCACGGCGTCTCCAGACTGTCACGTCTGTCACATGTGCTCAGTGCGAACCTGCTTTCATCTGTGAAGAGCACAGGGCGCCAGTGGCGAATTTGCCAATCTTGGGTGTTCTCTGGCAAATGCCAAACGTCCTGCACGGTGTTGGGCTGTAAGCACAACCCCACCTGTGGACGTCGGGCCCTCATACCACCCTCATAGTCTGTTTCTGACCGTTTGAGCAGACACATGCACATTTGTGGCCTGCTGGAGGTCATTTTGCAGGGCTCTGGCAGTGCTCCTCCTGCTCCTCCTTGCACAAAGGCGGAGGTAGCGGTCCTGCTGCTGGGTTGTGCCATCCCGGATGAGCTGCACTACCTGAGCACTTGTGTGGGTTGTAGACTCCGTCTCATGCTACCACTAGAGTGAAAGCACCGCCAGCATTCAAAAGTGACCAAAACATCAGCCAGGAAGCATAGGAACTGAGAAGTGGTCTGTGGTCACCACCTGCAGAACCACTCCTTTATTGGGGGTGTCTTGCTAATTGCCTATAATTTCCACTGTTGTCTATTCCATTTGCACAACAGCATGTGAAATTTATTGTCAATCAGTGTTGCTTCCTAAGTGGACATTTTGATTTCACAGAAGTGTGATTGACTTGGAGTTACATTGTGTTGTTTAAGTGTTCCCTTTATTTCTTTGAGCAGTGTATATATTTTTTTATGAAATATCACATTTACATAAATATTCAGACCCTTTACACAGTACTTTGTTGAAGTAGCTTTGGCAGCAATTACAGCCTTGAGTCTTCTTGGTTATGACACTACAAGCTTTGCACACCTGTATTTCGGGAGTTTCTCCCATTCTTCTCTGCAGATCCTCTCAAACTCTGTCAGGTTGGATGGGGAGCATTGCTGCACAGCTATTTTCAGGAAGTTCGATCAGATTTTTGTCCGGGCTCTGGCTGGGCCACTCAAGGACATTCAGAGACTTGTCCCGAAGCCACTCCTGCGTTGTCTTGCTAGTGTTCTCAGAGTTGTTGTCTTGTTGGAAGAAGAACCTTCACCCCAGTCTGAGGTCCTGAGAGCTCTGGAGCAGGTTTTCATCAAGGAACTCTGTACTTTGCTCCATTTGTCTTTGCCTCGATCCTGACTAATCTCCCAGTCCCTGCCGCTGAAAAACATCCCCACAGCCTGATGCTGCCACCACCATGCTTCACCGTAGGGATGGTGCCAGGTTTCCTCCAGACGGGATGTTTGGCATTCAGGCCAAACAGTTCAATCTTGGTTTCATCAGGCAAGTGAATCTTGTTTCTCATGGTCTGAGAGTCTTTAAGTGCCTTTTGGCAAACTCCAAGTGGGCTGTCATGTGCCTTTTACTGAGGAGTGGCTTCCATCTGGCCATTCTACCATTAAGGCCTGATTGGTGGAGTGCAGCAGAGATGGGTGTCCTTCTGGAAGGTCCTCCCATCTCCACAGCGGAACTCCAGAGCTGTGTTAGAGTGACCATCAGGTTCTTGGTCACCTCCCTGACCAAGGTCCTTCTCCCCCGATTGCTCAGTTTGGCTGGCGGCCAGCTCTAGGAATAGTCTTGGTGCTTTCAAACTTCTTCCATTTAAGAAAGATAGAGGCCACAGTGTTCTTGGCGACCTTCAATACTGCAGAATTGTTTCGGTACTCTTTCCCAGATCTGTGCCTCCACACAATCCTGTCTCGGAGCTCTACGAACAATTCCTTCGACCTCATGGCTTGATTTTTGCTCTGACATGCACTGTCAACTGTGGGACATTATATAGACAGGTGTGTGCCTTTCCAAATCATAATTATTTTGTTCATTAAAATAACATCAAATTGATCAGAAATACAGTGTAGACGTTGTTAATGTTGTAAATGACTATTGTAACTGGAAACGGCAGATTTTTTATGGAATATCTACATAGGAATGCAGAGGCCCATTATCAGCAACCAACACTCCTGTGTTCCAATGGCACGTGTGTTAGCTAATCCAAGTTTATCATTTTAAAAGGCTATTTGATCATTAGAAAACCCTTTTGCAATTATGCTAGCACAGCTGAAAACTGTTGTTCTGATTAAAGAAGCAATAAAACTGACCTTCTTTAGACTAGTTGAGCATCTGGAGCATCAGCATTTGTGGGTTTGATTACAGGCATCAAAATGGCCAGAAACAAAGCACTTTCTTCTGAAAGAGTATATTCTTGTTCTGAGAAATGAAGGCTATTCCATGCAAGAAATTGCCAAGGAACTGAAGATCTGGTACAACGCTGTATACTACTCCCTTCACAGAACAGCGCAAACTGTCGCTAATCAGAATAGAAAGAGGAGTGGGAGGCCCCGGTGCCCAACTGAGCAAGAGGATAAGTACATTAGAGTGTCTAGTTTGAGAAACAGACGCCTCACAAGTCATCAACTGGCAGCTTCATTAAATAGTACCCGCAAAACACCAGTCTCAACGTCAACAGTGAAGAGGTGACTCATGGATGCTGGCCTTCTAGGCAGAGTTCCTCTGTCCAGTGTCTGTGTTCTTTGCCCATCTTAATCTTTTATTTTTATTGGCCAGCCTGAGATATGGCTTTTTCTTTGCAACTCTGCCTAGAAGGCCAGCATCCATGAGTCACCTCTTCACTGTTGACGTTGAGACTGGTGTTTCTTGCTACAATAGTCATTTACAACATTAACAACGTCTACACTGTATTTCTGATCAATTTTATGTTATTTTAATGGACAAAAAATGTGCTTTTCTTTAAAAATCAAGGACATTTCTAAGTGACCTCAAACTTTTGAACTCTAGTGTATATTCGACTCTGTCAATCACAGAGTCTCTGTCAATCACAATATTCTTATCGGCAGACTCAGTAGCCTCGGTTTTTCTAATGACTGCCTTGCCTGGTTCACCAACTACTTTGCAGACAGAGTTCAGTGTGTCAAATCGGAGGGCATGTTGTCCGGATCCTCTGGCAGTCTCTATGGGGTACCACAGGGTTCAATTCTGGCCGACTCTTTTCTCTGTATACATCAATGATGTTGCTTTGCTGCGGGCGATTCCCTGATCCACCTCTACGCAGACGACACCATTCTATATACTTCCGGCCCTTCCTTGACACTGTGCTATCTAACCTCCAAACGAGCTTCAATGCCATACAACACTCCTTCCGTGGCCTCCAACTGCTCTTAAACGCTAGTAAAAACCAAATGCATGCTTTTCAACCGTTCGCTGCCTGCACCCGCACGCCCGACTAGCATCACACCCTGGACGGCTCCGACCTAGAATATGTGGACATCTAAAGTACCTAGGTGTCTGGCTAGACTGCAAACTCTCCTTCCAGACTCATATCAAACATCTCCAATCCAAAATAAATCAAGAATCGGCTTTCTATTCCGCAACAAAGCCTCTTCACTCACGCCGCCAAACTTACCCTCAGTAAACTGACTATCCTACGATCCTCGACTTCGGCGATGTCATCTAACAAAATAGCTCCAACACTCTACCAGCAAACTGGATGCAGTTTATCACAAGTGCATTCGTTTTGTACTAAGCACTTATACGAGCCACTCCAACTGGACCTGTATGACCTAGTCGCTGCCTCCGCACATGTTCGTCGTCAGACCCACTGGCTCCAGGTCATCTACAAGGCTATGCCAGGTAAAGTGCCGCTTATCTCAGTTCACTGGTCACGATGGCTACACCATCCGCAGCACGCCGTCCAGCAGGTGTATTCTCACTGGATCATACCTAAAGCTAAAACCTCATTTGGACGCCTTTCTTCCAGTTCCTGCTGCCTGCGACTGGAACGAATTGCAAAAATCTCTGAAGTTGGAGACTTTTATCTCCCTCAACAACTTTAAAAATCTGCTATCCGAGCAGCTAACCGATCGCTGCAGCTGTACATAGTCATCTGTAACTACTCCCATCCAATTTACCTACCTCACCCCCATACTGCTTTTATTTATTTACTTTTCTGCTCTTTTGCACACCAGTATCTCTTCTTGCACAGATCATCTGATGATTTATCACTCCAAGTGTTAATCTGCTAAATTGTAATTATTCGATTTATTGCCTACTCATGCCTTTTGCACACATTGTATATAGATTCTCTTTTTCTAACCATGTTATTGACTTGTTTATTGTTTACTCCATGGGTAACTCTGTGTTGTCTGTTCACACTGCTATGCTTTATCTTGCCAGGTCGCAGTTGCAAATGAGAACTTGTTCTCAACTAGCCTACTGGTTAAATAAAGGTGAAAAAAAAAAAAAAAAAAAAAAATATCTGTTGCTTTTATATTGTTTTTGTAAACAGTTCATTTGTATGGGGACAATAAATTGGATAGGCCTAGGCTAAACATTCAGGCACTTTGGAGAGGTTGAAAAAACACTTGGAATATCCCCTGTATGACCCCCGACACCACCACAAATTTTTGAGAGTGGTTAGTTTTGTTGAAATTTGATTTCGCATTGATAAATTACTTTTTAGGCACATCAGTGTGCAAAATCAGTGCAATTACCACATTGTAGAGGTTGAAATGACTCTTGAATGTACCCTGGATACCCATAACACCGCCACCAATGTTTGAGTGAAGTTAGATATGGTAGAAATTGTGTTTTTGTGTACTGAACACATAGCATTTAGTGATTGCAAATATTGTAATAGCACTGGAATGATCTAATTTACAGACATATGCCACTTTGGAGAGGTTTAGGGACACTTGGAATTGTCACGTGACCAAACCACCACTTACTACAAACATCACCCATTTCTAGTTGTTCTGTCTATCGATCCCATTTTTTTCTGATATTGTTGTCACGACTTTCCGCCGAAGTCGTCCCGACTCTTGTCGCTGCCGGCTCTCCCAGGACGGCAATTCAGCCAGCGCCCCGATAAACATTCAATTTTCAACCGACTATCAGTCTTTGTCTACACACCTGGTTTCAATCCCCCAATTACTTGTTCATTATTTAACCCTCTGTTCCCCCATGTTTGTTTGTGAGTAATTGTTTGTTGTATTGCGGTCCGTATTTGTGGCCTTGTATTTATACGACGTGTATTGTCAATTATTTGAGTAAAATTGCTTTCATTACTCATATCTGCTGTCCTGCGCCTGACTCATCTCACCAGCTACACACAGACACATTACAATTTGTCACCTGTTGTGGAAGCCATCTGATGTGTTTCCAGCTCTGGTCATCAGTAATTCACTTATTGTATGTTAATGAAAGATAACTTACAAAACAAAAAAACTGTTATTTTGTGTGTGCTTGATCTTTTGTATTCTTCTGATCATTTCCTCACCACAATCTCCCAGATGTCTTCTTTCTAAAAATACCATGTTTTTGCATGTCAGAATGTGATTACACATGATTAGCAGTTACTTTTGGGTATGTCTATTAAGGCGGAAGTATACATTTTGCCATGACATTTTAAGAGGTTAACCGGGGATGCAACACTCTCTCCCTCAGCATGCTAACCCTGAAGAAAGAAGAGCTGGTTCTTCTTGCAGACGACTATGCCTTAAGCATGATGTTGTTTTCTTTTCCTCCACACACTCACACACACACACACCTGTCTCACCTCAACAGTGATCATGAAATAAACCACCGCAGTAGCGGCATTTTACACTGACAGGTCAAGAGACGGACACATTCAGATTGGGATTTCAAAGTCAAAGAATTGTGAATTGTTTCTAACACCCATGAGCACTGTAAAGAAAACAATGCTTGACTAAATAGACTGGGCATGGGAGAGAAAGCACATGATAATGAGGATAAGATTCATAATGTTCGACTGATGTGTTGTGTTGTCTGAAGCTTATTGGGCAGAAATATTTTTTTAGCCTCTCTCTTATCTCTGCCACATGCGTGTGGAATGGACATTTCACATCTCACCATAACACCGTCTGGAGGGTGGATCTAGTGAGATAGGGCGGCCATCTTCCTGCCAGCAGGGAGAGAGGAGGATGGCCAATCTGACTCTTCATGAAAGAGGTTTCAAGCAGCAGCAGCCTGCTCACGACTCGTCACGCCACAGGAGCAGTGGGGATCTGTCATCCCTTGAGCTCTTTGGTTTGTGTTGCCTTCTTCTGGATTGGATTTGGGATATATGTGTCTGTGGCAGGACTGTGTTTGTAGAGCTAAGAGCCAGAGGTGGTGTATGTATGGGCTAGGCTGGTGATTGTGACTGTGTGTATGTTTGTGTGTTTGTCATGCCGTGCAGTGCCATGCCCTGTGTGTGTATGTGTGTGTGAGCCTTCGGACTGGTTGTGTGGAAGGATGCCTACACTCTTAGCTAATGTGACCAGACTTCTATCATAGTGAGAACCCACCTTGAGAGAAACAGCAGTATGGTTTTGGGACAAACATGTCTATGTGGATCCAGCCCTCAAATACTTCTGTTCAACAACACACCACCACAGATGATACCAAGGTACATAGCCTATTGCACAGAAAGGTGCAGGACAATTTCAGTGCAGTTAATTTTGAATCATATAAAAGTCTGATTCAAACAAACAACAATATCATGTTTTATAGATTCATTTGTTATTCAGGTGTGCTTAAATAAACTCCATTATGCTAGCAATATGCAAATCCTGCCCACTTGAGCATCTCTCCTATTCAGCCATCGATTTCCAATGTTTGATGGGTGCAAAATCTAGTTGTTACTCAAATCTCGCTGGTTTGATTGCTTTCATTTTACACTGGCGACTCTTTCTCACCCTTGCTTGTACCATTCGTTTATTTACAGTTACTGTATCCTAGTATGGAAATGTTTGTAATGACCTGTCAAATAAACACTGTGGTAAAGGCTGATATGGGCTCAATGATATACATTGGCTTTCCGTTACATCAATAGGAACGCTAACGCTTGGTCTGTGATTTAACACACGGTCTCGACTAGTGATGGGAAGTTTGGATCTTTTTACTGACTGATCTCTTTAACTCATTCAGTCAAAATAACTAATATTTAGACTAATTTCATTAATTTGATTCAGTGGTGCCCAGAACAGGCTGGGACCCCCTACCGCCGGACGATGACCTAAAAACTGTAAAGAATCATGAGTCTACAACCATCTCGTTCATCATAGGGGCTTAGATACTTCTAAAAGTGTCCTTCAAACAATGTACATTTGTGATTGCTATGCATACAAATAAGATTATTTATTGATACCTTTGAAACGAGGTCTAGTTGCGGAAGCAACCGGACTAGATTGTGAACGACTCATGGCGGAAAGCAATTGCTTGACTGCCCGCGAGGGATAAGCACAATATGGCTCGCGACCTGCACCAGTGTTGCCAACTCCTCAGTAAGGAAAGTAGCTATTGGCTGTCCTAAAAGTCGCTAAACGATGTCATCACCTAATTTGCATAATTGGCCATGTGCATGTAATTGTGATGGACACTGTAGGAGAGGGGAATAACATTGTGGGAGAGACAAAAAGTGAGTAAAAAACACCTTAAATATGTTTAGAACTACAAATGAACTTTCTTCTGTCGATTCTTGTTTTTTTTTATGTCACAATTTTAACCCTCCTCCTTTATCCGGCTTGGGACCTGCAAAATTGACCCAAAAGCCTAGCTCCACTCCTATTCCCCAGGCGCTCTCTTTTGATGACTTCTGTAACCGTAATAGCCTTGGTTTCATGCATGTTAACATTAGAAGCCTCCTCCCTAAGTTTGTTTTATTCACTGCTTTAGCACACTCTGCCAACCCGGATGTTCTAGCCGTGTCTGAATCCTGGCTTAGGAAGACCACCAAAAATTCTGAAATCTCCATTCCTAACTACAACATTTTCAGACAAGATAGAATGGCCAAATGGGGTGGTGTTGCAATCTACTGCAAAGATAGCCTGCAGAGTTCTGTTTTACTATCCAGGTCTGTACCCAAGCAATTTGAACTTCTACTTTTAAAAATCCACCTCTCTAAAAACAAGTCTCTCACCGTTGCCGCCTGCTATAGACCACCCTCTGCCCCAAGCTGTGCTCTGGACACCATATGTGAACCCCCATCTATCTTCAGAGCTCGTGCTGCTAGGCGACCTAAACTGGAACATGCTTAACACCCCAGCCATCCTACAATCTAAGCTTGATGCCCTCAATCTCACACAAATTATCAATGAACCTACCAGGTACCACCCCAAAGCCGTAAACACGGGCACCCTCATAGATATCATCCTAACCAACTTGCCCTCTAAATACACCTCTGCTGTTTTCAACCAAGATCTCAGCGATCACTGCCTCATTGCCTGCATCCGTAATGGGTCAGCGGTCAAACGACCTCCACTCATCACTGTCAAACGCTCCCTGAAACACTTCAGCGAGCAGGCCTTTCTAATCGACCTGGCCGGGGTATCCTGGAAGGATATTGATCTCATCCCGTCAGTAGAGGATGCCAGGTTATTTTTTTTAAATGCCTTCCTCACCATCTTAAATAAGCATACCCCATTCAAGAAATGTAGAACCAGGAACAGATATAGCCCTTGGTTCTCTCCAGACCTGACTGCCCTTAACCAACACAAAAACATCCTTTGGCGTTCAGCATTAGCATCGAACAGCCCCTGTGATATGCAACTTTTCAGGGAAGCTAGAAACCAATATACACAGGCAGTTAGAAAAGCCAAGGCTAGCTTTTTCAAGCAGAAATTTGCTTCCTGCAACACAAACTCAAAAAGGTTCTGGGACACTGTAAAGTCCATGGAGAATAAGAACACCTCCTCCCAGCTGCCCACTGCACTGAGGACAGGGAACACTGTCACCACCGATAAATCCACTATAATTGAGAATTTCAATAAGCATTTTTCTACGGCTGGCCATGCTTTCCACCTGGCTACCCCTACCCCGGTCAACAGCACTGCACCCCCCACAGCAACTCGCCCAAGCCTTCCCCATTTCTCCTTCTCCCAAATCCAGTCAGCTGATGTTCTGAAAGAGCTGCAAAATCTGGACCCCTACAAACCAGCCGGGCTAGACAATCTGGACCCTTTCTTTCTAAAATTATCTGCCGAAATTGTTGCAACCCCTATTACTAGCCTGTTCTCTTTCGTGTCGTCTGAGATTCCCAAATATTGGAAAGCAGCTGCGGTCATCCCCATCTTCAAAGGGGGGGACACTCTTGACCCAAACTGCTACAGACCTATATCTATCCTACCCTGCCTTTCTAAGGTCTTCGAAAGCCAAGTCAACAAACAGATCACTGACCATTTCGAATCCCACCATATCTTCTCTGCTATGCAATCTGGTTTCAGAGCTGGTCATGGGTGCACCTCAGCCACACTCAAGGTCCTAAACGATATCCTAACCGCCATCGATATGAAACAATACTGTGCAGCCGTATTCATTGACCTGGCCAAGGCTTTTGACTCTGTCAATCACCACATCCTCATCGGCAGACTCAAATGACTGCCTCGCCTGGTTCACCAACTACTTCTCTGATAGAGTTCAGTGTCAAATCGGAGGGCCTGTTGTCCGGTCCGCTGGCAGTCTCTATGGGGGTGCCACAGGGTTCAATTCTCGGGCCGACTCTCTTCTCTGTATACATCAATGATGTCGCTCTTGCTGCTGGTGAGTCTCTGATCCACCTCTACGCAGATGACACCATTCTGTATACTTCTGGCACTTCTTTGGACACTGTGTTAACAACCCTCTAGAATTGGCTTCCTATTTCGCAACAAAGCATCCTTCACTCATGCTGCCAAACGTACCCTCGTAAAACTGACCATCCTACCGATCCTCGACTTCGGCGATGTCATTTACAAAATAGCCTCCAATACCCTACTCAATAAATTAGATGCAGTCTATCACAGTGCCATTCGTTTTGTCACCAAAGCCCCATATACTACCCACCACTGTGACCTGTACGCTCTCGTTGGCTGGCCCTCGCTTCATACTCGTCGCCATAGCAGCACCCACCTGTAGCACGCACTCCAGCAGGTATATCTCTCTGGTCCCCCCCAAAACCAATTCTTCCCTTGGCCGCCTCTCCTTCCATTTCTCTGCTGCCAATGACTGGAATGAACTACAAAAATCTCTGAAACTGGAAACACTTACAGTGGGGAGAACAAGTATTTGATACACTGCCGATTTTGCAGGTTTTCCTACTTACAAAGCATGTAGAGGTCTGTAATTTTTGTCATAGGTACACTTCAACTGTGAGACGGAATCTAAAACAAAAATCCAGAAAATCACATTGTATGATTTTTAAGTAATTCATTTGCATTTTATTGCATGACATAAGTATTTGATACATCAGAAAAGCAGAACTTAATATTTGGTACAGAAACCTTTGTTTGCACTTACAGAGATCATACGTTTCCTGTAGTTCTTGACCAGGTTTGCACACACTGCAGCAGGGATTTTGGCCCACTCCTCCATACAGACCTTCTCCAGATCCTTCAGGTTTTGGGGCTGTCGCTGGGCCCCCCACCCGACGCCTCGAATCCAGGATGGAACGAACGATATACGCCGGGGCCCCCTCGATGTCCAAAGGGGCGGAGGAACCTCCCGCACCTCAGATTCCTGGAGCGGACCAGCCACCACCGGCCTGAGGAGAGACACATGGAACGAGGGGTTAATACAATAATCAGAGGGAAGCTGTAATCTGTAACATACCTCGTTCACCCTCCTCAGGACTTCAACCTCTCTCGCGTACGTGAGATGGTAGCGTCCCGCCTCTTCAACAGCCAGTGAAACTGCAGGGCGCCAAATTCAAAACAACAGAAATCCCATAATTAAAATTCCTCAAACATACAAGTATTTTACACCATTTTAAAGATACACTTGTTGTAAATCCAGCCACAGTGTCCGATTTCAAAAAGGCTTTACGACGAAAGCAAACCAAACGATTATGTTAGGTGAGTGCCTATTCACAGAATAACACAGCCATTTTTCAAGCCAAATAAAGGATTCACAAAAAGCAGAAAAATAGATCAAATTAATCACTAACCTTTGATGATCTTCATCAGATGACACTCAAACGACTTAATGTTACACAATACATGTATGTTGTGTTCGGTAAAGTTCATATTTATATCCAGAAATCTGAGTTTACATTGGCGTCTTACGTTCAGAAGTTCCAAAACATCCTTTGATTTTGCAGAGAGCCACATCAATTTACAGGAATACTCATAATAAACATTGCTAAAAGACACAACTGTTATGCATGGAATTTTAGATGCACTTCTCCTTAATGCAACCGCTGTGTCGGGATTTCAAAAAGCTTTACGGAAAAAGCAAACCATGCAATAATCTGAGTCGGCGCTCAGAGTCCAATCAAGACACAAATATATCCGCCATATTTTGCAGTCAACAGAAGTAAAAAATAACATTATAAACATTCACTTACCTTTGATGATCTTCATCAGAATGCACTCCCAGGAATCCCAGTTCCACAAGAAATATTTGTTTTGTTATAATGTCCATCATTTATGTCCAAATTCCTCCTTGTTGTTCTAGCGTTCAGTACACTTTCCAAACTCACGAAGCGCGGGCAGGTCCAGCGGAAAGTACGGACGAAAAGTTAAAAAAGTTATATTACAGTCTGTAAAAACATGACAAACGAAGTATTGAATTAATCTTTAGAATGTTTTTAACATAATTCTTCAATAATGTTCCAACCGGAGAATTCCTTTGTCTTCAGAAAAGCTAATGGAATGGGAGCAAACTCTCATGTGAACGCGCATGGTCAGAGCATTGTCAGCTCATGGCTGCTGGCAGACCTCTGACTCATTCCACTCTCATTCGCCCCCACTTCACAGTAGAAGCATCAGACAAGGTTCTAAAGACTGTTGACATCTAGTGGAAGCCTTAGGAAGTGCAACATTACCAATATCCTACTGTATCTTCAATAAGAGCTGAGTTGAAAATCGACCAACCTCAGATTTCCCACTTCCTGGTTGGATTTTTTCTCAGGTTGTTGCCTGCCATATGAGTTCTGTCATACTCACAGACATCATTCAAACAGTTTTAGAAATCTACTAATTCAAATCTACTAATAATATGCATATTATAGCTTTTATGGCTTTGTAGCAGGCCGTTTACTCTGGGCATTCTTTCATCCGGACGTGAAAATACTGCCCCCTACCCCAAAGAAGTTAAATGGACCCACAAACTGCGGACCCAGCTTCCGGCAGGGCAGGCGGAGGAGCAGGTTACGGGTCGAGAGCCAGACCCGGTCCCCCGGTGCGAACATCTCTATGCGGTGACGCTCCGCGCTGGCTTTCTGGCGACGTGCGGCTCGCTGGAGATGGACACGGGCGGCCTCCCATGTCTCCTCCGCGCGCCTAAACCAGTCGTCCACCGCAGGAGTCTCGGTCTGACTCTGATGCCATGGTGCCAGAACCGGCTGGTACCCCAATACGCACTGAAAGGGGGAGAGGTTAGTGGAGGAGTGGCGATGCGAGTTCTGTGCCATCTCGGCCCAGGGCACGAACGCTGCCCACTCCCCCGGCCGGTCCTGGCAATAGGACCGCAGAAACCTGCCCACATCCTGGTTGACTCTCTCTACCTGCCCGTTACTCTCGGGGTGAAAACCTGAGGTAAGGCTGATCGAGACCCCCAGACGTTCCATGAATGCCTTCCAAACTCTCGACGTGAACTGGGGACCCCGATCCGACACTATATCCTCAGGCACCCCGTAGTGCCGGAAGACGTGTGTAAACAGGGCCTCCGCAGTCTGTAGGGCCGTAGGGAGACCAAACAGAGGGAGGAGAAGACAAGACTTAGAAAAACGATCCACAACGACCAGGATCGTGGTGTTTCCCTGTGAGGGAGGAAGATCTGTTAGGAAATCCACTGACAGATGTGACCAAGGTCATTGTGGAACGGGTAAGGGATGTAACTTACCTCTGGGCAGGTGTCTCGGAGCCTTACACTGGGCACACACCGAGCAGGAGGAGACATAAAACCTCATGTCCTTAGCCAAAGTGGGCCACCAGTACTTCCCAGTCAGACAGCGCACCGTCAGACCGATCCCCGGATGACCAGAGGAGGGAGACATGTGGGCCCAATAGATCAACTGGTCACGGACAGCAGACGGAACGTACATACGCCCAACGGGACACTGGAGGGGAGCGTGCTCTGTACGCAGCGCCTGCTCAATGTCAGCATCCAGATCCCACACGACCGGCGCTACCAGGCAGGAGGCCGGGAGCATGGGAGTCTGATCCATGGGCCGCTCCTCTGTGTCATACAGCCGGGACAGTGCGTCTGCCTTCTTATTCTGGGAACCTGTAGGATAGGGTAAACACAAAACGGGTAAAGAACATGGCCCACCTTGCCTGACGAGGATTCAGTCTCCTCGCTGCCATACTCCAGGTTGCGGTGGTCAGTCCAGATGAGGAAAGGCCGCTTTCAACGCCTTAACCACAGCCAACAACTCCCGGTCCCCCACATCATAGTTACGCTGTCGCTGGGCTGAGCTTCTTCGAGAAGAAAGCACAGGGGCGGAGTTTCAGTGGCGTGCCCGAGCGCTGTGAGAGCACGGCTCCTATCCCAGCCTCGGACACGTCCACCTCCACTATGAATGCCAAAGAGGGATCTGGATGGGCCAGCACTGGAGCCGAAGTAAACAGATCTCTTAGCTGCCCAAAAGCCCTGTCTGCCTCAGCCGACCACTGCAACCTTACAGGACCACCCTTCAGCAGTGAGGTAATGGGCGCAGCAACCTGGCCAAAACCCCAGATAAATCTCCGGTAGTAATTGGCAAACCCTAAATATCGCTGCACCTCCTTTACCGTGGTGAGAGTTTGCCAATTACGCACGGCTGCAATGCGGTCACTCTCCATCTCCACCCCTAATGTGGAAATGCGATACCCTAGGAAGGAGACGGCCTGCTGAAAGAACATACAGGTCATGCTCCAACAGTCGTCCAAGTACCTTGCGCACCAAGGACACATGCTCGGCGCGTGTAGCGGAGTAAATCAGAATGTCATTGATTTACACCACTACACCCTGCCCGTGCAGATCCCTGAAAATCTCGTCTACAAAGGAATGGAAAACGGATGAAGCATTCATCAACCCGTACGGCATGACGAGGTACTCATAATGCCCTGTGGTGGTACTGAACGCTGTCTTCCACTCGTCTCCCTCCCTTATACGCACCAGGTTATACACACTCCTGAGATCCAGTTTCTTGAAGTAGCGCGCCCCATGTATTGACTCAATCGCCGTGGCGATAAGAGGTAGCGGGTAACTGTACCTCACTTTGATTTGATTGAGACCTCTATAGTCAATGCACGGGTGTAAACCTCCATCCTTCTTCTTCACAAAAAATAAACTCGAGGAGGCGGTTGAAGGGCCGAATGTCCCCCATATGTATCCATAGCCACTGTCTCCGCTTGCGACAAGAGATTTATCGCACAATCCCCCCGTCGATGAGGTGGTAATTGAGAGCCAAATTGGCATATTCTGGGGGGATGTGCACAGTGGAGACCTGGTCTGGACTTTCCACCGTGGTAGCCCCAACGGAAACCCCCACACACCTCCCTGAGCACTCTCGTGACCACCCCGTGAGAGCCCTCTGTTGCCACAGATGGCGTATGTGATGGCTCCTCCTCCAATCTCCCTATGAGCAGCCACTCCTAACTCCATGGGCACCGGAGCGGGGGTGCTGAACGATGGAACCGACAGAGCCCCCTCTGGGCGTCCGCGGGTGACCAGCAGGTTATCCAACCGGATGGACAAATCCACCAGTTGGTCAAAGGAAATGGTGGCATCCCTACAGGCCAGCTCACGTCGGACGTCCTCTCGTAGGCTGCATCGATAGTGGTCGATGAGGGCCCTGTCATTCCAGCCTGCTCCGGCGGCCAAGGTCCGGAATTCCAGGGCGAAGTCCTGGGCGCTCCTCGTCCCCTGCCTCAAATGGAAGAGCCTCTCCTCCGCCGCTCTGCCCTCAGGTGGATGGTTGAAGACGGCCCGGAAGCGACGGGTGAACTCCTCGAAGTGGTCTGGCGCTGTGTCTCCTTCTCTCCACACAGTGTTTGCCCACTCCAGCGCTCTTCCTGTGAGGCAGGAGACGAGGGCGGCCACTCTCTCCCCTCCCGAGGGAGCTGGGTGCACAGTGGCCAGGTAGAGGTCCAGTTGTAACAAGAATCCCTGGCACTGTGCTGCCGTTCCATCATACTCCCTGGGAAGGGAGAGACGRARCCCACTGGAARTCTCTCRGGAWGGAYCYGYTGGAGYCAACCCCGGTTGTGCTGGTCGAGGCACTGGAGAGACTTCCTGTCTCTCCCAGCGGTCCATGGTCTGGACAACGCGATCCATCATGGCACCAAGATGATGTAACATGGCCAAATGTTCCTGGACGCGCTCCTCGACTCCTCTAACCGGGGTACCTGCTCCTGCTGACTCCATTAGAGGTGTGTAATTCTGTCAACGGCGGAGGCGAAGTCAGGTGCAGGAGAGTAGAGTGATGTAAACAGGCACACTTTTATTTTAGTTCCAAAAACGAGAGCACTACATAAATCAAACGCGCTCAAAACACGGAACATAACAAAAGTAATGCGCGTAATAAAACACCACAATAACATGAAACAATTACACACAAAACATGATGGGAAACAGAGGGTTAAATACAAGTAGATTGATTGGGGAAATGAAAACCAGGTGTGTATGGAACAAGACAAGACAAATGGATGTATGAGAAATGGAGCGGCGATGGCCAGAAAGCCGGTGACGTCGATCGTCGAACACCGCCCGAACAAGGAGAGGAGCCGACTTTGGCGGAAGTCGTGACAGGAGCCTACAAGTCACAGTAAAACATGAACATTTTTAACCATACATTTTTTTTACAATATTTTGTATACATTCTACATTAACAATCTAAATGGACCAAAAAGAGACAATAGAAAAAACTGTCAATGGCAATGTGAGAAAATTATGGTAACTAGTCTGGCCCTAATTCAGGTAAAAAAAATGTTTTTAAATGTAAGCCAGGGCAGGATCAGCCAGCGGCGGCTTCCCGCATGCATGATTCATTTGCAGTCTGGACGCGGAGGGGTGAACATCTCCTGCTCTGACTGCAGCTGGGGGGGACTACTGTGCTAGGACTGGGCCGCCTGTGAGTGCTTTGGGACAGGGGTGGGGCCCACGGCAGCATCCGCTGCTCATTGAGAAGAGTAAGAATGATACGTGCTTTCACGTCAGAGTCTCCAAAAGTCTACAATAACACCAGAAAAAGTCGCTAGATTTGTTGCTAGTCGCTTTATTGAAAATGTGTTGCTAGAGGGGTCTGAATACTAACTAAATATAGCGACAAAGTCGCTAAGTTGGCAACACTGCCTGCAGCAGCCCCCCAAACGATTCGTTCTCGAGTTTGAGCTTGTTGAACAGAGGCAGTCTGTATGTTTTGTTTCTACAAAGCTGTGTCCATTGATCATTCAATAATAATTTGTAGTAATCAATTGCAGCCTGTTCCATCCCTTTATATACATTTATTAAAGTATGCAAGTACACCCAGTGTATAGACTGAGTATACAACACATTAAGAACACCTGCTCTTTCCGTGATAGACTGACCAGGTGAATCCAGGTGAATGCTATGATCCCTTGTTGATTACACTTGCTAAATCCACTTCAATCTGTGTAGATGAAGGGGAGGAGACAGGTTAAAGAAGGATTTTTAAGCCTTGAGACAATTGAGACATGGATTCTGTATGTGTGTCATTGAGAAGGTGAATGGTCAAGATAAAAGTTTTAAGTGCCATTGAACAGGGTATGGCAGTAGGTGCCAGGCGTAGGGCTGTGGCGTTCATGAAATTTTGTCAGTAGGTGAATGTCAGTGGTAACTGACGATAATTAACATAAACACATGTAATATCTCCTGGCTTCCACACATCTACATTCTAATAAATCCATGTAATATAGCCTACACCTTCACAATAAATCCATTATTTATTTTAGACAGGTCTAAAGAAACATGATGTGAAGAAAATGTAGTCTATTTCAGAAGAACAGAATAGTATACTCTGAGTTGTCCTTATGTTATGTCCTGATCTGGCTATGCCAAATGGCAAAAAATGTATAGTACGAAGAATACAATTGAACAAAGCTGAATAAAACAGAAAGCATTTTTTCTCCAAACGATTTGAGGGAGTGCGCACATGCAACGCTATTAACCAAGAAATACCAAGAAATAACCAAGAAATAGGTACTCCAACATGCTTAATTTAGAGTTATTAATGTAACTTTAGTTGTTCTACAAATGTTAGGCTATATGTTTTGATTTTGAATACATTGTAAGGCTGCATGATGCGACTCTAATGATGATTTGAAAAAAATTACTTGAAAGGGATATGCTCTGCTTAGTTTTTTTGCGTAGGCTGTACAGTATCAGCCTCTCATTCACAATTTTACAGGCACTTGATAATGCCTAGAATTTCTCCGCGGCACCCCCTTTGAGTGGCTGTAATGCACCCTAAAAAAATCCATGCTTTTTACGGCCAGTTGAACCAGAATGCTACTGTTGTGCCCTACTCCATGAGTGCTGCACCGTCTGAAGCACCTCTCACATGGCTCTCCATCACACGATAGGGTCTTTCTCACAGGCTTAGACATGTCCTGGACGCGACTAAGCGCGCGCGTCCTTATCCAATTCCGAGGTGCATATTGACGATTTTAGAAGAACTGTCCACATTTACTTTTTTGTCGGCCAACAAGATGAGTAGGCCTAACAAACAGCAAAAGCACTAGCCTATGTCAATCTACTATACTCCATAGTACGAAAGTTGACCTATTCTATTCTGTGCGAGAAATACATTTTCCAAACATAGTCTGGCGACAGTTGTGGGATGCGATGGATCTCAAATTAATACAACCACTATCATCCCAAAAACGTTGTTATGCAATGTGGCTGACGCAACAGATCAGAACATTTAGCTGTAAATGTTGAGAAACTATTTCTTCACATTATAAGTGCAGCAATGCGCACATGGCAGTAGGCTATAGGCGTGAATGTATCATTAGCAGGAATACCCCATTATCAAAAGTGACTGCAAATGCGATTATGTAATGCTTTTATTATAAAAGTGCATTTTTATGGTGAAAATGATCTTCCCCAAACTTGAAACTCACACGCTGCTTATGTATGTCAGTTAGGCTCTACACCCCTTGTAAAGCGGATTAATGTGCATAATATTGAGAAGTTATTTGTCCACTGTTGCATATAATAATTTTTTAAGCCTTTTAACAATTTTGATCACTGCTGCTACATTGAGCACTGTGACATGAACCTTAAGAGGTAAATAAAGAAGAAAGTGGGTGTCTGATTACGTCTTGAATGCTCTGTTTCGTGTCTCGGTCTCAATCGATTTGCTGCCCTAAACTTCCTATACCTCAGCTCAAATGTAATTTAAGTAGAGGGCTTGTGTGTGTGTGTTTGTGTTTGTGATTGTGTTTGTGTGTGTGCGAGAGAGAGCGAGAGAGCCCGAGAGAGAGAGTGTATGTTCTATAATAAAAGTTAGAAAATAATGCTCCATGGCCAGGGGAAAGTGAGAGCTAGCTATACAGCGATGGACACTAATTGGTCAAAGTGCAGCTTCGTATCACATTCCTTCGTGAATATTAACATTTTGCAATTTGCAAACCAATCATTGACTTAATTACACCATCCACCATCAAATGTAATTACAATTCAGTCTCCCATTCCCACATAATGAGAGGTGAACTTTTGAAGAATGTGTCAGTGATAACAGGGGCTGAATGAAGTCATAAATCAAGGCCCGACGGGGCAGTTATATCTACTGAGAGGCCAGACAATAAGTTACATCTGTACACAGCAGCATGGAGACAATAGCAGAGACAACACAGACAAGTCCAAGCAGCCGAAAAAAAGCTTTGTTTGCACATCTTTTGTGAACTGTGAAAGAGACAAGCCTCATACAGCCATGCTATCCTTTCTCCTGCTTCCTGTGATCAGCGAGAGGGCTCATTGGGTTGGACGCCGCCAGCAGGAAACGGTTATTAAAGGAACTGAAAATATGGCACAAAGTAGTTTCTCTCTGTGACCAGTCTGCCCTCTCGCCATGCCATCGATCCCACAGACTTACTAAGTGTCAAATCAAGTGTGCTTTATCATCAGAGTCAGGCTGTTTTCCTGGACGTCATCTTGAGCAATGGAGGCAGAAATGCAGCCTCTAGTTTACTCTAGGTGATTCATTCAGCCGCTGCTATTTATTTGTGTTCTGGACATGGTGACTGATTGACTCATTGTGGGCGGAAGTAATCTGAAGTATTTCTGATTTTCTCTTTGTTCACTCTATCATGTGACGCATACCATATCAATCCAGTTCATCATGGTGGCTAGGAATGGGATGGAATTACAAGTGCACACTGCCCGGTTTTACACAGACTGAAAGAAGATGTATGTTGTAGGTAGAAAATCAGATGGGTGTTTAAATGACAAAAAATGTAGATGGGTGTGCATGGAATTATCTTTGTCTATATACTTTAGATCTGTTACAGACATTTATAGGGTCCAGAGATTTAAAATCACTTATTGGGACAGGATACAGGACCTTCTCTTTCCCCTTCTCTCACACACTTCCTATCTATCACTCTTATCTCTCTCTCTTTCCCTTTCTCTCACACACAACCATAGCCCCGCCCCCCCCCCCCCAACACACACACACTATTTTCTTCTATCTATCTATCGATCGAGCTATCGATCGAGCTATCGATCTATCTACACTACATGACCAAAAGTATGTGGACACCTGCTCGTCGAACATCTCACTCCAAAATCATGGGCATTAATATGGAGTTGGTCCCCCCTTTTCTGCTATAACAGACTCCACTCCTCTGGGAAGGCTTTCCACTAGATGTTGGAACATTGCTGCGGGGACTTGCTTCCATTCAGCCACAAGAGCATTAGTTAGGTCGGGCACTGATGTTGGGCGAAAAGGCCTGGCTCGCAGTCAGCGTTCCAATTCATCCCAAAGGTGTTCAATGGGCTTGAGGTCAGGGCTCTGCTCAGGCCAGTCAAGTTCTTCCACAACGATCTCGAAAAAGTTTTTCTGTATGGACTTCGCTTTGTGCACGTGGGCATTGTCATGCTGAAACAGGAAAGGGCCTTTTCCAAACTGTTGCCACAAAGTTGTAAGCACAGAATCATCTAGAATGTCATTGTATGCTGTAGTATTGCTACCTGCTGTTTTCAACTCTCTAGAGACAGCAGGAGCAGTAGAGATACTCTGAATGATCGGCTATGAAAAGCCAACTGACATTTACTCCTGAGGTGCTGACCTGTTGCACCCTTGACAACCACTGTGATTATTATTATTTGACCCTGCTGGTCATCTATGAACATTTGAACATCTTGGCCATGTTCTGTTATAATCTCCACCCGGCACAGCCAGAAGAGGACTGGCCACCCCTCATAGCCTGGTTCCACTCTAGGTTTCTTCCTAGGCCTTTCTAGGGAGTTTTTCCTAGCCACCGTGCTTCTACACCTGCATTGCTTGCTGTTTGGGGTTTGAGGCTGGGTTTCTGTACAGCACTTTGTGACATCAGCTGATGTAAGAAGGGCTTTATAAATACATTTGATTGATTGATTGATAGCATTAAGATTTATCTTCACTGGAACTAAGCGGCCTAGCCCGAACCATGAAGCTCCTGACGAACTATACTGAACAAAAATATAAACGCAACATGTAAAGTGTTGGTCCCATGTTTCATGAGCTGAAATAAAAGATACCAGAAATGTTCCATATGCACAAAAAGCATATTTTTCTCAAATGTTGTGTGCTTCAGGGACCACTGTAGAATGATTAAACCTGTGTGTTTGCATGTGTCAAAGGGCAAATAATGTTTACATACGGTTTTACCCACTGTATATGTATATACTGCATTCTAGTCATGGCTCATCCTATATAACTACTGGTATACACACCTTTTCTATTGACATACTGTCCATACAAACCATTCACGTACACTACCGTTCAAAAGTTCGGGGTCACTTAGAAATGTCCTCCTTTTTGAAAGAAAAGCAAATTTTTTGTCCAGTAAAATAATTGGCATGCTGACTGCAGGAATGTCCACCAGAGCTGTTGCCAGAGAATGTAATGTTAATTTCTCTACCATAAGCTGACTCCAACGTCATTTTAGAGAATTTGGTAGCACGTCCAACCAGCCTCACAACCGCAGACCACATGTAACCACGCCAGCCCAGAACCTCCACATCAGGCTTCTTCGCCTGCATGATTGTCTGAGGGGGATGCTGAGGAGTATTTCTGTCTAATAAAGGCCTCATTCTGATTAGCTGGCCTGGCTTTCAAGTAGGTGGGCCTATGCCCTCCCAGGCCCACCCATGGCTGCACCCCTGCCCAGTCATGTGAAATCCATAGATTAAGGCCTAATTAATTAATTTAAATTGCCTGATTTCCTTATATGAACTGTAACTCAGTAAAATCTTTGAAATTGTTGCATGTTGCATTTATATCTATCTCCCGTCTCTCTCTCTCTCTCTCTCTCTCTCTCTCTCTCTCTCTCTCTCTCTCTCTCTCTCTCTCTCTCTCTCTCAGGGCAGATGCTCCACCTTCTGCCTGTGGATCCAGACAGGCCCTTGGGAGGCTGGGAGAGTGGAGCTCCACACAATCCGCTCCATCATCTCCTGCTCTCCTTTCTGTAGCCCTGCGACCCACATCATATGCTCTTTATTGGCTTGTGGATACAGAGCCAAGCTGCTGCTCCCTCCATACGCCACAACAATTCACACAAGTCATCATTCTTACCAACCTTGTAAGCAGAAAGGAGGGGGGGTTAAAACTAAACCCTTGCATATATTTCACATCTGTCCTCGTCAGGAGTAGGAGACGAGGGGGAGTTCATGTGCATAACGCATTCTGAAAAACTGGAGGAGAAACAAACAAATTACAGGAAGCAGTTGGTGACATTATTTTGTATGACAACGTGTGTTTGCTAAACAGATTGGGTAACTCAACACAACGTGGAAAGAAGCTTCTGTCAAATAACAAATTATCCAGAGAGGCCAGGTTACAATCTGCTAAGCAGAAGGAGAACAGAGAGAAGAGACACCAGTGGGAGGAAAATCTTCTCGCTTAACTTTATGGGGACCAAGACAATTTCACAAGTTTTTTCCTTACACTACCGCAATTTCTCCCTCTGTTTATACTCAAGTGTTATCTGCCCTGAGGGCAGGAGTTGGGTGTCCGCTCACCATTGTTGCCTGAGATGCTCAGCTCGAGATCTATTGGAAGTCTCTGACTGGTTGACATTTGTCAATCCATCTTAACAGCCACAGTGGCTGAATGCTCACCTTTCAAACCAGAATATTTGCCTGTTTATCGATAGGTTCTCATTTCTACTCATATGCAATCAGTAGTGGTGCATGGGGAAAATCACTGGGGAAGCCAAACCAGGGGGAAAAAGCCATATTACAAACTAGTATGTGTAGTGGTAATTGTGTTGTTTGCTCTATAACCTGTTAGTTCATATGCCTAGCCCCTGTGATATATAGGCCTAACACGGAACCCAAACCGGCTACGTGCGTGCACACCATTGTGCGCTATCGTGCATACATTTATTTTGTCCCCCTACACCAAACGCGATCACGACACGCAGGTTAAAATATCAAAACAAACTCTGAACCAATGACATTAATTTGGAGACAGGTCGAAAAGCATTAATAAACATGTATGGCAATTTAGCTAGTTAGCTTGCACTTGCTAGCTAATTTGTCCTATTTAGCTAGCTTGCTGTTGCTAGCTAATTTGTCCTGGGATATAAACATTGAGTTGTTATTTTACCTTTAAGGTCCTCTACTCCGACAATTAATCCACACATAAAACGGTCAACCGAATCATTTCTAGTCATCTCTCCTCCTTCCAGGCTTTTTCACCTTTGAACTTATATGGTGATTGGCATCTAAACTTTCATAGTATTACCACGACAACCGGCAAAACAGTTCGTCTTTCAATCACCCACGTGGGTATAACCAATGAGTAGTTGGCACATGGGTACCTGCTTCTATAAACCAATGAGGAGATGGGAGAGGCAGGACTTGCAGCGCGATCTGCATCAGAAATAGAAAGGAGTTCTATTTTAGCCCTTGGCAACGCAGACGCTCGTTGGCGCGCGCGAGCAGTGTGGGTGCAATAATTGAATAACATGGATTTCTAAATTTATTTTGCAACGCTCGCGCACGCGACGTGTCCGGTCTGGTCAGCATGTAAGGCTGAGACAATAAGAAGACACAGTGGCAGAATAGATTCAACCACACCTTTGTCTCATCACAAAACCGGAGAGCGACATCTGTCCAGTGAAGTCCACAAAGCATATTGCATGAAACAACCAGTTACATGACCTACAGCACGGTCAAGCAAGTTCATGTTTCCAACATTTTTGTACTATTGATTTAGAACCACGGAGAGTTACCGCAAGTCCAAAAGAAAATAGGAGCTGCCTCCATTTTTCCAGCACCATTTCAACATCAACATTTTAAAATCAGCAAATCACCTATGCTTAGTCTAATATAGCGACAAACTATTTAGTTCAATCAATATAAGCTAAATATGATGTGGCTATCCATGGTACTGATTTCTGTTTGTGTGTGTGCGTGCGTGCAATTAGAAAAACATGTTAACATTAGCCTTCTACATCTAGCTATATATTGAACTTCCATCCTCTCAGGCCAGGGTTACAATGTATGAATTTATGGTTGGATTGGAATTGCTGTTATAATCATTGACCAGTACAGAGAAAAACCAGTCCCAATCCCTATCTCTATCCATGACTAATTTAGAAAAGGGCACATTTTTGTTATCTAGCTAGCCACCAGAGGACAACGACACAATGTGACGCAGCAATTCAATTTATTTTTCTGTCAATGAAGTTTGGCTTTTGATATGATGTGATTGGTGTGAAGCCAAATCCAATATGGCTTCCCTTGACCCTTTTTTTTGGTGAGCCAGGATCATTCACAGTTGAGCTCACTCAGTTTAGCTCAATGCTAATTGGTTATTATGTTTTTATTATTGTCAAGGGAGGCAAAATGCTCGCTGGCTTCCCTTACATCAAAGTCATACTCTTTTTGACCAGACAGCATCAGATAGATGGGCTACACATACAGTGACAGCGTGGTGCTGTTTTGTTCGCTTGGATGCTTTCCCCGGTGAGAACATTCAGTCTCTTGAGAATTTAAGGGAAATTATGAAACACAGAGACGAAAGATGCATTATTTATTTTTATTTTTATGTTTTTCTTGTAATTTTGGGGGGGGAAGCCTGGCATCCATGAATACACGGCACTGTATGCAATCATTCTTACAAGGTATAGCAGTTTAACTCTGTTTTTTTTTCATATAAAGTCTGGCGGGAAACAAGTGTTTATGCCTGTCAGATGAAGCCAAAGGGAAGTAGATAAACGAATTCTGATGCAAAATATCCCTTTCAGCTGCAGCAGATGTTTGAGTCCCCTTGTACTTCACCGACTGCTTTGTATAAACGATCCAAGCCACACCAATAGTGTAAAAATGTCTCAGAGATAAATAATTTTCCATGAGGTTGATGAGTTAGTTAAGAAATGAAGAATTCAAATAAGCTTCTTCTCTTGGAACAGGTCCTGTCTTTCATTAAAGAGCAGAAAATAAATAATTCAGTCAACATTAATTTTGGTTATTGACAATAGCAATATCGTCTATATGAATGTAGCTGCCACTGTATTGAAGCCATTGGACGCAGTATATCATAGCGCAATCATCGCATGCAGAATATCATAGCGCAATCATTGCATGTTGTATTAGAAAGTAAGCTGACCCTCCTTATAGTCCCATAGATTGATGCATTGCACTATTTTTGCCTATAAAGCCCTCTTGCATTAACTTCCGCCATACCGTACCTTATTGTTAACCTTCAGACGTGTAAGTTACGAGACCCGGACATTACGCCTTTCAGGTTCAATGATCTCCAAAAGTCCTTAAAACTGGTGGAGTTGGTGCCTCCAGGGCAATACAGCAGATGGTAGAGGGACTTTTAACTGAAGAATGTTTGTTTCTTATGATTGTGTTTTGCTTTTTGTGTTTTGTGTTTGCTTCTCATGTATTGTGTAATTGATGTGTAAAATAGATATGCATAGTGTAATTTTTGTTTATTGGTGTGTACATGCAGGGCTCATCTGTGAAAGTGGCCACGATCTCAGCATGATTCCCTGCTTAAATAAAGGTTAAATAAAGGGCAAGGCTTTTCAAAAATGTTAAACACTTTAAAGTACTACATAAGTAGTTTCTTGGGGTATAAGTACTTTACTATTTATATTTTGACAACTTTTACTTTTACTTCACTACATTCCTATCAAGATAACACGTGGTCATCCCTACTGCCTCTGGTGGACTCACTAAACACAAATGCATCTTTTGTAAATAATGTCTGAGTGTTGGAGTGTGCCCCTGGCAATCCATACATTTTAAAAACAAAGCTGTCTGCTTTTCCCCTTCCTACATGTACATATTACCTCAATTACCTAACCTGTACCCCAGCACATTGACTTGGTACCCGTACCCCCTGTATATATTGTAGACTCGTTATTATTTATTTTTTTACTTTCGTTTAGAAAATATTTTCATATCTCTTTTTTTCTTTTTTAACAGTAAGCATTTCACGGTAAGGTCTGCACCTGTGTTATTTGGCGCATGTGACAAATACATTTAGATTTAAAATCAAATCAAACTTTATTTGTCACATGCGCTGAATACAACAAGTGCAGACCTTACAGTGAAATGCTTGCTTACAAGCCCTTAACCAACAGTGCAGTTCAAGAAGAGTTAAGAAAAGATTTACCAAATAAATTAAAGTAAAAAATAATAACAGCGAGTAGCAGCAGTGTACAAAACAAATGGAGGGGACAAATGTAAATAGTCCGGTGGCCATTTGATTAATTGTTCAGGAGTCTTGCGGCTTGGGGATGGATGTTAAGGAGCCTTTTGGTCCTAGACTTGGCACTACGGTACCGCTTGCCGTGCAGTAGCAGAGAAAACAGTCCATGAAACTCTAGACCAACTCCACTACAGCCCCGTCGATGTTAATGGGGGCCTGTTCAGCCCGCCTTTTCCTGTAGTCTACGATCAGCTCCTTTGTCTTGCTCACATTAAGGGAGAGGTTGTTGTCCTGGCACCACACTGCCAGTTCTCTGACCACCTCCCTATAGGCTCTCATCGTTGCAGGTGATCAGGCCTACCACGGTTGTGTCGTCAGCAAACTTAATGATGGTGTTGAAGTCGTGTTTGGCCATGCAGTCCTGGGTTAACAGGGAGTACAGGAGGGGACTAAGTACAGCCCCCTGAGGGGCCCCAGTGTTGAGGATCAGCGTGGCAGACAAGTTGTTGCCTACCCTTACCACCTGGGAGCGGCCCGTCAGGAAGTCCAGGATCCAGTTGCAGAGGGGAGTGTTTACTCCCAGGGTCCTAAGCTTGATGATGAGCTACGTGGGCACTATGGTGAGCATGTGTTTCAGACATAAGGAAGTGGATGGCTGAAAACGTTCTACTTTTAAACTCGGACAAAACAGAGATGCTTGTTCTAGGTCCCAAGAAACAAAGAGATCTTCTGTTAAATCTGACAATTAATCTTGATGGTTGTAAAGTCGTCTCAAATAAGGGACCTCGGCATTACTCTGGACCCTGATCTCTCTTTTGACGAACATATCAAGACTGTTTCAAGGCCAGCTTTTTTCCATCTACGTAACATTGCAAAAATCAGACATTTTCTGTCCAAAAATTATGTAGAAAAATGTATCCATGCTTTTGTTACTTTTAGGTTAGACTACTGCAATGCTCTACTTTCCGGCTATCCGGATAAAGCACTAAATAAACTTCAGTTAGTGCTAAATACGGCTCCTAGAATCCTGACTAGACCCAAAGAATTTGATCATATTACTCCAGTGCTAGCCTCCCTACACTGGCTTCGTGTTATGGCAAGGGCTGATTTCAAGGTTTTACTTTTAACCTACAAAGCGTTACATGGGCTTGCTCCTACCTATCTTTCCGAGTTGGTCCTGCCGTACATACCTACACGTACGCTACGGTCACAAGACYCAGGCCTCCTAATTGTCCCTAGAATTTCTAAGCAAACAGCTGGAGGCAGGGCTTTCCCCTATAGATCTCCATTTTTATGGAATGGTCTGCCTACCCATGTGAGAGACGCAGATCTTTATTGAAGACTCATCTCTTCAGTAGGTCCTCTGATTAAGTGTAGTCTGGCCCAGGAGTGTGAAGGTGAACAGAAAGGCTCTGGAGCAACGAACTGCCCTTGCTGTCTCTGCCTGGCCGGTTCCCCTCTCTCTACTGGGATTCTCTGCTCTAACCCTATTACAGGGGCTGAATCACTGGCTTACTGGTGCTCTTTCATGCCGGTCCTAGGGGGGGTGCGTCACTTGAGTGGGTTGAGTCAGTGACGTGATCTTTCTGTCTGGGTTGGCGCCCCCCTTGGGTTGTGACGTGGCGGAGATCTTTGTGGGCTATACTCGGCCTTGTCTCAGGATGGTAAGTTGGTGGTTGAAGATATCCTCTAGTGGTGTGGGGGCTGTGCTTGGCAAAGTGGTGGGGTTATATCCTTCCTGTTTGGCCCTGTCCGGGGGTATCATCGGATGGGCCACAGTGTCTCCTGACCCCTCCTGTCTCAGCCTCTAGTATTTATGCTGCATTAGTTTATGTGTCGGGGGGCTAGGGTCAGTTTGTTATATCTGGAGTACTTCTCCTGTCTTATCTGTGTGAATTTAAGTATGCTCTCTCTAATTCTCTCTTTCTCTCTTTCTTTCTCTCTCTCGGAGGACCTGAGCCCTAGGACCATGCCTCAGGACGACCTGACATGATGACTCCTTGCTTGTCCCCAGTCCACCTGGCCGTGCTGCTGCCCCAGTTTTCAACTGTTCTGCATGCGGCTATGGAACCCTGACCTGTTCACCGCCGTGCTACCTGTCAGACCTGCTGTTTTCAACTCTCTAGAGACCGCAGGAGCGGTAGAGATACTCCTAATGATCGGCTATGAAAGACAACTGACTTTACTCCTGAGGTGCTGCACCCTCGACAACTACTGTGATTATTATTATTTGACCATGCTGGTCAATTTATGAACATTTGAACATCTTGGCCATGTTCTGTTATAATCTCCACCCGGCACAGCCAGAAGAGGACTGGCCACCCCTCATAGCCTGGTTCCTCTCTAGGTTTCTTCCTAGGCCTTTCTAGGGAGTTTTTCCTAGCCACCGTGCTTTTACACCTGCATTGCTTGCTGTTTGGGGTTTTAGGCTGGGTTTCTGTACAGCACTTTGAGATATCAGCTGATGTACGAAGGGCTATATAAATACATTTGATTTGATTTTGATTTGATTTGGTGTTGAACACTGAGCTGTAGTCAATGAACAGCATTCTCACATATGTGTTCCTTTTGTATAGGTGGGAAAGGGCAGTGTGAAGTGCGATTGAGATTGCGTCATCTGTGGATCTGTTGGGGCAGTATGCGAATTGGAGTGGGTCTAGGGTATCCGGGAGGATGATGTTGATGTGAGCCATGACCAGCCTTTCAAAGCACTTCATGGCTACCGACGTGAGTGCTATGGGGCAGTAATCATTTAGGCAGGTTACCTTCGCTTCCTTGGGCACAGGGACTATGGTGGTCTGCTTGAAACATGTAGGTATTACAGACTCGGTCAGGGAGAGGTTGAAAATGTCAGTGAAGATACTTGCCAGTTGGTCCGCGCATGCTTTGAGTACACATCCTGGTAATCCATCTGGCCCCGAGGCTTTGTGAATGTTGACCTGTTTAACGGTCTTGCTCACATCAGCTACCAAGAGCGTTATCACACAGTCATCCAGAACAGCTGGTACTCTCGTGCATGCTTCAGTGTTGCTTGCCTCGAAGCGAGCATAAAAGGCATTTAGCTCGTTTGGTAGGCTCGCGTCACTGGGCAGCTCGCGTCTGGGTTTAGTTTTGTAGTCCGTAATAGTTTTCAAGCCCTGCCACATCCAACGAGCATCAGAGCCGGTGTAGTAGGATTCAATCTTAATCCTGTTTGATGGTTTGTCTGAGGGCATTTCTTGTTAAGCGTCAGGATTAGTGTCCCGCTCCTTGAAAGTGTCAGCTCTAGCCTTTAGCGCAATGAGGATGTTGCCTGTAATCCATGGCTTCTGTTGGGATATGTACGTACAGTCACTGTGGGGACAACCGATGACTGAGGTGGTATACTCCTCAATGCCATTTGATAAATCCCGGAACATATTCCAGTCTGTGCTGATTTGATTCAATTTGATTAATATAAGGAATTTTAAATGATTTATACTTTTACTTTTAATTTTGATACTTAAGTATATTTTAGCAATTACATTTACTTTTGATACTTACGTATGTTTAAAACCAAATACTTAAAAACTTTTACTCAAGTAGTATTTTACTGGCTGACTCACTTTTACTTGAGTAACTTCTTTTACTCTGCTGCTACTCTCTGTTTATCATCTATGCATAGTCACTTTAACTATACAGTACATTCATGTACATATTACCTCAATTATCCCGACTAACCGGTGTCCCTGCACATTGACTCTGTACCGGTACCACCTGTATATAGCCTCGCTACTGTTATTTTCACTGTCATTTGACTTGTTATTTTTATTTCTTTACTTATCTGTTGTTTACCTAATACCTATTTTTTACTTAAACATTGCACTGTTGGTTAGGGCTTGTAAGTAAGCATTTCACTGTAAGGTCTACACCTGTTGTATTCGGCGCACGTGACAAATAAACTTTGATTTGATTTGAACGTTCTATTAAGGTGTCTATACTTTTACTCAAGTATGACAATTGGGTACTTTTTCCACCACTGGTAATTTGTGCGATCTCAGGAACCCCTTTCTGTAAGCTTTTGTTTGCAGAGGTAAGGCACACTAAGTGTTCATACCGTAACGAATCCAAAACCTGTCAGGTGCAATTATTCTAGCCGTACAGGTGCATACCTCCCCAGAGAGGTGCATTCCTCCCCAGAGAGGTGCATACCTCCCCACTAGACACTGATACAGACAAAACCCTATTACTGTGACACTCCATTATGCATAGAGCATTAAAAACACATGTTAGAGCTGTAGAGAGAGAGAGAGAGAGAGAGAGAGAGGGAGAGGAAAAGTGATAGCTTTTTTGACATCATTACAGCAAAAACTATATATAAGATAGTGGAAAGGGTCATTTGGACAAGATAAGACAACATGCAGCATGAGGAATGTGTGAGTGCATGTGTGTGTACATTTAGGTGTGAATAAGTGCATGCGCCAGTAATACCACTATCAGTAATGATCCTCATCTTTGTAAAATGTCATTAGATTAATTCCAAATGATTTGTATTTAACAGTAAGCATATGCCACGTTCATCCCCTTAGGGGTACAAGTCTCATGCATGGGTTGCTGTATGATTGGAAAACTCTCACCTCTGCCGCATGCTTTTGTTCTAGTGATATATAATAAGTACACACTTACTCTGATGGAAACACATGTGAGGGCCGGCTGTAGTGAGAATAATGTCATTCTCTGTTGAGGGGCTGAGCAGTGGAGTGGGGAGGAGTGGTGTTGATGTCAAATATTGACAGATGTGTTTGCACTTATAGCTGTTAAACCTTCCTGGCACATTACATATCAATCTCTTTCACTGGGTTAGATATTACACGAGGTGATTACACAAATAAAAGGCCACTTAGTCATTGTTTTAATGTCTGTCTGATGTATCTGTTAGATCCACTAATCCACTGGTCTCCACAGGTGAAGGCCCTGTCCTGCAGCTTCTAATCCTCTCCTCCACTTTACACAGGGCTCCTCTCAGTGGCTTCAGGCTTTCTCTCTGTCGACAAGCTTTAGGCCAGCTTTCCATCAACGTTCTAGGGCAGCCGCATAAAGAATGTGCCCTTAGCTGCACACTAACTGCGGTCCAGCCACCGGCACCAAATTGCCCCATCTATCATCTGCACATGGAACCGCAATCATTACCTTCCCCTGAAAAAGCCAGTAGCATATTTTAGGCTAGGAAGCCGGAGAGTGCCCCATGACGTTTCTTCTTCCTCTTCTTCTTCTTTCTTTTGATCCCTCTCTCAATAACTGGAATTTTTGGATGGGCATTTTTCATGGAATTTCCCATGGAATCCTAGGTATTTTAACCCTCTCCTAAATGAGGCTCCCCCTCGTAAAGTCAAAAAAGACTTTCTACCCTGAACAAAAATATAAATATATACAAGTTCAACGATTTTACTGAGTTCCAGGTCATATAAGGAAATCAGTCAATTGAAATTAATTCATTAGGCCCTAATCTATGGATTTCACATACAGATATGCACCTGTCAGTCGCAGATACCTTAAAAAAAGTAGGGGCGTGGATCAGAAAGCCAGTCAGTATCTGGTGTGACCACCATTTTGCCTCATGCAGCAGGACACATCAGGCTATGGTCTGTGGTATGTTGTCCTACTCCTCTTCAACAAGCCAAGTTGCTGGATATTGGTGGGAACTGGAACATGCTGTCGTACACGTCGACCCATAGCATCCCAAACATGCTCAATGGGTAACATGTCTGGTGAGTATGCAGCACATGGAAAAACTGGGACATTATCAGCTTCCAGGAATTGTGTACAGATACTTGCGACATGGGGCTATGCATTATCATGCTGAAACAGGCAGATGAACTGCACGACAATGGGCCTCTGGATCTCGTCACGGTATCTCTGTGCATTCAAATTGCCATTGATAAAATGCAATTGTGTTTGTTGTACACAGCTTATGCCTGCCCATACCATAACCCCACCGCCACCATGGGGCACTCTGTTCACAACGTTGACATCAGCAAACCGCTCGCCCACACAACGCCATACACACTGTCTACCATCTGCCCTTTACAGTTGAAACCGGGATTCATCCGTGAAAAGCACACTTCTCCAGAAGGTGTGCATTTGCCCACTGAAGTCAGTTATGACGTCGTACTGCAGTCAGGTCAAGACCCTTGCAAGGATTTTGAGCACGGAAATGAGCTTCCCTGAGACGGTCTCCGACAGTGTGTGCAGCTGTCTGGGTGGCTGGTTTCAGACGATCTCGCAGGTGAAGAAGCCAAATGTGGAAGTCCTGGACTGGCGTGGTTACACATGGTCTTCGGTTGTGAGGCCTGTTGAAAGTACTGCCAAATTCTCTTAAACAACATTGGAGGCAGCTTATGTTACAGAAATTAACATTACCACGCTAATTGTATGCTCCGTCAAAACATGAGCCATCTGTGGCTTTGTGTTGTGTGACAAAACTCCACATTTTAGAGTGGCCTTTTATTGTGCCCAGCACAAGGTGCACCTGTGTAATGATCATTCAGTTTAATCAGCTTCTTGATATGCTAAACCTGTCAGGTGGATGGATTATCTTAGCAAATGAGAAATGCTCACTAACAGGGATGTAAACAAATTTGTGCACAACATTTGTCGAGAAATAAGCTTTTTGTATTAATGGAACATTTCTGGGATCTTTTATTTCAGCTCATGAAACATGGAACCAAAACTTTACATATTGCGCTTATTTTTTTGTTCACTACATAAGAGTCATGTTTTATTTAGAAAGTCCTAAATATATACTGGTGCTGTAGCTTCTTCTCCATCTGTGATGTGTATCAGCTGCAGGCGCCCAGGTCGGTTCCCCCACATCCCTCTGATGTGGCCACAGATCTCATGTATATTGGAGTCGCGACTCAGAGAGTGAAATGTCATGTCTGGGCTCCATGGCAAGGCCAGCATACTGAGAGGAGGCGGTCCGGATGAGACAGGGTTTACTCTGCAGTAATTTAATCCTGCTAAGAGCTGGGAGTCTCACAATGCTGCGTCCTTCCTGGAAAAGGCCACAGGGAAAGGTCAATTTACTTGTATTGATTATTAAAATTGTCACCTTTAGATTGGTGTGAAAGCCGTGCCAAAATGAAAGAAGTTCGAGTACATTTTCCTGAAACTGTTTGCTTGTATCATTTACCTTCAGCCAATCTACTTGGCTATGGCTTCTCTGAAATATCAAATCAAATTTGTTCTGAATAATTAGCCATTGATAAGGCTCTGAGACAACTTTTAAGTTTGATAGGAGCCAGACTCACACGTTGTTGTCACATGCTGGGCCCTGAAACCCATTCTAAACACATTATTTGGGATATTGAGTTTTTAGCAAGGCCCCAATAGGGAGGTAGTTTCCTCACAGTCCATGCATTTGTTAGAAATGTATTTTCTCCCAGAGATAACTGTTGGTCAGGCTATAATGGTACTAACTGCTTTACAAAGAGATGCTGAGAGCTTGATGGTAGTGATAAGAGCAAAAGTGAAAAGGGCAGATCAGTATAAGGTACAAATTAATCACTCTATCGATCGCTCATATCCAGTTCAAACCCTGACAAACAGCCCATGGGAACTGCTGCAAACTTTCTCCCAAAATCGATGTTATGAACTGAAACGGTCACTTCAAGCCTAAAATGATTAGCAGTAGTTATACTGTGCCTTCAGAAGGTGTTCAAACCCATAGACTTCTCACACATTTTGTTACGTTACGTCCTTATTCTAAAATGCATGAAATAAATAAAAAATCCTCAGCAATCTACACACAATACCCCATAATGTCAAAGCGAAAACAGGTTTGAATTTATTTTTAGCAAATGTATAAAAATTAAATACAGAAATACCTTATTTACATAAGTATTCAGACCCTTTGCTATGAGACTCAAAATTGAGCTCAGGTGCATCCTGTTTCCATTGATCATCCTTGAGGTGTTTCCACAACTTGACAACACAACTTGACTGAGTGCACCTGTGGTAAATTAAAATGATTGGCATGATTTCCAAATTGACATGATTTGGAAAGGCACACACCTGTCTATATCAGGTCACACAGTTGACAGTGCATGTCAGAGCAAAAACCAAGCCACGAGGTTGAAGGAATTGTCCGTGAGCTCTGAAACAGGATTGTGTCGAGGCACAGATCTGTGGAAGGGTACCAAAAAATGTCTGCAGCATTGAAGGTCCCCAAGAGCACAGTGGCCTCCATCATTCTTAAATGGAAAAAGTTTGGAACCACCAAGACTCTTCCAAGAGCTGGCCACCTGGCCAAACTGAGCAATCGGGGGAGAAGGGCCTTGGTCAGGGAGGTGACCAAGAACCCGATGGTCACTCTGACAGAGCTCTAGTTCCTCTGTGGAGATAGGAGAACCTTCCAGAAGGACAATCATCTCTGCAGCACTCCATCAATCAGGCCTTTATGGTAGAGTGGCCAGACGGAGTAAAAGGCATATGACAGCCCACTTGGAGTTTGCCAAAAGGCACCAAAACACTCTCAGACCATGATAAACAAGATTCTCTGGTCTGATGAAACCAAGATAGAACTCTTTGGCTTGAATTCCAAGCATCACGTCTGGAGGAAACCTGGCACCATCCCTACGGTAAAGCATGGTGGTGGCAGCATCATGCTGTGGGGATGTTTTTCAGCGGCAGCAACTGGGAGATTAGTGAGGATCGAGGGAAAGATGAACGGAGCAAAGTACAGAGAGATCCTTGAATGAAACCTACTCCAGAGCTCTCAGGACCTCAGACTGGGGCGACGGTTCACCTTCAACAGGACAACAACCCTAAGCATACAGCCAAGACAACACTGAAGTGGCTTCAGGACAAGTCTCTGAATGTCCTTGAGTGGTCCAGCCAGAGCCCGGACTTGAACCCGACCTAACATCTCTGGAGAGACCTGAAAATAGTTGTGCAGCAACGCTCCCCATCCAACCTGACAGAGCTTGAGAGGATCTGCAGAGAAGAATGGGAGAAACTTCCCAAATACAAGTGTGCCAAGCTTGTAGCGTCATACTCAAGAAGACTTGAGGTTGTAATCGCTGCCAAAGGTGCTTCACCTTTCTAGGACACACGTTCCGCTAGTGGAATCCCCCCCCAACATTCCGCTGAAAAGGCAGAGCACGAAATTCATTTTTTTTTTTTAGAAATATGCAACTTTCACAAGTGCAATACACCAAATTAAAGCTTAACTTCTTGTTAATTTACCCATCGTGTGTGTATGTTGTGTTCGATAAAGTTCATATTTATATCCAAAAATCTCAGTTTACATTGGCGCGTTATGGTCAGTAATGTTGTGCCTCGAAAACATCCGGCGAATTTTCAGAGAGCCACATCAAATAACAGAAATACTCATCATAAACTTTGATAAAAGATACAACTGTTATGGACAGAATTTAAGATATACTTCTCCTTAATGCAACCGCTGTGTCAGATTTCAAAAAAACTTTACGGAAAAAGCACACCATGCAATAATCTGAGTACGGCGCTCAGACACAAAAACAAGCCATACAGGTACCCGCCATGTTGTGGAGTCAACAGAAGTCAGAAATAGCATTATAAATATTCTCTTACCTTTGATGATCTTCATCAGAATGCACTCCCACGAATCCCAGTTTTACAAAAAAAAAATGTTTTGTTCGATAAAGTCCATAATTTATGTCCAAATACCTCCTTTTTGTTAGCGCGTTCAGTTCACAATCCAAACTCACGAGGCGCGGGCAAATCCAGGCGAAAGTTCAGATGAAAAGTCCAAAAAGTTATATAACAGTTCGTAGAAACATGTCAAACGATGTATAGAATCAATCTTTAGGATGTTTTTAACATAAATCTTCAATAATGTTTCAACCGGAGAATTCCTTTGTCTTTAGAAATGCAATGGAACGCAGGTCGCTCTCACGGCCATGCGCGTGACCAGCTCATGGCATTCTGCCAGACACCTGGTTGAAACAGCTCTCATCCCCTCCTACTTCACAGTAGAAGCCTCAAACAAGCTTTTAAAGACTGTTGACATCTAGTGGAAGCCTTAGGAAGTGCAATATGACCCCATAGACACTGTATATTAGAAAGGCAATGAGTTGAAAAACTACAAACCTCAGATTTCCCACTTCCTGGTGGATTTTTCTCAGGTTTTCGCCTGTCATATGAGTTCTGTTATACTCACAGACATCATTAAAACAGTTTTAGAAACTTGTGTGTTTTCTATCCAAATCTACTAATACTATGCATATATTCGCTTCTGGGCCTGAGTAGCAGGAAGTTTCCTCTAGGCATGCTTTTCATCCGAACGTGAAAATGCTGCCCCCTATCCCACAGGTTAACTTGGGTCAAACGTTTCGGGTAGCCTTCCACAAGCTTCCCGCAATAAGTTGGGTGAATTTTGGCCCATTCCTCCTGACAGAGCTGGTGTAACTGAATCAGGTTGGTAGGCCTCCTTGCTCACACACCCTTTTTCAGTTCTGTCCACAAGTCTTCTATAGGTCAGGGCTTTGTGATGGCCACTCCAATACCTTGACTTTGTTGTCCTTAAGCCATTTTGCCACAACTTTGGAAGTATGCTTGGGGTCATTGTCCATTTGGAAGACCCATTTGCGACTAAGCTTTAACTTCCTGACTGATGTCTTGAGATGTTGCTTCAATATATCCACATAATTGTCCTACCTCATGATGCCATCTATTTTGTGAAGTGCACCAGTCCCTCCTGCAGCAAAGCACCCACACAACATGATGCTACCACCCCTGTGCTTCATGGTTGGGATGGTGTTCTTCGGCTTGCAAGCCTCCCCCTTTTTCCTCCAAACATAACGATGATCATTATGGCCAAACAGTTCTACTTTTGTTTCATCAGACCAGAGGACATTTCTCCAAAAAGTATGATCTTTGTTCCCATGTGCAGTTGCAAACCATAGTCTGGCTTTTTATGGCGTTTTTGGAGCAGTGGCTTCTTCCTTGCTGAGCGGCCTTTCAGGTTATGTCAATATAGGACTCGTTTTACTGTGGATATAGATACTTTTGTACCTGTTTCCTCCAGGTACTCCAAGTCCTCCAGGTACTTTGTTTTGATTTCTTTTGATTTTCCCATGATGTCAAGTAGAGGCACTGAGTTTGAAGGTAGGCCTTGAAATACATCCACAGGTACACCTCCAATTGACTCAAATGATGTCAATTAGCCCATCAGAAGCTTCTAAAACCATGACATAATTTTCTGGAATTTCCCAAGCTGTTTCAAGGCACAGTCAACTTAGTGTATGTAAACTTCTGACCCACTGGAATTGTGATACACTGAGTTTTAAGTGAAATAATCTGTCTGTAAACAATTGTTGGAAAATGACTTGTGTCATGCTAAAACTAGATGTCCTAACCGACTTCCCAAAACTATAGTTTGTTAACAAGTAATGTGTGGAGTGGTTGAAAAACAAGTTTTAATGACTCCAACCTAAGTGTATGTAAACTTCCGGCTTCAACTGTATATAGCAGCCTATAGCCTAATTTCGTCTTTCAAACAGGTAGGTCTACCTCTTATTTCTTAAATAGGAAGAAATTGGCTCCAACACAAAGCCCTGTTGTTGTTAATAAAGTCTAATTCAAATGAAGACGGTTGAAATTAATTATGCCTACTGGAATTTGCCTACTTTCAGCACCATAAGTTATCCATTTCCCATTGATTGTGCCACTAATGCTGCATCAAGTTTCAGCAAATTAAATTAAATTAAATTAAACTACTAGAATCTGGCTTATTGTGAGGTCATGAACTCTGAAAATACATTATAGGCAAGAAACGTATTATTTTTATTAAAATCAATTATAGTAGTCGCTAATAAAGTTAACTTCCGGTCCTCCTTCTCATCTTCACACTTTCCTTCTCAAACTGAACAGAACATAGGCTATAGGCTAGTATCCGCACGCAAGATATTGCATTTTTTGGACTAGGCCTAATCAAAAAAGATTTCTGAAAGAATCCTTTGACTCTCCTCCTGAACTGCCACTGCAGGCCTACACAGCACAGCCATTGGATAGGCAGCATACAAAAAAAAGTTTTGATCAGCAAGAGCAGAACAGGCCGGGGCTCAGGGTTGGAATATCCATTGCAGTGTGTAATGTAGCCTAGTTTTATTTACACCATCCCAGCAGCTATCTTAGAAATATAACTGCATTTTGCATAATGCCAGTAGCCAATAGCCTATAGCAGGGGTATTGAGGAGCAGGTAGCCTACACATACATGCACTCCCACTGACTGTCACATCTGCCCCCCCCCCCCTCCCCCCCTSCGCRTGASGGCACCAGGCTGCCCTGCATCACTCACTCCTATCATCTATTACGCTCACCTGCCTTCCCTCGTCACGCGCATCAGCGATATTGGACTCAACTGGACTCATTCATCACCTGTTTATTTCCTCCCCTATATTTGTCAGTTCCCCAGCTCTGTTCCCTGATTGATTTTTGTCTTTGTTTTCTTATATGCTGACGCTGTTCCTGTCTCATTCCATGTCCGTTATTTATTAAATGTTTTACTCCCCGTACCTGCTTTGTTTCTCCAGCGTCATCTCGTGTGACAGAATGCAGCAGCCAACATACGAAGCATCGGGGAGTACTGGTGTTCCGGTTGGTATGGTGACATCGGCTCTGGGTCGCCACCGATGGAACCGGGGTTGGCTCAAGAGGTTTCCTTGCCCTGGTTGGCTCGGATGGCGCCCATCCCACGTCGGGCCTCAGCCGGATCATCAGTTCTTGTTCGCCCAGTCGGTCCAGGAGTTTTTTTTGTTTATTGTTTTGTTGGTGACATCGGGGTGGATTCCGCCGCCAATGGAACCCGGGGGTGCCTAAGCCAGCCTGTTGGGCTTCCACGCCCTGGCTGGCTCAAGAGGTTTCCTTGCTTCGGTTGGCTCGGCGGCTTCCCATCCCATGTCACTCTCCATCGGGCTCCCTTTCTGCAGCGGGATCGACAGGCGTCTTGCCTCAGCCGGATCGTCAGGCGTCTTGCCTCAGCCGGATCGTCAGGCACCCATGCCTCAGCCAGCTCGCCAGGCTGCTCTCACGCTCCTGCCGGTTCGTCGGGCTTCCACGCCCCAACCGGCTTGCCCAGTGCCCATGTCTCGGCTGGTTCACCCAGGTGGAACGCCAGGTGGCGCCCCAAGAGGGGGGAGGGGTAATGTCACGTCTGCTCCCGCTCTCCCCCCCTGGCGCTTGAGGGTGCCAGGCTGCCCTGCATCACTCATTCCTATCATCCATTACGCACACCTGCCTACCCTCGTCACGCACATCGGCGATATTGGACTCAACTGGACTCATTCATCACCTGTTTATTTCCTCCACTATATTTGTCAGTTCCCTTGCTCTGTTCCCCACTGCTGCATTGATTGTTTTTTGTCTTTGTTTTCTTGTATGCTGACGCTGTTCCTGTCTTGTTCCATGTCCGTTATTTATTAACTGTTTTACTCCCCGTACCTGCTTTGTCTCTCCAGTGTCATTCCATGTGACACTGGCAAAGATTTCCAGCTGGCAGGCAGCCGCTGGAATACATTTCTGAATGACAAAGTGAAGGCTTTGCATAGGCGCTTTGTTAGAATTTGTGGGACTGGAAAAAAATGCCCGGAACGTAAAATAACGTTATTAACCTGTTCACATGCTTTTAAAATAACGGTTCTGTTGCAGAACAGTGTAGATCACTCTTCTTTCAGGTTCTGCTCCTCAAATCATTTCGATGTTTTCTGTTCTGTTCCCTGAACCGGTTTCAACCATTGCTTTCACTATCCTGCTTATATGAAATAAACAAAAGTACATCAGACTCAGTTTTACCAAGGTTCTTCGCTCCCGTTCAGTACATAAATGATTAGAACAATTCATCAGATGTGGCTTAACCAAATCCTTCATCCCCAGCTCATATATAATTATCCAAAACTTTCCCTATCCTGATTTAAGGTCTTTTGCTCCCGTTCAGTTCATAAATGTGACCGACCGATTCGGTCTTATGTAGCAACATTTGAAAAAATTTTATTTTTATTTTTTTACATTGGATAAAAGCAGAGACACAGAGCTAGAAATAGTATATCATACACTGCATTTGAGGAACAATGGGAAAGTAATTCTGCTTTGGAAGTTGATAAACTTGTAACCCAACTTTTGAGAAAATGGACCTTGAATGTTTTGGAGAGCTCTTCTTTGTCTACACAACCATTCAGCATCGATCACACCCTCTTAAGACTTAGCCCCACCCATATCTTTAAGGATTCACATGTGAGGCCATGTGCTAAATAGAGTGAGTACGGTAGTGTACTAAACAACCAAAGATTTCGAGACTAAATGCTGGTTTATACTGTCTATCAACATGTCTGTAGACATGCTGAATGGTTGTGTAGACAAAGAGGAGCTCTCCAAAACATTCAAGGTCCATTTTCTCAAAAGTTGGGTTACAAGTTTATCAACTTCCAGTGACATCATGAACATTCTATTGTCGTTCAACATCAAACTTGTCGCTATGAAAAGGCTGCATGACATCAGCAGCCTGGTGGTCAAAAATAGTACATCTGGTGTATTTTAACACCAATGAATCCATCTGTTTGAAAATGAATTTAGTAGCTATATGTCAATCTAGCAAACCAGGCAACTAAAGCAACTTTCTCAACAATGTTCTGGTAAATTTCTAGCTTGTTAGCAAGCTGATTTCAAGTTAGATGGCTAGCCAATTCAAATAATGACCATATCATATCATTTGTATTCATTATTACAAATTACATTGTGTTTTAGATTATTTTGTTTAGACTAGCTAGCTAAACAATGAACCATAATCCCAACTCATGACGTTACTACCCTGCATTGAATCTGCAGGTAGCTAATGCTTAAAAACTAGGTGCAATGTTAGCTAGCTAGCTAAAAGTACGCTATAACTAACAATGCAAATGGCTCTGAGATACAAATAATATTACTACACAGATAATACATGTAACGTTAGCTAGTGAGCCAGCCAGCTAACGTTAGCTAGCTAGCTAATAGTATGCTTTAACTTTAACTTAATATCCGAAAATGTAGCCAGCTAGACTCTCTTACCCGTATACATGGATGAACGCTTCTCCCTCTCTGTCACGAATGCCATGGTTACCCTTAGTTTGAATATATAATCCGGAGACAGATGTTTTATACAACAGCCTCTGTGTGTTCTCTTTTCGACTCCCTCTTCATATTTGCAATCAAACACCAGAATTTTCTCCATCTCCTTAGCTATCATACTCTGCTTCCACCTGACATTCTTCTGATATACATCTATGTCCTCCAGAAAGTGGAGAGCATTAGCAACATTTTTGCAGTCATTTGTGATATCTTTCAAAAAAGCTGCATTAGAAAGGATTACCTACACATACTGAGCAGCTCATGTTACAGACAGAAGCCTGCTACATTGCAGACCAATCCAAACTCATCTCTCAGCATGTCCAGCCCATTCATTATCTCAGCCAATCATGGCCAGCGGGAAGTTTCCTGTCTTTTTCCGTGCCTAGCCCAACTCATAATTTAACAATTTTATTCATATTTACAGATTGCATACAAGCTTGTTATTAAGGCACATGAAAGTTCACATGTTCCAGAAGGCATTTCAGCCAAAAAACACATTTTGATAAAAAAAAACAATGTTTACGTTCAAATGCCTCTCCTGTGAGGTAGTGATACGCGACATACACCTAGTTTCCTGAAACGCATCACAAATGAACAGAACAATTCATCGGATGGGGCTCCACCAAAGTCCTTCACCCCCAGCTCATATAGAATCAGCCAAAATATTTAGTTCTACGTTACAGTCACCTCTGCTGTGGGTTCTCTTTAAGGTGAAGTGTAACCTGGTGAAGCAGTTCATAAAAATTAACAGAGTAACACTGGGGTGGAGGCATTTATAAAATGAACAGGGGCCATACATCAGAGTTTCCTCCAGCTAAAGCTTCAACTATAGTTTTCACCTCAGTAATCTTGAATCTCTTGAACCATCAGCATATGGAGCTCGACCAAAGTCCTTACTCTACTGAGGCTTTGCTTACAATTGCTTTCTCTACGCAGGCCCTGATATCCTAATTGCCAGGGCACATCTTATCTATAACCCAAACACCAGATGTACCCAGGAAGCCCATTATGCCAATGAATATTTTGGGTAAATCCACTCGCCTCACTGGCACATTCAAACCGACACATCTCATCTTCAAACATCGATGACAGCCGGAGCTCTAGAGCATTTGTCCTTTTTCCCCCTCCTATCCTACCCAAGCTGCCACTTATCCAAGATAATCTGATGTGTGGACAAGGCTCCTGTGACTGGGAGTGGATGGACCATGTCTGTTTTTTTTCTCAGGCTTAGAAAGGGAGGAGCCCGCCTCACTTGTGTGTGCAATGGTGCAGGTTGGGTAGCAGGACTTATGGTAAATATTCAGATATTTCTGACAGCCAGATAGATAGACCTGAGTCAAGCTGTCTAGGTGCATGAATATAGATGTGGTACATAAGTAAAATATTCAAAGGACAAATATACCCATCTTACGTATCCGTCTAAAGGCAAATGTATTTTTCATTTTTTTATTAAGGCACTGTAACAAAGCCACTGCTGGCAATCAATCTCCTCTGTTATAAGAAATTAAATCTAGCATGTTGTCCCATCCATGACAAGCCTAAACAAACAGGATAAATGGGAGAGATTTGCATTTTCACTCAAGTTGCAGTATAGAAGTCAAATCAGCAGGATACAAATAAAGGTTAAAGATAGCACCTCTAGGACTCTGTGGATTTATATAATTCCCTCTGGAGGCAAATCTATCTAAAAGACAGTCTAATCCTCTCAGAAAACTATTCACCATGAGGGGAAAAAAAGACAGTGCATTTACAGTTCAGTTCCCTCATGTCTAGCAACTGTCTAGCAATTTAATTTTAAACAGGAAATGCACATAATAGATAATGCAACTAGCTGATTAGAGAGACACTATTCTTATTTACTGTAGAAAATGTAACTAAATGGACAGTAGTAACAGCTGTTTAGATATCTATGTACGATTTTACGGGTAACACATTTTTGAGGAGGCAGCCCATCAATAAAATGTACCTAACATGAATATATGAATGGTAAGAATTCCCATGAGCCATATGGGGGTTGACCTAATGTCACGCCCTGACCTTAGAGATCCTTTTTATGTCTCTATTTTGGGTGGGCCAGGGCGTGAGTTTGGGTGGGCATTCTATGTCTGGTGTTCTATGTGGTCCTTGTTTTTTGTATTTCTATGTGTTTGGCCTGGTATGGTTCCCAATCAGAGGCAGCTGTCTATCGTTGTCTCTGATTGAGAACCATACTTAGGTAGCCTGTTCCCACCTGTGTTTGTGGGTAGTTGTTTTTTGTTTCGTATCTGTACCAGACAGAACTGTTTCGGTTATTCTTTTTGTCATTTTCGTGTTTAGTGTTCGGTTATTGAATTAAATATGAACATGCACAAAGCTGCACCTTGGTCCTCATCTTCTTCTTTTGAATGCCGTGACACCTAATTGACCCATTGCATACATTTATCTCTGGCTTACAACCTCCACAGTGAACACTGAAAACATTTTATCTTCATAACAGCAACAGTAAGAGAGGGACGCATACCAGGGGTGATGCACAGCCCTAGGCTCCAGTCAGATGATTTTGGGCCCACAAAGACATCTCATGGTTTCCTTTAAAAGGCATTTGATTCCTGCCTCACGTGGAGTTAAAGCGAAGGCTGTAAAAGAGTCTCGAGAGGCTGACTGTGAAGCAATGCGAGTCCTCCCATAGTTGTGAGGGCCATATTGAACATTAACATGGGCTAAGAGAGGGGACATGGGAAGACGCTGTGAAGGTGACTGACTCACTGAGACCAAACACCCGGAAATGCTCTATCTCTCTCACGTCACCCTAGTACTGTGGTTTGATCAATAGCATTTATGGTTGGAGTTGATTGGTGACTTTTCTCGTAAATACAGAAGTTTGTCTACCATAGGAATACACTACAGCTCAAACACTGGTAAGTGGGCTTCATTGACACTGAGTGATTATGGGATGCTATGGGGATTAAGATGCATTCAGAAAGCACTGCAGTGTTCTGCTGAATGATACTGTGTGTGATGGTATCAAGGTTGTTAACCCACATTTTCCTTCACACCAACAACCACTGATCCACTGGAGGATTTCAGACATTATTTAAACATTTTACATGTACCTGAGTCGTTTCATTTTGGTAACTTGCCTTGATAAGCATTGTAAGGGACAGTTCGCTATTTACTTGCGTGGGGGGGTTGAAAACGGGAGGGTTGTGTAACTTTTTTGTCTTGGGGAGGGTTGCGTGATTTTTTTATTGGACAGAGGGGAGGGTAGTGCATTTTTTTTGTAGTTTACATTTCCCATTTTGCAGGTTTTACAATATAATTTCTTCCATATAGCCATACGCTTTTCTGCACCTTACTATACAGCAGGATTTCCCAAACTCGGTCCTCGGAAGCCCATGGGGTGCAGGTTTTGGTTTTTGCCCTAGCACTACACAACTTATATTCAAATAGTCAACTCATCATCAAGCTTTGAACATTTGAATCAGCAGTTAGGGTAAAAAAAAACATGGGGCCTCGAGGACCAAGTTTGGGAAACGCTGCTATAGAGTCAAATCTATCCTGCCCTCTATCCATAGTGACAATAGTGGAAGGTGGATTGTTTCTCCAGATCTGCAATAGGTTAGCTAGCAATCATACCACACATAAAATCCATCCATATCGACAAGGCTGTAGTGGAGCAGGCCGAGTGCTTCAAGTTCCTCGATGTCCGCATCACTAATGAATTATCATGGCCCACACACATCAACACAGTCATGAAGAGTGCACGGCAACGCCTCTTCCTCCTCAGGAGGCTGAAAAGATTTGGCACAGGCCTGTCATGCCAAATGGTGTTCCTGGCCAAATAGTGTCTCCCTTTACGTCACAATGGGATTCGATGAGTTCAAGCTTCATTATGTAATCTGACCGGATTACATAATGAACCAAAGCTTCCATTGCTATGCTGGTTGCTTGGCTCTATTTTACCTCGTAGCGGTCGCAAAGAAAGGAGGACGCCGGCAGTTCTAGTTCTATTTCACCTCAGAAGCGCTCGCTCAGTTCGCACAAAATTATTTTTGCAATAATTTATAGATGCAATAATTTAATAACCTAATAACCAACGTTTCAATAGACAAGCTGTCTTCATCAGGGTATTATTATTACCTCAGAATTGCTCTCCAAGGATGGTGTTTTTGACGGTGACAACCTGCTGACTACCTGCTGCTTCAGAGGACCGAAAAGACTGGAAAGAGAACACCATATATTAGTTTTTATGTATGAAAATATTGCTAAATAGGAGTAAACCATTTAACCTCTACTTCATCACCCTCCCGGATCCGGGATCCTCCTCATCAAAAAAGCTGACTAGCATAGCCTAGCCTAACGGGACAGGGATATCATATAATAGAATTTTCATGAAATCACAAGTCCAATACAGCAAATGAAAGATAAACATCTTATGAATCCAGCCATCATTTCCGATTTTTAAAATGTTTTACAGCAAAAACACAATATGTATTTCTATTAGCTAACCACAATAGCCAAACACACAACCGCATATTTTCACCATGTTTCCACCGCATAGGTAGCTTTCACAAAACCGACCAAATAGAGATAAAATTAGTCACTAACCAAGAAACAACTTCATCAGATGACAGTCTTATAACATGTTATACAATACATTTATGTTTTGTTCGAAAATGTGCATATTTGAGGTATAAATCATAGTTTTACATTTTACATTGAAGTTTGCTGCCAAATGAGTTCTGTTTTACTCACAGATATAATTCAAACAGTTTTAGAAACTTGAGAGTGTTTTCTATCCAATAATAATAATAATAATATGCATATTGTATGATCTAGAACAGAGTACGAGGCCGTTTCATTTGGGCACGATTTTTTCCAAAGTGAAAACAGCGCCCCCGTATTGACAAGAAGATTAAGCTGTTTTTAGATTGATTTTACATTGACATTGCTGGCTACTTATTTACCTCAGCCAAACAGTTTTATTTAGCTATTTAGCTTTTATTTAGCTCCTGTCCGGGGCCCCCTTGCAGAGGCCCCGGACAGGAGGGAGACTCTGGCGGCTCCGGACAGGAGGGAGACTCTGGCTGCTCCGGACATGAGGGAGACTCTGGCGGCTCCCGACAGGAGGGAGACTTTGGCGGCTCCGGACAGGAGGGAGACTCTGGCGGCTCCGGACAGGAGGGAGACTCTGGAGGCTCCGGACTGAAGGGCGTCGCTGGAGGCTCCGGACTGAAGGGCGTCGCTGGAAGCTCCGGACTGACGGCCTTCGTTGGAGGCCTCGTGCCATGGATCATCACTGGAGGCTTCGTGCCATGGATCATCACTGGAGGCTTCATGCCATGGATCATCACTGGAGGCTTCGTGCCATGGATCTCCACTGGACAGGCTTCTGTGCAATAGAATTCATCACTGGAGGCTTCGTGCCATGGATCATCACTGGAGGCTTCTTGCCATGGATTATCCACTGGAGGCTTTGTTGCCATGGACATTCACTGGAGGCCTTGCTTGCCATGGATCATCACTGGAGGCTTCCGGTCGCATGGTCATCACTGGAGGGCTTCGTGCCATGGATCTATCACTGGAGGCTTCTTTGCCATGGATCTCACTGGAGTAGAGAGACACCAGGAGACCTGGCTCTGGGAAAAGGCACAGGACTCACCAGGCTGGGGAGACATGCAGGAGGGTTAGGATTAGCACAGGCACAGGACTCACTCAGGCTGGGGAGACATGCAGGAGGCCTCTTCCTTGGCCGAGGCACCGGATACACTGGGCGTGGAGGTGCACTGCGGTCTCGAGCGCACAGCTAGCACAACTAGGCCCGTTCTGTACCACCCACCTCATCCATATATCTTTATGTACATATTCTTTATCCCTTCACACTTGTGTGTGTGTGTGAAGGTGTAGCGTGGAATTGTTAGGTTAGATTACTGTTGGTTATTACTAGCATTGTCGGAACTAGAAGCAACAAGCATTTCGCTACACTCGCATTAACATCTGCTAACCATGTGTATGTGACTAATAAATTTTGATTTGATTTGATTTGATTTAGACTAGTCCTGGCTGGATCCCCCTGTAGCCCGGCAAGTGGGGGGAGCTGGAACAGGCGCACTGGGCTGTGCTGGCGACACCGGGGAACCGTGCGTAGGGCTGGCGCGAGGATAACCAGGGCCGAGGAGAAGGCACTGGAGACTGGAGAGGCAGGGCTGGCACACTCCGTCTGGATCGATGCCCACTCTAGCCGGCGATTCGTGGGGCAGGATATAGCGCACCGGGCTATGAGGTACGCACGTGCGCATCACCATAGCCGGGGCTGACCAGTCACTTGCTCGCCACGGTAAGCACGGGGAGTTGGTCAGGTCTCTTACCTGACTCCGCCAATCTCCTCGTGTTTCCGCCCAAAACATTTCTGGGGCTGCCTCTCGTGCAGCGTTTCCTCGAGCCAACTCCACTTTAGCTGCCTCCATTTCTCTTTAGGACGGCGATACTCTCCCGGCTGTGCAGGGTCCCTTGCCGTCCAAGATTTCCTCCCATGTCCAGGAGTCCATTCCACGGCACGCTGCTTGGTCTTTGGTGGTGGGTAGTTCTGTAACAATCGTCTAGGAAGGAGACCAAAACGCAGCACTGGTAGTGTTCATTTTAATATAATAAATTAAAATGAACACGTGACACAAAAACCAACAAAGAGAGTGAATGAAACGAAACAGTCTGTCAGGTGCAGACACAAAACAGAAACAACCTACCACAACAAACAGGTGGAAAAAGGCTACTAAGTATGGTTCTCAATCAGAGACAACGATGAATAGCTCTCGAATATGGAGAAACCCACACCGGCCAAACACCAGAAAAGAAACAACTAGAACACAGACAAGAATAGCCCACCCCAATCACGCCTGAACAAACAAAATAGAAGATACATAAAAGGATTCTAAGCGTCCGGGAGTGGACAGTCCCCACCCCCCCCCCCCACCCCCCCCAAGGTTGCGGACCTCCGGCCGCAAAACCTAAACCTATAGGGGAGGGTCTGGGTGGGCATCTATCCGCGGTGGAGACATAAAAAGTCGGGCATGACAGTGAGGTCAGAAGAGCGTGTCAGTGTGATGGAACTGTCCTTTTCAACCAGAGTGCTTAAAAGGACTGGCTAAGAATTAACATACCAGACCAGGAAACGTGAGTCAGAGAGCTACACATTTGAAATGGTTGAAAATGTTAACTTCAACACGAGGTGAAGAAATAAACTCACCTTCCTTTAGACCAGAAAAGACGGGGAGCTGCAGCCCACGTCTAAAGTGGTTTAAATCCTGACTATCAACACGCGAAGGAAGAGGCGAGAAGCTCACCTCAGACAATCACTGGTACAGTCTTAAGTCAGATATCGAGATAAGCAAATCTAAGCGAGACTTTCCTACTACACTCATCACCAATGGGAACCGTTGACATGGCTGGCTATCTTCCAGAGCCGTGGTTCCCAAACTTTTTATAGTCCCGTACCCCTTCAAACATTCAACATCCAGCTGCGTACCCCCTCTAGCACTAGGGTCAGCGCACTCTCAAATGTTGTTTTTTGCCATCATTGTAAGCCTGCCACACACACTATACAATACATTTATTAAACATAAGAATGAGTGTGAGTGTTTGTCACAACCCGGCTTGTGGGAAGTGACAAAGATCTCTTATAGGACCAGGGCACAAATAATAATTGTCACGATCGTTTGTAGAATTAACGGACCAAGGCGCAGCGTGCTTAGAGTTCTACATGTTTAATAAAGAAGTGAAACTTTAGCCAAAGACAAAACTATAAACAATAAACAAACAAACAAATAACCCACAGGTGGGAAAAATGCTACTTAAGTATGATCCCCAATTAGAGACAACGATAGCCAGCTGCCTCTAATTGGGAATCATACCAAACACCAACATAGAAAAAACAACCTAGAACCCCACATAGAAAATATAAACTCGACTAACCCCCCAGTCACGCCCTGACCTACTCCACCATAGTAAATAAAGGCTCTCTATGGTCAGGACGTGACAATAATATAATAATAATCAATAATTTTGCTCTTTATTTAACCATCTTACATATAAAACTTTATTTGTTCACTGAAAATTGTGAATAACTCACCACAGGTTAATAGGGATAGCCCCCTTTTTTTCCAATTGTCGCCTAAATGACATATCCAAATCTAACTGCCTGTAGCACAGCCCCTGAAGCAAGGATAGGCATACTCTTGGTACCATTTGAAAGGAAACACTTTGAAGTTTGTGGAAATGTGAATTGAATGTAGGAGAATATAACACAATAGATTTGGTAGAAGAAAATACAAAGAAATAACCAACCAGTGTTTTTTTACCACCTTCTTTGAAATGCAAGAGAAAGGTCACTGTTATAGCCATCACTCTGGTTGTAATTCCGATAGTGTCCACAAGATGGCAGCAGTGTATGTGCAAAGTTTCAGATGGATAACTTGGAGTATGACTGATCCTCAAGACTCTTAGTGTGAAGTCCCCAGGTACATTTGGGCAAATCGTGAAGAAGACGTTCGCATTCATGTTCCATTTTTCTGCATGAATATCGTCAAATCTGTATACTTGGACTTTAATTTAGCTTTCCAAGTATTAGTAGCCATATTATAAGTTCAATATTTGCAAAACAACCAGTTTTCATAACTTCATAACTCTGAATATCCTTATAATTATTGTCCAAAATGAAAAGTCATGCTGTCGTACAAGGTTAGAAGCTACATTTCATGACATATACATGGTTTCCGGATACTCCCGTAGAGCCCAGCTCATTGGCTATCTAGCTATACAAATGAGTGCTGACAGGCAACTACACATAGACAAGAACCCACAAATGGCTACCTAAATATGGTCCCCAATCAGAGACAACGATAAACAGCTGCCTCTGATTGGGAACCATATCAGGCCACCATAGACATATAAAATACCTAAACCTACAACAACCCTTGACATACAAAAACCCTAGACAATACAAAACTAACGTACCCACCCTCGTCACACCCTGACCTAACCAAAATAATAAAGAAAACATAGTTATCTAAGGTCAGGGCGTGACACTGCTGATTATCCCGCACACCCGTCACCATCGTCTGGCGTACCTGCGCCTCATGACACTCATCTGGACTCCATCACCTCCTTGAATATCTTCCCTATATCTGTCACTCCCCTTGGTTCTTTCTTCAGGTGTTATAGATTGTTTTGTCGGTTCATTGTTTCTTATATTTATTAAAACACTTACTCCCTGAACTTGCTTCCCAACCAGCGCACTCATTACAAGGAGAGCTAACAGAGGAGAATCAAGAAGGGGACCAAATGCTTTGACATCCGGGCGAATTACTTGGTTTGGAAGAAGGATGAAAGAATAGCGAGACCTGGGAAACTTCGTTGTTCTTTTGCTCCTATCTGGGGTCCTCATCTGTTAAGGTGAATATAAAATAACTATTTGAATTTGCACACCAAATAACCTGAACCTAGTTTTAGTTTTCCTAACACTGACTTTTTTCTGTCTTCATAATGGTTACCTCGGTGGAAGCCAACAATCTTCTGCAGTTGGATGAACAACCACTGAAACCCAACATTTCAGTAAAGCCTGTGATACAAAGTATGTTAAGCTTTGGTTTACATTTGAGAAAGCAAGAAATGTTAGTTAAGCTGAGCTCATACCTCTTCAATTTACCTCTCCATATGACTTGAGGTCAACTGTCTGATCCACCCAGGAGATATCCCATCCACCAGAGCCAGTGGGTTCGGATCAGTCTGATTCTCTGTGCTCTGAGTCAGAAGGGGACCAGCTTGAGGTAGACTATACTTTCAAAAACTGTTGAAAAGTACAATTCTCCCCTTCATAACACTGCACTAATCCATCAAATGTTCTCACATGTGGCTTGCGTCGGACTGGAGGAACAGGGCTAGGAGACACTAGTGAGTTTCTCATCACTGGTGTCCAACAGGGGCAGGTAAAGCCAGCTGCTCTCTGAGGCCGGATGGAGGACCTTCGGGGGGGGGCTCATTCTTCCATCACACTCCTGGTTAGACAATTTTAGAATTGATCATGTTCAAGCTCTTTTGAAGATGCAGAATCCAGCAAGGTGGGTGGCATCGCCATGCTGTCAGCAGTACCAACACTGGCCCAGGGGTTTGTCCAGATAGTCAATCTCAAGGCTAACCACTGGGTCACGGTAAGTAACCTTCGCTGCCAGGTAGGTACTGTTAAGGTGTCTGACTCCAGTGGCCATGGCACCACCCCAGAGTTACTCTCACAACTCGCCTCATCTTTTCTAGGGACCTCTGTGACTGGAGTGGCCGGCAGTCCAGCAGCAGAAAAGGGGCACAGATTGTGTTACACTCTGCAGAGGTGAGGAACCCTCCATTACACGATACCTTCAGAAACACATTTTCTCTTGTTTTCAGGCTGGGCACCTGGCACCATTTCCCAGTCCTAATTCCAGGCCTCCCAATGTGTCCACAACCTACATATCAGAGGTCAGTGTCCACTGCTTCTGTTAGAAATACGTGAGAGAAGGTAAGGCGGTGGCAGGAGATGCAGCAAGCATTTTCATGTGTCTAGTTTGTCTCTTGTCGTCAATGTGCGTGAATTTGTCTGTCCATCGTCCGTCATCTGTTTTCCCCACCCTTTTTTCAATGCTTGGCCGGCTCCCAACCTCAAGACGGTAGGTATTTTACTACATTGTATCTTGTTGTAAATGTTATGTTATTGTTAATAACCTGTTGTAATTTTTATTTGTATAGATATGTGTTTTCTTACAGACATTGGCTGTGAAGTTAGTTGGTGTGTATGTAGCACATGTATCTGTCTTGTATTCCAAGTAACGTTTACAAGCACGTAAATGTTTGTGTATTTTTCCATTTGTTTGCTGGTAAAAATATTTGAAACTTGCTTGAATTGCCTGTAAATCTATTCATTGCAAGTAAAACGTTCAATTGGTTGAAATGATCTGTTCAGTTATTTTGTGCCCAATTCCAAATAAAATTTTAGGCCAGTGTTGGTATGGAATTAGACATTGGTTTCTAGTTGGTGTTTGCATATCTGGACGTTCTAGATTTGTGTCCATTGCAAAACAGGGTTGAGTTATTACCATATTGCTACACCTATCATGCCAAACACAAAGATGGCGTGGGGGGTTAAAGGCCTTAATTAAACTGGGTAATAAATTAAAAATCTTCTCTCGGCCAGTACCTTAATGTGGTGAGAGGGCTTCCAACTAAACCAGGCCCATGTTATTGAACCCCTGACTGAGACTGGCTACCTGTCGAGGACAAGTGACAGGAAGACTAGCCGCAGCACCGGTCTCTTGATTCTGCCGTTTTCCTCCTCATCCTTTAACTCTTTCTCTCCCTCCAGACAAAATTAGTCAGCAAGTGACGTCTGATTGCCCACTCATCCCATCCCTTACTCCAACTCATTACATCATCTAAAGCTACTGCTATTGTCATGTCATTATCTGCTAATAAAGTTTGCTAGACAAATCCTACTGGGCACATAATATGTGAGATACACAGATTAACTAAACATTAGCACTGCAAACACTCAGCACAGAGAGCAGTAGTGCCTGGACTTCGCAGTCTCCCTCTTCAAGTCTCCCTTCCGATGCTGGCTGTGAACAAGTGACAGGCAGAACCTCCAATCCACACAACACCCACCTCTCTATTCCAGACACAAGAATTACTAAGTATTTCTGTCATGTGAGTGTCGTAAAAAATGATCTGTGAAAATGAATGACACGCCTGTATCATAAAAGTTGATGCATTACCAAAAATTCTATTTCAGTGTAGCGTTAAAATAACATGACAGCCAGACAAGCCAGTGTATGAATCAAACAGCTTTGCATATGAATTTAGTGGAAATGATCTGACTTGGTGATCTTTCAGGTAAGTAACTGCAATGTGTCAAGCAGATGACAAGTTTTCTTTGACAGTTCCGAAACGTAGCAACATTTAAGACTTGGATTTCATGATGTAATGTTATCGTAGTTCAAATTAATGTTTTCATTTTATTAAACAACTTGTTTAAAGAGTGAAATTGTTGTGAAAATTAGCCTTGTTTGCATAGCAATGAGGAAAAGAACATCATTTAGGCTGTAATGATTTCCAAAATTCTAATCATTAGGTAATCACACCGATGATATAGCAACGGGCGCTAATAGTTTATCGAATCCCATTGTGACGTAGACGGGGACATTATTTGGTATGACAGGCCCTCAAATCTTAAGAAGTTATGCAGCTGCACCATTGAAAGCATATTGACTGGATGCATCACCGCTTGGTATGGAAACTGCTTGGCATCTGGCCGCAAGGAGCAACAGAGGAGGGCAGCGTGTACGGCTCAGTACATCACTGGGGCCGAGTTCTCTGCCATCCGTGACCTCTATACCAGGCAGTATAAGAGGAAGGCCCTAAAAATTGTCAAAGACTCTAGCCCCCTATTCATAGACTGTTCTCTCTGCTACCGCACGGCAAGCCGTACCGATGTACCATGTCTGGAACCTAGAGGACCCGTAACAGCTTCTACCCGCAAGCCATAAGACTGCTAAATAGTTAGTTAAATAGTTAACCAATAGCTACCCGGACCATCCACATTGACTCTGGTGTTACTGTTTATCTACAATGTTTCCTAGTCACTTTATCCCTACCTATATGTACATATACAGTGGGGCAAAAAAGTATTTAGTCAGCCGCCAATTGTGCAAGTTCTCCCACTTAAAAAGATGAGAGAGGCCTGTAATTTTCATCATAGGTACACTTCAACTATGACAGACAAAATGAGAAGAAAAAAACCCAGAAAATCACATTGTAGGATTTTTAATGAATTTATTTGCAAATTATGGTGGAAAATAAGTATTTGGTCACCTACAAACAAGCAAGATTTCTGGCTCTGTCCTGCACAGTAACAACACCTGCACAGGATCGGTACATGTACCGATCCTGTGCAGGTGTTGTTACACGTGGTCTGCCAATGCGAGGACGATCAGCTGTCCGTCCTGTCTCCCTGTAGCACTGTCTTAGGCGTCTCACAGTATGGACATTGCAATTTATTGCCCTGACCACATCTGCAGTCCTCATGCCTCCTTGCAGCATGCCTAAGGCACGTTCACGCAGATGAGCAGGGACCCTGGGCATCTTTCTTTTGGTGTTTTCCAGTGTCAGTAGAAAGGCCTCTTTAGTGTCCTAAGTTTTCATAACTGTGACCTTAATTGCCTACTGTTAGTGTCTTAACAACTGTTCCACAGGTGCATGTTCATTAATTGTTTATGGCTCATTGAACAAGCATGAGAAACAGTTTTTAAACACCTTTACAATGAAGATTTGTGAAGTTATTTGGGTTTTAACAAATTGTCTTTGAAAAACAGGGTCCTGAAAAAGGGACGTTTATTTTTTTGATGAGTTTAGTTACTCCACAATACTAACCTAAATGACAGAGTGAAAAGAAGGAAGCATGTACAGAATACAAATATTTCAAAACATGCATCATCTTGCCAAAACTTCTGCAACATATGTGGCAAAAAAAGTAACTTTTTTCCCTGCTTACAAGGCGTTATGTTTGGGGCAAAACCAACACAGCACATCACTGAGTACTACTCTTCATATTTTCAAGCATGGTGGTGGCTGCATCGTGTTATGGGAATGCTTGTCATCGGCAAGGACTTGGGAGTTTTTCAGGATAAAAATAAATGTAATAGAGCTAAGCACAGGACAAATCATAGGGGGAAACTTTGTTCAGTCTGCTTTCCAACAGACACTGCGAGACAAATTCACCTTTCAGCAGGACAATCACCTAAAACACAAGGACAAATATACACTGGAGTTGCTTACCAAGATTACATTGAATGTTCTTGAGTGGCCTAGTTACAGTTTTGACTTAAATCAGCTTGAAAATGTATGGAAAGACTTTAAAATGGCTGTTTAGCAATCATCAACAACCAACTTCACAGAGCTTGAATAATTCAAAAATAATAATGTGCAAATATTGTATAATCCAGGTGTGCAAAGCTCTTAGTGACTTACCCAGAACGACTCACAGCTGTAATCGCTGCCAAGGTGATTCTAAGATGTATTGACTCAGGGATGTGAATACTTATGTAAATTAAATATTTCTGTATTACATTTTTTATACATTTGCAAACCTTTCTAAAAATATGTTTTCACTTTGTCATTATGGGGTATTATGTGTAGATGGGTGAAATATTTGGTCAATTTTGAATTCAGGCTGTAACACAACAACATGTGGAATGAGTCTAGAAATACTTTCTGAAGGCGTTGTACTTACACTGACACCCCAACACACACCACACCACACACACACACACACACACACACACACACACACACACACACACACACTTTTCACCACATTCCTGGTGCTACTTCTCCACAAACACTGCTGCTAGAGCTCAGTCTATTATCTATCCTGTTGCCTAGTCACTTTACCTATATGTACATAGTCACCTTAATTACCTTGTACCCCTGCACATCGACTCGGTACTGGTACTCCCTGTATATAGCCATGCTATTTTTACTCGTTATTATTATTTATTCCTTTGTGTCCATATCTGTCTCCCACAATGAAATCAGGGAGGGGACTTTGGATCGGTCTTTGTCCATCCATCTGTTTGTATGTACTGTACGTTAGTCGGACGCGCTATCTCAGACAGCACTGGCCCAATTTTCACTTGCGTAAATGATGCATCTTGCTGATCCGGCATTTACAAAATTACACTGATTGGCCCAAGGGCGGGAGCTATTGTGGGGATTAGCTAAAGAGACTGCAGGGCTCCACATTCAGGGTTGCTCGCTGGCCCAGCAACATCTGCCGAGCTCACCGGGCCAGTTAATCAAGCTTTCATACGGTCTGCTTAGGCCAGTCCATTTTCAAACTCTGAACAAAAAAATAAATTATAATATTTGTATTTAATCCTTCACAAAGAGTACTTGCTTCATACCCATCTCAGCAGAGGTGGGAGGCTCATCAACTCAGAGTTGAACATCGGCACACACATTCAAAAGTCCTCCACCTGCTTTTCAGTCTTTTATTTCATATCATATCATATACAGTGATGTCATTATTAGTAAAGAAAGGTTTATGTAGTCCTACACTATGGAACTGCTTGCTTGTCAAGACATGAACGATATTTACACAAATCTCTTGTTGGATAAATGTGACCCACCACCTCAATGTGGTCTTATGTAGCAATATTTTAAATGGTGTTTTTAACAATGGATACAATTATAGACTCAGAGCTAAAAATGATATATCATACACTGGAGTTGAGGAACAATGGGAAAGAAATTCTGCTTTGAAAGTTGTTAAACTTGTAACCCCACTTTTGAGCAAATGGCCCTTGAATGTTTTGGTACTCCTATTGGAGAGCTCTTCTTTGTCTACACCCATCCAGCATTGTTCACACCCTCTTAAGCCTTAGCCCCATCTATTTAAGTATTTACATGTGAGGCCATGTGCTAAACAGCATGAGTAAGGTAGTGTAGTAAACAACAAAAGATTGCAAGACTAAAAGTGGTGAAAGTAGTAGAAAAAAGTAGTAGTAAAAATACACTTGATCTAGGCCTATATCCTAATCTGATTTTGGTGCAGGTCATGTTGTTCGTCACATTATCACATTATCTCTAGTAAACACACACTATATCAAATAAAATCAACGTTTATTTGTCACATGCACAGGATACAGAAGTTGTAAACAGTACAATGAAATGGTTACTTGCATATTTCCAAGGTAGCAATGTGAAAAAATAGAAAGCGTCCAGATAAAAATATTGTATAATATTTTATCATTATTAGATGACGCTTACCCAGACACACTTGTCTAAATTGATGGGTCATGTGAAAGAAATGCTATAACCACCCCCCAGCCACATCTACCTAAGTGGATGGGTCACTATCGTCTAGACATGTACACATGTTCATGAAATACAATAGATAGCCGTAATCAACCCCAGACACACCTGGCTAACTTGATGGGTCATGTAATCATCTGGCGATGTGGAGTCTTTTGTTTAGACATGTAGCTAGCTAGCTAAACAATGAACCATAATCCCCCAAAATTCAGTACAAACAGATTGTCATAGCTAGCCACCATGCATGAAATGCTGTATTGTGCTGTATTTATCCACAACTATATTGTGGATAAAGAGTTACCTGTCTAACAGAACACAGAGGATGTTCGTTAATGGAAGCCTCTCCAACAACATAGAATCAGGAATTCCCCAGGCCAGCTGTCTATGCCCATAACATTTTTCAATATTTACAAATGACATGCCACTGGCTTTGAGTAAAGCCAATGTGTCTATGTATGTTGATGACTCAACACTATACACATCAGCTACTACAGCAACTGAAATGACTGAAACACTTAACAAAGAGCTGCAGTTAGTTTCACAATGGGTGTCAAGGAATAAGTTAGTCCTAAATATTTCAAAATCTAAAAGCGTTGTATTTGGGAAAAATCATGCACTAAGCCCTAAAACTCAGCTAAATCTTGTAATGAATAATGTGAAAATTGAGCAAGTTGAGGTGACGAAAATGCTTGGAGTAGCCCTGGATTGTAGACTGTCATGTTCAAAACAGGTTGATACAACAGTAGCTAAGATTGGGTAGAAGTCTGTCCATAATAAAGCACTGCTCTGCCTTTTAACTACATTATCAACAAGGCAGGTCATACAGGCACTAGTTTTGTCGCACCTGGACCACTATTCAGTGGTGTGGTCAGGACCACAAAGAGGGACTTAGTACAATTACAATTGACTCAGAACAGGGAAGTACGGCAGGCCCTTAAATGTACACGGAGAGCTAACATCTAACGTCAATCTCTCATGGCACAAAGTGGAGGAGAGATTGACTTCATCACTACTTGTGTTGACATGCTGAATGCATGGAGCTGTCTGTTTAAACTACTAGCACATAGATCGTACACCCATGCATACCCCACAAGACATGCCACCAAAGGTCTCTTCACAATCCCCAAGTCCAGAACAGACTATGGGAGGCACAAAGTACTACATAGAGCCATTACTACATGGAACTCTATTCCACATCAGGTAACTGATGCAAGCAGTAGAATCGGATTGAAAAAACAGATAAAAATACACCTTATGGAACAGCGGGTATAGTGAAGAGACACACATACAGGTACAGACACACGCATACGCAAAGAAATGCTAGGACACGCACTCTACACACACGTACATTGTAATATTGTTGTATGGTAGTATTATACATTTTGTATTGTAGATATGTAGTGGTGTATTAATGTTATATGCTGTACTGTTTTATATTTTGTTTATGTATGATGGAATTGCCTTAATGTGTTTGGACCCCAGGAAGAGTAGCTGCTGCCTTGGCAGCTGCTAATGGGGATCTGTAATAAATTCAAATACAAAGCCCAGTCAGATGTGTGTATTCATAGGCTCTAAATAATATGAGGGAGAACTGAATGCTTTATGGAGAGGAGCTAAGTCTATTTTGTGTAGCTGTGCGATCATCCCTCCATGAGTTCATTAGTCCTAATGAGCTACCCCAATGCTTTCTGAAGGACTCCAAAGAGAACCAGAACAAATATTATATGTTTGTAGAGAGAGGGCATCATGTATGAATTACAAGAGAGAAATACAAAGCACAGTCCCAGTGTGGCTCAGCTAATTCTACCGCTACTGCATATGAAATCCCTTCCCGATAACACATTTTGTATTCTGCGAGAAGAACATTTGGTATTGGGCGAGAAGAACATTCAATTTCACATTTTTTTGACATCCACATTTCTCCTCCTGCAGGCTGCTGATGAGCTGGTTGCTGACATGATCCTCATATTCTGAAAATTCTTCATCTTCCACATTACCTTCTCTCTCTGCAAAAATTATTTCTATGGCCCTCTGAGTAGAGAATATTTTTGCCATACTGATTGATTGTGGTAAGGAGCCACACATGCAAAGCTATTTGTTGTGTCCCTCCCAATTTGCACCTGGCTGAGGTAGAGTGTGGGAAAATACAGATTTTTTTTTTTTACAATGTATCAAAAATAATGTATCAAAATAATGTATTGTAATAACTTTTTGCAGGTTCCTGCAAGACATTGTGAAGTTTCGCACACTACAAAGGTTAAAGAGTGCGAGAAAAGCGGGATACAGGCAGACAGGCAGGGAGACAGACAGGTTCTTGGTGCTATGTTGAAACAGCACAGAGGATGAAGACAGAGTAAAGGCACACAAAAAAACATTTTTGTTTAATTTTTACTTGTTTTCACCTACACACACACTTTTCCACACTTTTATTACCCTTGGATCCAGTGGACCTGAACACCACATATGTAATATAAATGTGTAAGGGGGTGCACAATGTGTTTTACATGTTCTTCACAGAAAATGAGCCAAGACAAATGAATCTCAGGTTTATTTTAGTTAACATTGAAAATGGGTCCCCACAGACCCGAACACGACACACAATCTAGTTTAAGAAATAGTTAAGAAAATATTTACTAAATAAACTAAAGTAAAACATAAAAAGTAACATAATAAAAATACATAACAATAACGAGGCTATACAGATCCTTGAAAAAGTATTCATCTCCCTTGGCGTTTTTCCTATTTTGTTGCATTGTAATTTAAATTGATTTTTATTTGGATTTCATGTAATGGACATACATAAAATAGTCCAAATTGGTGAAGTGAAATTAAAAAAATAACTTGTTTCAAACAATTCTAAAAAATAAAAAACGGAAAAGTGGTGCGTGCATATGTATTCACCTCCTTTGCTATGAAGCCCCTAAATAAGATCTGGTGCACCCAATTTCCTTCAGAAGTCACATAATTAGTTCAATAAAGGCCACCTGTGTGCAATCTAAGTGTCACATGACCTCAGTATATATACACCTGTTCTGAAAGACCCCAGAGTCTGTAACACCACTAAGCAAGGGGCACCACCAAGCAAGCGGCACCATGAAGACCAAGGAACTCTCCAAACAGGTCAGGAACAAAGTTATGGAGAAGTACAAATCAGGGTTGGGTTATAGAAAAAAGTGAAACTTTGAACATCCCATGGAGCACCATTAAATCCATTATTAAAAAATGGAAAGAATATGGCACCACAACAATCTTGCCATGAGAGGGTCGCCCACGAAACTCACGAACCAGGCAAGGAGGGCATTAATCAGAGAGGCAACAAAGAAACCAAAGATAACCCTGAAGGAGCTGCTAAGCTCCACAGCGGAGATTGGAGTATCTGTCCATAGGACCACTTTAAGCCGTACACTCCACAGAGCTGGGCTTCACGGAAGAGTGGCCAGAAAAAAAGCCAATGCTTAAAGAAAAACATTATCAAACACGTTTGGTGTTCACCAAAAGGCTAGTGTGGGAGACTCCCCAAACATATGGATGAAGGTACTCTGGTCAGATGAGACTAAAATTGAGCTTTTTGCCATCATGGAAAACACTATGTCTGGCGCAACCCAACACCTCTCATCACCCCGAGAGTAACATCCCCACAGTGAAGCATGGTGGTGGCAGCATCATGCTGTGGGGATGTTTTTCATCGGCAGGGACTGGGAAACTGATCAGAATTGAAGGAATGATGGATGGCGCTAAATTCAGGGAAATTCTTGAGGGAAACCTGTTTCAATCTTCCAGAGATTTGAGACTGGGACGGAGGTTCACCTTCCAGCAGGAGAATGACCCTAAGCATACTGCTAAAGCAACACTCGAGTGGTTTAAGGGAAAACATTTAAATGTCTTGGAATGGCCTAGTCAAACCTAATCCAATCTGTGGTTTGACTTAAAGATTGCTGTACATCAATGGAACCCATCCTACTTGAAGGAGCTGGAGCAGTTTTGCTTGAAGAATGGGCAAAACTCCCAGTAGCTAGATGTGCCAAGCTTATATTCTTATACATTTGCAAACAGTTCTAAAATCCTGTTTTTCCTTTGTCATTATGGGGTATTGTGTGTAGATTGTTGAGGGGAAAAAATTGGAAAAAGTCAAGGGGTCTGAATACTTTCCGAATGCACTGTATATGGCCAATTTACCACGGCTAAGTGCTGTTCTTATGCATATGTCCTTAACCGTGGTGTATTGGCCATATACAACAAACCCCTGAAGTGCATTATTGCTATTATCAATGGTTACCAACATAATTAGAAGAGTAGAAATAAATGTTTTGTCATACCTGTGGTATACGGTCTGATATGCCACGACTTTCAATCAATCAGCACTCAGGGCTCGAACCACCCAGTTTATAATACAGCATAACACATGCTCTCCTTGTGTCGTGCATTTTTATTGATTTTATTTATTGATAAGTTTCCAGCTCCTAATCCTACTGGTTATTGCTCAAAGCAAATTGGCTTTGAGTAAGGAAACAAAGACTGAAGCAAATATTTACTATGCTATTACACAGAGCAGCTGGCTAGATGACTACAGGAGCGCAAAATATGGATGATCAGTTCTCAATGGAAGGGTTCTGAAAACATATCTCAAGGAAGAGGCAATGAGTCTGAGAGCTGATCTCTCCTCCTTTCCAACAAGAAGCACGCAGTAGTACTGTACACAACACAACACTCACTACCACTTGCCTTTCTCTTCAACGAACCCAAATGCTCTTTTAAGAGCCACCTAATAAATTAAAATAAGTGTGTGTGTTTGTGTCGGGAGTGGGCTGTTAAAACTATAAACAAAAGAATGGTCAAACTATCTCATACGGGAGGCGAACCTTCAATGTTCTGATCCACAAGCGATAATTTGAACCATTACACTTTGAATCCTGTTCTTAACACATTGACTTCGACGGACCATTTAATGGAAGCATTCCTTCCAAAATTATTTTGTTCGTTCACTTAGTAGTGATTGCTTGTTTATTTCTCTTGTATGGTAAAAATGCAATAGTCTAATTTGTTGAAAACAGACTCATTTAATCACGTCGTTAACAAGCATTTCCTTTTCTTTTGACAGCACACTGCTGCAGGCTGGCACACAGCAAGTTGCATAAGCAAGCAATGATTCTGATATTGTTGTTTTTACCTGATGCAGTGTGTGGAGACCCCTGACTACGTTTTACTTGTGGATGGCGATGTTTAGATTTTCTGTGAACACACCGAAAAGTAATTTGACACTGTGTTGATCAGTCAGCACACATTTGGATTATAAATGTCAAGACGGCAGGAGAGGGAGTACATGCCGGAGCTGGAATTTATTTGACACTTGTTTGAAACAGTGATGCTGTCAGTCTGGTAAGCATGCACAACTGAGGTTCTGTTTACATGTATGTTTGTGGTTCAACCATTTACTATATGTATATGGGTTTAACATAGCTAACTTACTGTTTCTCAACAAAGCAATTTGTCTTCTAGGCTATGGTTTGTGTTGTGGTCTTGGTCGCTCTTAGTCGAGGAAATGTAGTGTAGCAATTTTTTTATTGTAAGAAAAACTAAAATATTCTGTTATATTCCATTAATTTATCTGTTGACTGAATATAAGCAAATGATGTCTGCTAAATGAACAAGTTGATGGTGCAGCCATATAGCCTCGGCAACTATGCACAGATAAATAAAACTCAACTGCTAATGACCCCGTTAAAAAATGTGGTTCTCGGACGGACGGACGGCTCATGATGCGAATCGGGGTGGTAACCAAGTTGATTTGCGAATTTATCGAGATTGATGTCATATTGGCTTAGATATGATGATAGTGTCACGAACCGGCTCAAAGCCCGTAACAAAAGGGAGACAACGTGGAGATATGGAGTAACAAAATATATATTTATTAAATAAAGTAACTAAGTATAATATACAATGGTGTGTGTAATCAGTAATCAGTAGTGTAAGTGAGTGTTTTGCATGCATGAATGTGATAATGCAGGGTGTTGAAAGATGCTAAAATAAACAACCAAAAAACCACCAAGAAACACAACAAAATCTATAAAGGTGTCTGCATGGAGAGAGTCTCCTCCATGAATGGGGAAGTGGTGTATTTATCCTGGGACACACTGGGCTCAGGTGTTTCCCATGTAGCTGACGACCCTCCCAACTCCGCCCACCGGCATCCTAATAAGGAAACAAGAACAAAGAGAGAATACGGCAGACAGAGTGGGAGGGTCGTCACAATAGGGAGATTTGAATTTAACACTGAGCTTCATCCAGTATGTGTGTGAGTGTGTGTGGCATCAATGTGCATGTGTGCACATGTTATGTGTGTGTGAGCTTATGTAAATGCAAGTTAGGGTGTCAGTGTACGTATGTGTGAGTGTGTGCAACCCAAATGTTTTGCTAATTTGAATCTCATCACGGACAACTTTGTAACTACTTAGCATGTTAGCTAACCCTTTCCCCAACCTTAACCCTTTTAAGCTAACCCTACCCCTAACCCAAACCCATTAACCTAACTCCTAAACTTAACCCTAACCCCTAGCCTAGCTAATGTTAGCCAGCTAGCTAACATGATCCTCCTAGCTATAATTCGTAACATTGTATTTGAATTATGGCTTGGGTGGCTGGAGTCTTCGACAATCATTTGGGCCTTGCTCTGACACCGCCTGGTATCGATGTCTTGTATGGGAGGGAGGGAGCCCCCAGTGATGTACTGGGCCGTACTCACCACCGTCTGTAGAGTCTTGCGGGGGTGCCTTGCAGTTGTCGTACAAAGCAGTGATGCAGCCAGTCAGGATGCTCTCAATAGTTCAGCTGTAGACCTTTTTGAGGATCTGAGGGCCCATGCCAAATATGTTCACCCTCTTAAATGGGAAGAGGTGATGTCGTGCCCTCTTCACAACTGTTTGGGTGTGTGTGGACTATGTTAATTCCTTAGTGATGTGGATGCCGATGAACTTGAAGCTCGGGGTGATAGTCTTTTAGACAGGTTTCCTTGGTGTTTCCTTGGTGTTAGACAGGGGGACTATGCTGGTCTGCTTGAAACAAGTTGGTATTACAGACCGGGTCAATGAAATGTTGAAAATGTCAGTGAAGACACTTGCCAGCTGGTCAGCGCATGCTCGGTGTATGCGTCCTGGTATTCCGTCCGGTCCCGAGGCCTTTGGAATGTTAAAAAATTATTCAGGATTGGTGGGTACCCTGCGGGACGGTTGAGCTAATGTAGGCTAATGCGATTAGCATGAGGTTGTAAGTAACAAGAACATTTCCCAGGACATAGACATATCTGGTATTGGCAGAAAGCTTAAATTCTTGTTAATCTAACTGCACTGTCCAATTTACAGTAGCTATTACAGTGAAAGAATACCATGCTATTGTTTGAGGAGAGTGCACAGTTTTGAACATGAAAAGTTGTTAATAAACAAATTAGGCACATTTGGGCAGTCTTGATACAACATCAGTCTAAAACTTTGCACATACACTGCTGCCATCTAGTGGCCAATATCTAATTGCACCTGGGCTGGAATAGTACATTATGGCCTTTCTCTAGCATTTTTCTTTGTATTATCTTTTACCAGATCTAATGTGTTATATTCTACTACATTCCTTTCACATTACCACAAACTTAAAAGTGTTTTCTTTCAAATGGTACCAAGAAAATGCATATCCTTGCTTCAGGGCCTGAGCTGCAGGCAGTTCAATTTGGGTATGTGATTTTAGGCGAAAATTGAAAAAAAGGCGCAAAACCTTAAGAGTTTCACCTGTTTAAAGGTCTTTTTAATATATACTGTGCATTCGGAAAGTATACAGACCCCATGACTTTTTCAACATTTTGCTACGTTACAGCCATATTCTCAAATAGATTAAATCGTATTTTCCCCTTCAACAATCTACACACAATACCCCGTAGTGAGAAAACAATAACACGCTTTTAGAAATGTTTGCAAATGTATTAAAAATAAAAAACTGAATATCACACTTACAATAGTATTCAGACCCTTAACTCAGTACTTTGTTGAAGCACCTTTGACAACGATTATAGCCTCAAGTCTTTTTGGGTATGACACTACAAGCTTGGCACCCCTGTATTTGGGAAGTTTCTCCAATTTTTCTCTGCAGATCCTCTCAAGCGCTGTCAGGTTGGATTTGTAGTGTCGCTGCTCAGCTATTTTCAGGTCGCTACAGAGATGTTCGATCGGGTTCAAGTCTGAGCTTTGGCTGGGCCACACAAGGACATTCAGAGACTTGTCCCGAAGCCTCTCCTGCGTTGTCTTCGTTGTGTGTCCTGTTGAAGTTAAAGGTTCTGAGTGCTCTGGAGCAGTTTTACACCAAGGATCTCTGTACTTTGCTCTGTTCATCTTTGTCTCGATCCTGACTAATCTCCCAGTCCCTACCTCTGAAAAACATGTTTTACCGTTGGGATGGTATGAGGTTTCCTCCAGACGTGAAGCTTGGCATTCATGCCAAAGAGTTCAATCTTGGTTTCATCAGACCAGAGAATCTTTTTACTCATGGTCTGAGAGTCCTTTAGGTGCCTTCTGGCAAACTCCAAGTGGGCTGTCATGTGCCTTTTACTGAGGAGTGGCTTCTGTCTGGCCACTCTACCATAAAGGACTGATTGGTGGGTTGCTGCAGAGATGGTTGTCCTTCTGGAAGGTTCTCCCATCTCCACAGAGGAACTCTGGAGCTCTGTCAGAGTGACCATTGGGTTCTTGGTCACCTCCCTGACCAAGGCTCTTCTCCCCAGATTGCTCAGTTTGGCCGGGCGGTCAGCTCTAGGAAAAGTCTTGGTGGTCTTGGTGGTCTTCCAAACTTCTTCCATTTAAGAATGATGGAAGCCACTGTGTTCTTGTGGACTTTCAATGCAGCGGAAATGTTTTGGTACCCTTCCCCAGATATGTGCCTCGACACAATTCTGTCTCGGAGCTCTCAGACAATTCCTTTGACCTCATGGATTGGTTTTTGCTCTGTCATGCACTGTCAACTTTGGGACCTTATATAGACAGGTGTGTAGCTTTCCTATTCATGTCCATTCATTTTACCACAGGTGGACTCCAATCAAGTTGTAGAAACATCTCAATGATGCTTAAAGGAAACTCAATTTCGAGTCTTGTGTAATGAACACGAGGGGAGACAGAGCGTCTGTTTCAAGCACAGGGCGCATCAGGTGTTTATTGTAAAGGAACACGGGAGGAGGCAAGTAACTGTGTCCAGGGGCAGGCAGAAGGTCATACACAGGGGGTCCAAAAGGGCAGCAGTACAGCCAGGGAAAAGGCTAGTAACGTAGTTCGGGAGATCAGGCAATACAGTTGAAGTCGGAAGTTTACATACACCTTAGCCAAATACATTTAAACTCAGTTTTTCACAATTCCTGACATTTAATTCCAGTAAAAATTCCCTGTCTTAGGTCAGTTAGGATCACCACTTTATTTTAAGAATGTGAAATATCAGAATAATAGTAGAGAGAATTATTTATTTCAGCTTTTATTTCTTTCATCACATTCCCAGTGGGTCAGAAGTTTACATACACTCAATTAATATTTGGTAGCTTTGCCTTTAAGTTGTTTAACTTGGATCAAACGTTTTGGGTAGCCTTGCACAAGCTTCCCACAATAAGTTGGGTGAATTTTTGCCCACACCTCCTGACAGAGCTGGTGTAACTGAGTCAGGTTTGTAGTCCTCCTTGCTCGGACACGCTTTTTCAGTTCTGCCCTGAGATGGTCTTTAGGATTGGGGAGAGGGCTTTGTGATGGCCACTCCAACACCATGATTTTGTTGTCGTTAAGCCATTAAGGTCAATGTCGATTTGGAAGACCCATTTGTGACCAAGCTTTAACTTCCTGACTGAAGGTCTTGAGATGTTGCTTCAATATATGCATATCATTTTCCTGTCTCATGATGCCATCTATTTTGTGAAGTGCACCAGTCCCTCCTGCAGCAAAGCACCCCCACAACATGATGCTGCCACCCCCGTGCTTCACGGTTGGGATGGTGTTCTTCGGCTTGCAAGCCTCCCCCTTTTTCCTCCAAACATAACAATGGTCATTATGGCCAAACAGTTCTATTTCTGTTTCATCAGACCAGAGGACAATTCTCTAAGAAGTACAATCTTTGTCCCCATGTGCAGTTGCAAACCATAGTCTGGCTTTTAATGGCGGATTTGGAGCAGTGGCTTCTTCCTTGCTGAGTGGCCTTTCAGGTTATGTCGATATAGGACTCGTTTTACTGTGGATATAGATACGTTTGTACCTGTTTCTTCCAGCATCTTCACAAGGAACTTTGCTGTTGTTCTGGGATTGATTTGCATTTTTCGCACCAAAGTACGTTCATCTCTAGGAAACAGAATGTGTCTCCTTCCTGAGCGGTATGTCAGCTGCGTGGTCCCATGGTGTTTATACTTGCGTACTATTGTTTGTACAGATGAACGTGGTACCTGCAGGGGTTTGAAAATTTCTCACAAGGATGAACCAGACTTGGCTGATGTCTTTGCTGATTTCTTTTGATTTTCCCATGATGTCAAGCAAAGAGGCACTGAGTTTGAAGGTAGGCCTTGAAATACACTCACAAGTACAACTCCAATTGACTCAAATTATATCAATTAGCCTATCAGAAGCTTCTAAAGCCATGACATAATTTTCTGGAATTATCCAAGCTGTTTAAAGGCACAGTCAACTTAACGTATGTAAACTTCTGACCCACTGGAATTGTGAATTATAAGTGAAATGATCTGTCTGTAAACAATTGTTGGAAACATTACTTGTGTCATACACAAAGTAGATATCCTAACTGACTTGCCAAAACTACAGTTTGTTAACAAGAAATTTGTGGAGTGGTTGAAAACAGAGTTTTAATGACTCCAACCTAAGTGTATGTAAACTAGAGGTCGACCGATTACAATACCGATTATTGGAGGACCAAAACACCGATACAGATTAATCGGCCGATTTTTAAAAATGTATTTGTAATAATGACAATTACAACAATACTGAATTAACACTTATTTTAACTTGATATAATACATCGATAAAATCAATTTAGCCTCAAATAAATAATTAAACATGTTCAATTTGGTTTAAAAAATGCAAAAACAAAGTTTTGGAGTAGAAAGTCAAAGTGCAATATGTGCCATGTAAGAAAGCTAACGTTTAAGTTCCTTGCTCAGAACATGAGAACATATGAAAGCTGGTGGTTCCTTTTAAAATGAGTCTTCAATATTCCCAGGTAAGAAGTTTTAAGTTGTAGTTATTATAGGAATTACAGGACTATTTCTCTCTATACGATTTGTATTTCATATACCTTTGACTATTGGATGTTCTTATAGGCACTTTAGTATTGCCAGTGTAATAGTATAGCTTCCGTCCCTCTCCTCGCTCCTACCTGGGCTCGAACCAGGAACACATCGACAATAGCCAACCTCGAAGCAGCGTTACCCATGCAGAGCAAGGGGAATAACTACTCCACGTCTCAGAGCGAGTGACGTTTGAAACGCTATTAGCGCGCACCCTGCTAACTAGCTAGCCATTTCACATCGGTTACACCAGCCTAGTCTCGGGAGTTGATAGGCTTGAAGTCATAAACAGCGCAATGCTTGAAGCACAGAGAAGAGCTGCTGGCAAAATGCACGAAAGTTTGAATGAATGCTTACGAGCCTGCTGGTGCCTACCATCGCTCAGTCAGACTGCTCTATCAAATCATAGACTTAATTATAACATAATAACACACAGAAATATGAGCCTTAGCTCATTAATATGCTCGAATCCGGAAACTATCATCTCGAAAACAAAACGTTTATTCTTTCAGTGAAATACGGAACCATTCCGTATTTTATCTAACGGGTGACCTAAGACTAAATATTCCTGTTACATTGCACAACCTTCAATGTTATGTCATAATTACTTAAAATTCTGGCTAATTAGTTTGCAACGAGCCAGGCGGCCCAAACTGTTGCATATACCCTGACTCTGCGTGCAATGAACGCAAGAGAAGTGACACAATTTCACCTGGTTAATATTGCCTGCTAACCTGGATTTCTTTTAGCTAAATATGCAGGTTTAAAAATATATACTTCTGTGTATTNCACAATTTCACCTGGTTAATATTGCCTGCTAACCTGGATTTCTTTTAGCTAAATATGCAGGTTTAAAAATATATACTTCTGTGTATTGATTTTAAGAAAGGCATTGATGTTTATGGTTAGGTACAGTCGTGCAACGATTGTGCTTTTTTCGCAAATGCGCTTTTGTTAAATCATCCCCCGTTTGGCGAAGTTGGCTGTCTTTGTTAGGAAGAAATTGTCACGATCGTCTTCTTGACAGAGATTGGACCAAGGCGCAGCGTGTGCAAAATACATCTTCTTTTATTGAGAAGAGAGAGAAAACACAAAACGAACACTATATACAAACTAACAAAACAACAAACGACCGTGAAGCTAAATAACGTAAATGCACAGACAAGCAACAAACGTTCAACATAGACAACTACCCACAAAAGCCTACTGCCTATGGCTGCCTTAAATATGGCTCCCAATCAGAGACAATGAATGACAGCTGTCTCTGATTGAGACCCAATCTAGGCAGCCATAGATAACTAGACAACCTCACTCTTCTCTACCCCATACACATACAACACCCCTAGACTAAACAAAAACACACAAAGACAACCCACCCCAACTCACGCCCTGACCAACTAAATAAATAACAGAAAAAGGAACAATAGGTCAGGAACGTGACAGAAATAGTCTTCACACAGTTCGCAACGAGCCAGGCGGCCCAAACTGCTGCATATACCCTGACTCTGTTGCAAGAGAAGTGACACCATTTCCCTAGTTAAAATAAATTTATGTAAGCAGGCAAAATTAACTAAATATGCAGGTTTAAAAATATGTACTTGTGTATTGATTTTAAGAAAGGCATTTATGTTTATGGTTAGGTACACGTTGGAGCAACGACAGTCCTTTTTCGCGAATGCGCACCACATCGATTATATGCAACGCAGGACACGCTAAATAAACTAGTTATATCATCAACCATGTGTAGTTAACTAGTGACTATTATTGATTGTTTTTTATAAGATAAGTTTAATACTAGCTAGCAACTTACCTTGGCTTCTTACTGCATTCGCGTAACAGGCAGGCTCCTCGTGGAGTGCAATGTAAAGCAGGTGGTTAGAGCGTTGGACTAGTTAACTGTAAGGTTGCAAGATTGAATCCCCGAGCTGACAAGGTAAAAATCTGTCGTTCTGCCCCTGAACAAGGCAGTGAACAGCCCATGTTTAAGTGTGGAGTGAATAAAGATTGCATTTAATGAATAAAAATTCCTCATTACTTTTCAAATGGAGCTATATTTTTATCCTTGGATATGTCATTCAGTAATATATATTTACATTTGTTAGTTAAAGTGTTGAGAGCTCTCATCCTTGAGGAAGGTTTTGACACATTTTGATTGTGAGAATACATGAGTCAAACATGGCTTTCCAACTATACAGCAATGTGAGAGTTGCACCATATGGGAGTTTGGAATTGGTAAACAAATATTGGGAATGAAATCGAAACTGTTAAATAAATGAAAGGTAATTGACATGCCCTAACATTAAACTGCTGATAGTTTTTTATTACGGGTAACAAAAACCCCTGATGATTGTCTTACATTGATCATTTTCTTAAGGAAAGCCTCCAGATGAACATGATCATATGAAGAAAGACAATGTAACTTAACATCATGTTTTGTCATACAGTACAATATGTACCACTCCAGGGGTGGTCTGTCCCACTGACAGATGGGCTGGTCTATTTTTAGTCCGGTAAGCATGTCTAACACATTTTTTTGCGCAAAATTGTCATTATCTGGCTAATAATTGGGGCTCAAGGAACAAAATGGGCCGGTGTGGGGGCCTCAGGGAAAAAAAGTTGCCTATTGTGGGGGCCTCAAGGAACAAAATGGGCCGGTGTGGGGGCCTCAAGGAAAATAATGGGCCGGTGTAAAAAAGTCCAGGGCCGATTTCTGGTCCCAATCTGCCCCTGTATCCAGTGAAGGGAACATTTAATTCACTCACTGCCTGACACTGTAGTCGTCTATTCTTCAGTTATCTATACTATTGTAGCAATGGTGCCCACTGTGAGGAAAGATCATTTTTAGAATGTCAACTGTAGAATATCATTTTCAACACATTTAAAAGATTTATCAACCATGGGTCAACTAACGTGAGCTAAAATATTCAAGACTGGTTCACTTGTTCTCACATTAAACTATACACTCCTGATACTTTTGTATTACTTGTTTACAAGGAAACTTGTAGCTGGTCTTTTACTGGGTAATGATGATTGTGCTGACAAACTGCCTGGGAGCTCCTCAGTGGTGAAACTCCTCCTCCTTCAATCAGTGGTGAACCAGGTGGAACAAATCTTCCAGGCAATCAGGGCGTGCCAGCACCTGGCTCTGCTGTTGTCTTTAGACCGCAGTGAAAGGAGCATTTATAACACCACAAGACCAAGGAAACTTCATCTTTGTGATCAAGGTGACTGTGCAAGTCCAAGCCCTCCACAAAACTGTGAAAGACAGCCGGTAAGCGCCATATTAGCCATGCTTGGCTAGACTGACTTAAGCAGTGCACTGCTAATGATACTCTGGAAAACACAGACTCTTAACTCTTAACTTTGACGTGAGAGAACTTGGGAAGGTTGAACACCAGACGGGCTGCGGCGTTCTGGATGAGTTGTAGGGGTTTAATGGCACAGGCAGGGAGCCCAGCCAACAGCGAGTTGCAGGAATCCAGACGGGAGATACAAGTGCCTGGATTAGGACCTGCCCGCTTCCTGTGTGAGGCAGGGTCGTACTCTGCGGATGTTGTAGAGCATAAACCTACAGGAACGGGCCACCGCCTTGATGTTAGTTGAGAACGACAGGGTGTTGTCCAGGATCACGCCAAGGTTCTTAGCGCTCTGGGAGGAGGACACAATGGTGTTGTCAACCGTGATGGCGAGATCATGGAACGGGCAGTCCTTCCCCGGGAGGAAGAGCGCTCCGTCTTGCCGAGGTTCAGCTTGAGGTGGTGATCCGTCATCCACACTGATATGTCTGCCAGACATGCAGAGATGCGATTCGCCACCTGGTCATCAGAAGGGGGAAAGGAGAAGATTAGTTGTGTGTCGTCTGCATAGCAATGATAGGAGAACCATGTGAGGTTGACAGAGCCAAATGACTTGGTGTATAGCGAAAATAGGAGAGGGCCTAGAACAGAGCCCTGGGGGCACCAGTGTGAGAGCACGTGGTGAGAGACAGATTCTCGCCACGCCACCGGTAGGAGCGACCTGTCAGGTAGGACGCAATCCAAGCGTGGGCCGCGCCGGAGGCCCAACTCGGAGAGGGTGAGAGGAGGATCTGATGGTTCACAGATCGAAGGCAGCCGATAGGTCTAGAAAGGATGAGAGCAGAGGAGAGAGAGTTAGCTTTAGCAGTGCGGAGCGCCTCCGTGATACAGAGAAGAGCAGTCTCAGTTGAATGACTAGTCTTGAAACCTGACTGATTTGGATCAAGAAAGTCATTCTGAGAGAGATAGCGGGAGAGCTGGCCAAGACGGCACGTTCAAGAGTTTGGAGAGAAAAGAAAGAAGGGATACTGGTCTGTAGTTGTTGACATCGGAGGATCGAGTGTAGGTTTTTCAGAAGGGGTGCAACTCTCGCTCTCTTGAAGACGGAAGGACGTAGCCAGCGGTCAGGGATGAGTTGATGAGCGAGGTAAGGGAGAAGGTCTCCGGAAATGGTCTGGAGAAGAGAGGAGGGGATAGGGTCAAGCGGGCAGGTTGTTGGGCGCCGGCCGTCACAAGACGCGAGATTTCATCTGGAGAGGAGAGGGAGAAAGAGGTCAGAGCACAGGGTAGGCAGTGTGAGCAAAACAGCGGTGTCGTTTGACTTAGCAAACGAGGATCGGATGTCGTCGACTTCTTTTTCAAATGGTTGACGAAGTCATCTGCAGAGAGGAGGAGGGGGGGGGGGGAGGAGGATTCAGGAGGAGGAGAAGTGGAAAAACTTCAGTAGTGGTAGGTGAGAGGCAGATGCTTGGAATTTAGAGTGGTAAGAAGTGGCTTTAGCAGCAGAGACAGAAGAGAAAATGTAGAGAGGAGGGAGTGAAAGGATGCCAGTCCGCAGGGAGGCGAGTTTTCCTCCATTTCCGCTCGGCTGCCCGGAGCCCTGTTCTGTGAGCTCGCAATGAGTCGTCGAGCCACGGAGCGGGAGGGGAGGACCGAGCCGGCTGGAGGATAGGGGACAGAGAGAGTCAAAGGATGCAGAAAGGAGAGAGGAGGGTTGAGGACAGAATCAGGAGATAGGTTGGAGAAGGTTTGAGCAGAGGAAGAGATGATAGGATGGAAGAGGAGAGAGTAGCGGGGAGAGAGAGCGAAGGTTGGGACGGGCGATACCATCCGAGTAGGGGCAGTGTGGGAAGTGTTGGATGAGAGCGAGAGGGAAAAGGATACAAGGTAGTGGTCGGAGACTTGGAGGGGAGTTGCAATGAGGTAGTGGAAGAACAGCATCTAGTAAAGATGAGGTCGAGCGTATTGCCTGCCTTGTGAGTAGGGGGGAAGTGAGAGGGTGAGGTCAAAAGAGAGAGGAGTGGAAGAAGGAGGCAGAGAGGAATGAGTCAAAGGTAGACGTGGGGAGGTTAAAGTCGCCCAGAACTGTGAGAGGTGAGCCGTCCTCAGGAAAGGAGCTTATCAAGCATCAAGCTCATTGATGAACTCTCCGAGGGACCTGGAGGGCGATAAATGATAAGGATGTTAAGCTTGAAAGGGCTGGTAACTGTGACAGCATGGAATTCAAAGGAGGCGATAGACAGATGGTAAGGGGAAAAGAGAGAATGACCACTTGGGAGAGATGAGGATCCCGGTGCCACCACCCCGCTGACCAGAAGCTCTCGGGGTGTGCGAGAACATGTGGCGACGAAGAAAGCAGTAGGAGTAGCAGTAGTACTGGTGATCCATGTTTCGTCAGTGCAAGAAGTCGAGGGACTGGAGGGAGGCATAGGCTGAGATGAACTCTGCCTTTGTGGCCGCAGATCGGCAGTTCCAGAGGCTACCGGAGACCTGGAACTCCACGTGGGTCGTGCGCGCTGGGACCACCAGATTAGGGTGCCGCGCCACGCGTGGTGTGGAGCGTTTGTATGGTCTGTGCAGAGAGAGAGAACAGGGATAGACAGACACATAGTTGACAGGCTACAGAAGAGGCTACGCTAATGCAAAGGAGATTGGAATGACAAGTGGACTACACGTCGAATGTTCATGAAAGTTAGCTTACGTAGCAAGAATCGTATTGACTAAAATGATTAAAATGATACAGTACTGCTGAAGTAGGCTAGCTGGCAGTGGCTGCGTTGTTGATTTTGTAGGCTAGCTGGCAGTGGCTGCGTTGTTGACACTACACTAATCAAGTCGTTCCGTTGAGTGTAATAGTTTCTACAGTGCTGCTATTCGGGGGCTAGCTGGCTAGCTAGCAGTGTTGATTACGTTACGTTGCGTTAAAAGAACGACAATAGCTGGCTAGCTAACCTAGAAAATCGCTCTAGACTACACAATTATCTTTGATACAAAGACGGCTATGTAGCTAGCTATGTAGCTAGCTACGATCAAACAAATCAAACCTTGTACTGTAATGAAATGAAATGAAAATGTGATACTACCTG
>NC_036844.1:15976050-16010343 GCF_002910315.2 Salvelinus sp. IW2-2015
GTTGATAGGACTTTTGCAGTGGTATTTATAACTTCAAATGTTGTTTGTGGGGTATAAAGGAAAAGTAAGAAGAGCCAAATTCATGTTGACAAAGCACTTGTTTGAAATGGTTAAAAGTAATTTAAACTTTGTAGAAATCTTAGTAAACCAAGTTCTTAATTCAGTAACAAATGTATAGTCTAAAAAATCTTTGGCTAAAAAATGTAGATTTGTCTGCTTAAAACTACTGATTAGAAAATAAATGTATTGGCTAAAATGCAAATTTAGAGAAAATATACTGATTCTGCTCATTTGATAAAAAATGGTGGGTTTCTATTTGGGAAACATTTGCTTAAAAGTGGAAACCTTGTGTTTTTGGTGGCAGAAAGTGTTTTATCTGGGGTGAATGTGGATAATTTGTATATTTGATTGGGCTGTCAACTCAAATAGTAACTTGTATTTGTCATCTCTTTTTGAGGTTTTTCACCTGTTTACTGCCAACCAAAGAATGGTAAATAAAAGACAAACAACTGATTCCATGGCTGTTTATTGAGTGAAATCTAGTTAAAATCTTCATGTGGAGGGACTGTCCTTTTCAAGTGGGGAATTGCACAAGAAAGAGGTCAACTTGACAATGATTGACTGTTTCATACTTTCTTTGGAATGAAAGCTTGACAAACTTGATACCATGTTGTGACACATAGTACATTATGTATCTTTTCCTTCAGTGTTGGAGCATTTCAAAAATGTTATCCACTCACTGCCTGACACTGTAGTCTGCTCTACTGTCAGCTCTCAATGTCCATCAACTAGCCAGAGGTGGAAACAAAGGTCCCAGAGTGGTTGGCAAAAAAATATTCTGGGGCCATAGTTTTTCCTGATCTGGTAATCTAACCAGGAAAGTCTGGATATTATATGGTATGATGTGATTAACAGGTTGTAAAAGGTTTAATATGGGCTATGATGGGACCAGCGTTTTTCTAGCAGGTCACATGGCTTTAAAAAACATCCTTTAAAAAATGTCCTAGTATTGGGGATATGAAAACCCTGTCAAACTGCAGCAACCTTGAACAATTACATTTACATTTACATTAATCATTTAGCAGACGCTCTTATCCAAGACGACTTACAAATTGGTGCATTCACCTTATGACATCCAGTGAACAGCCACTTTACAATAGTGCATCTAAATCTTTAAGGGGGGGGGGTGAGAAGGATTACTTTATCCTATCCTAGGTATTCCTTAAAGAGGTGGGTTCAGGTGTCTCCGGAAGGTGGTGATTGACTCCGCTGTCCTGGCGTCGTGAGGGTAGTTGTTCCACCATTGGGGCAGAGCAGCGAACAGTTTTGACTGGGCTGAGCGGGAACTGTACTTCCTCAGAGGTAGGGAGGCGAGCAGGCCAGAGGTGGATGAACGCAGTGCCCTTGTTGGTGTAGGGCCTGATCAGAGCCTGGAGGTACTGAGGTGCCGTTCCCTCACAGCTCCTAGGCAAGCACCATGGTCTTGTAGCGGATGCGAGCTTCAACTGGAAGCCAGTGGAGAGAGCGGAGGAGGGAGGCGGGGGTGACGTGAGAGAACTTGGGAAGGTTGAACACCAGACGGGCTGCGGCGTTCTGGATAGTTGTAGGGGTTTAATGGCACAGGCAGGGAGCCCAGCCAACAGCGAGTTGCAGTAATCCAGACGGGAGATGACAAGTGCCTGGATTAGGACCTGCGCCGCTTCCTGTGTGAGGCAGGTCGTACTCTGCGGATGTTGTAGAGCATAAACCTACAGGAACGGGCCACCGCCTTGATGTTAGTTGAGAACGACAGGGTGTTGTCCAGGATCACGCCAAGGTTCTTAGCGCTCTGGGAGGAGGACACAATGGTGTTGTCAACCGTGATGGCGAGATCATGGAACGGGCAGTCCTTCCCCGGGAGGAAGAGCAGCTCCGTCTTGCCGAGGTTCAGCTTGAGGTGGTGATCCGTCATCCACACTGATATGTCTGCCAGACATGCAGAGATGCGATTCCCACCTGGTCATCAGAAGGGGGAAAGGAGAAGATTAGTTGTGTGTCGTCTGCATAGCAATGATAGAGAGACCATGTGAGGTTGACAGAGCCAAGTGACTTGGTGTATAGCGAAAATAGGAGAGGGCCTAGAACAGAGCCCTGGGGACACCAGTGGTGAGAGCACGTGGTGAGGAGACAGATTCTCGCCACGCCACCTGGTAGGAGCGACCTGTCAGGTAGGACGCAATCCAAGCGTGGGCCGCGCCGGAGATGCCCAACTCGGAGAGGGTGGAGAGGAGGATCTGATGGTTCACAGTATCGAAGGCAACCGAAGTCTAGAAGGATGAGAGCAGAGGAGAGAGAGTTAGCTTTAGCAGTGCGGAGCGCCTCCGTGATACAGAGAAGAGCAGTCTCAGTTGAAAGACTAGTCTTGAAACCTGACTGATTTGGATCAAGAAGGTCATTCGAGAGAGATAGCGGGAGAGCTGGCCAAGGACGGCACGTTCAAGAGTTTTGGAGAGAAAAGAAAGAAGGGATACTGGTCTGTAGTTGTTGACATCGAGGGATCGAGTGTAGGTTTTTCAGAAGGGGTGCAACTCTCGCTCTCTTGAAGACGGAAGGACGTAGCCAGCGGTCAGGGATGAGTTGATGAGCGAGGTAAGGGAGAAGGTCTCCGGAAATGGTCTGGAGAAGAGAGGAGGGGATAGGGTCAAGCGGGCAGGTTGTTGGCGGCCGGCCGTCACAAGACGCGAGATTCATCTGGAGAGAGAGGGGAGAAAGAGGTCAGAGCACAGGGTAGGGCAGTGTGAGCAGAACCAGCGGTGTCGTTTGACTTAGCAAACGAGGATCGGATGTCGTCGACCTTCTTTTCAAAATGGTTGACGAAGTCATCTGCAGAGAGGAGGAGGGGGGGAGGGGAGGAGGATTCAGGAGGGAGGAGAAGGTGGAAAAGAGCTTCCTAGGGTTAGAGGCAGATGCTTGGAATTTAGAGTGAGAAAGTGGCTTTAGCAGCAGAGACAGAAGAGGAAAATGTAGAGAGGAGGGAGTGAAAGGATGCCAGGTCCGCAGGGAGGCGAGTTTTCCTCCATTTCCGCTCGGCTGCCCGGAGCCCTGTTCTGTGAGCTCGCAATGAGTCGTCGAGCCACGGAGCGGGAGGGAGGACCGAGCCGGCCGGAGGATAGGGACAGAGAGAGTCAAAGGATGCAGAAAGGGAGGAGAGGAGGGTTGAGGAGGCAGAATCAGGAGATAGGTTGGAGAAGGTTTGAGCAGAGGGAAGAGATGATAGGATGGAAGAGGAGAGAGTAGCGGGGGAGAGAGAGCGAAGGTTGGGACGGCGCGATACCATCCGAGTAGGGGCAGTGTGGGAAGTGTTGGATGAGAGCGAGAGGGAAAAGGATACAAGGTAGTGGTCGGAGACTTGGAGGGGAGTTGCAATGAGGTTAGTGGAAGAACAGCATCTAGTAAAGATGAGGTCGAGCGTATTGCCTGCCTTGTGAGTAGGGGGGAAGGTGAGAGGGTGAGGTCAAAAGAGGAGAGGAGTGGAAAGAAGGAGGCAGAGAGGAATGAGTCAAAGGTAGACGTGGGGAGGTTAAAGTCGCCCAGAACTGTGAGAGGTGAGCCGTCCTCAGGAAAGGAGCTTATCAAGGCATCAAGCTCATTGATGAACTCTCGAGGGAACCTGAGGGCGATAAATGATAAGGATGTTAAGCTTGAAAGGCTGGTAACTGTGACAGCATGGAATTCAAAGGTGGAGCGAAGCGGAATGCGACCGGGTTGTTGAGTGCGGAAGTTCTATTCGGTAGACGTTGGCTAGCTGTTGGCTAGCTAGCAGTGTCTCCTACGTTAAGGACGACAAATAGCTGGCTAGCTAACCTCGGTAAATTAAGATAATCACTCTAAAACTACACACTCTAAACTACACAATTATCTTGGATACGAAGACAGCAAAGACAACTATGTAGCTAGCTAACACTACACTAATCAAGTCGTTCAGTTGAGTGTAATAGTTTCTACAGTGCTGCTATAACATGTTCATATGAATTATATTTTAAAGAAGGACTAGGGGGGTTCCTATACACAGTCGCTGAGAAAGCAACATGATTGGACAATAAAGCTCACAGGGCTGAGCTTGCTTTATGCAGGTTTGCATCATGTAGTCCTGCCCTATGCAAATGTAGGCCTAATTAAACATGTTCTTACTGTCGATGTCAGCTATTGTGTTTATTGATTGATTCCAGTTAATCATTTTGGATTGAAAAAGTCTAGGTAGCCTAGTCACCCTTATAAAAATAAATGTGTGATTCAGGTTAACTAGGTTGTCCCATATTAATTAGGTAGCTAACGTGAGCTTGAGAGTTAGAACCTTTGCCCCAGTCTGAGGTCCTGAGAGCTCTGGAGCAGGTTTTCATCAAAAATCACTCTGTACTTTGCTCCGTTCATCAGTGCCTCGATCCTGACTAGTCTCCCAGTTCCTGCCACTAAAAAACATCCCCACAGCATGTTGCTGCCATCACCATGCTTCACCGTTGAGATGGTGCCAGGTTCCCTCCAGACGTGACGCTTGGCATTCAGGCCAAAGAGTTTAATCTTGATGTCATCAGACCAGAGAATCTTTCATGATCTGAGAGTCTTTAGGTACCTTTTGGCAAACTCCAAGCGGGCTGTCATGAGCCTTTTACCGAGGAGCGACTTCCGTCTTTCCACTCTACCATAAAGGCCTGATTGGTGGAGTGCTGCAGAGATGATTGTCCTTCTGGAAAGTTCTCCAGAGAGGAACTCTGAATCTCTGTCAGAGTGACCATTGGGTTTTCGGTCACCTCCCTGACCAAGGCCCTTCTCCCCTGATTGCTCAGTTTGACCAGACGACCAGCTCTAGGAAGAGTATTTTTTGGTACCCTTCCCCAGATCTGTGCCTCAACAGAATTCTGTCTTGGAGCTCTACGGACAATTCCTTTGATCTCATGGCTTGGTTTTTGCTCTGACATGCACTGTCAACTAAGGGACCAATATAGACAGGTGTGTGCCTTTCCAAATCATATCCAATCAATTGAATTTATCACAGGTGGACTCCAATGAAGTTGTAGAAACATCTCAAGGATGATCAATCAAAACAGGATGCACCTGAGCTCAATTTTGAGTTTCATAGCAAAGGGTCTGAATACTTATTGTGAATAAGGTATATCTGTTTTTTAAATGTTTAATACAGTTACAAAAATGTCTAAAAACCTGTATTCACTTTGTCGTTATGGGGTATATTGTGTAGATTGCTGATGATTGAAAAAAAATGTAATCCATTTTAGATTAAGGCTGTAACCTAACAAAATGTGGAAAAAGTCAAGAGGTCTGAATACTTTCCAAAGCCACTGTATGCTGTATGAGTGGAACCTGGCCTCTTTGATTCCAAAGTTTGACGTTAAGTAAAACTGAGAAATTCCATTTTGAGAGTGGGGACAGAGCTTTGGGTGGAAAAAACACAGATCTTAATTGACCCTGTGTAAAACAGCATCTACGTCTTCCACACTGTCATCAATAACCAAAAGTACAACCTTCATGGGACCCTGAAAGACTTTCTAAAACCTTTCTAACCTCGACGATACTGCCGTCCCTATTCATTTGGCTTTTTCCTCACTCCCTTCCCTTTGTTCAACCATTTGACCTGGCTTATCAACCTTTCCCTCAAAGTATTTTATTTTGAAATGTGGGTGGAACTATCCCTTAACTATCCCTTAAAATTGAGTGTTGGGACAGGTCGCTGGTTCAAATCCCCAAGCCAGAAATGTGGAAAAATCTGTTGTTCTGCCCAGTTAAACCCCATCAACAACTGCTCCCCAGGGTGCCGAAGACGTGGATGTCGATTACGGCAGCCCCCTGCACCTCTTTGATTCAGAGGGGTTTGGTTAAATGCGAAAGACACATTTCGGTTTAATGCATTGTTGTGCAACTGATTTGGAACCACCTTTTCACAGTTTCTTTTGCAGCGGAGAAGATGGACTAGGAAATGCTCTTGCTTTTGGATGTCTCGACTATATCCTGAAGTTAAAGAAGAACATAAAAGCCTTACAGCAAATGTACCTAGCGAGAACCGGCTACTGCTCAAGCTTGGTGTGTTGCTTTGTGTGTCCACAATCCTATGTATTCACATGTGTGTCCCGAGTACCTCCCCTCGTGTATAAAAAAGGTGGTGTTTACAGAATACTCASWSTGAGTATTCTGTAAACACCACCTTTTTTATACACGAGGGGAGGTACTCGGGACACACATGTGAATACATAGGATTGTGGACACACAAAGCAACACACCAAGCTTGAGCAGTAGCCGGTTCTCGCTAGGTACATTTGCTGTGTATTTTAACTGATTGTTAAAAGGAATTTTTTATTCATTGAATAATTTGTGCTCACAACATAGTCAAATGTGAGAGGGCAGCTCAGATGACCAAGTGGCTGAACAACATGTGGCCGGCAAACCAGGTTGCGGGGTATATGAAGGAGACTGCTATCCAGAGGGAGTGCTCCAGACAGAATGGGGCCAAGACAGTCGAGATAGTCCGAGAGTATCCGCATCTGCTGGATACTCCAGGCATGGTGGGTTACATTTTTTACAAAAACGTTAGACTTGAATTGGATTCTGTTTGCTTTGATTAACTGGACTGGCTGATGCAACCCACGTGACTCATAGCACAGGGAGAGCTTTGACCACACTAGTCTGGAAAGGAAGCTGTTTGTTAACTTCTCTAGGATAGGGGGCAGCATTTTCACGTTTGGATGAAAAGCGTGCCCAGAGTAAACTGCCTCCTACTCAGTTCCAGATGCTAATATTTGCATATTATTATTAGTATTGGATAGAAAACACTCTGAAGTTTCTAAAACTGTTTGAATCATGTCTGTGATTATAACAGAACTTATTTGGCAGGCAAAACCCTGAGGACAAACCATTCAGATTTTTGTTTTTTTTGAGGTCACTCTCTTTTCAATGAGTTTCATTGGGAATCCAGATTTCAAAGGGACCTTCCTGAAGTTCCAATCGCTTACACTGGATGTCAACAGTCTTTAGAAATTGGTTGAGGTTTTTCCTTTGAGAAATGAAGAAGTAGCCATGTTCAGAATGAGGCTCCAGTGAAGTGTACTGTTTGTTAGAGGTGCGTGACCAGAAAGCATGCTACACATTGTTTTCCTCCGGTATTGAACACAGATCATCCCGTCTTCAATTTTATCGATTATTTATGTCAAAAAATACCTAAAGTTGTATTACAAAAGTAGTTTGAAATGTTTGGACAAAGCTTACAGGTAACTTTTGAGATATTTTGTAGTCACGTTGTGGAAGTTGGAACCGGTGTTTTTCTGGATCAAACGCGCCAAATAAATTGACATTTTGGATATATATCGACGGAATTAATCGAACAAAAGGACCATTTGTGATGTTTATGGGACATATTGGAGTGCCAACAGAAGAAGCTCGTCAAAGGTAAGGCATGAATTATATCTTTATTTCTGTGTTTTGTGTCGCGCCGGGAGTATTGAAATATGATAGTCTGTGATTGTTAGCTGGGGTGCTTTCCTCAGATAATAGCATTGTTTGCTTTCGCCGTAAAGCATTTTTTAAATCTGACATGTTGGCTGTAACGGCTCTCTTTCGGTGAGTGAGTAGACCAAGGCGCAGCGGGTGATGAATACATAATGTTTTATTGACAAGACGGAAAAAACACGAAACGAAATACACTTGAATGATTAACAAAATAACAAAACGAACTAGACAGACCTAAACTATGAACTTACATGAAACGAGGAACACATGAACATGAACAGGAACGACCGAACGAACGAGACGAGACAGTACCGTGTGGTGCAAAATACACAGACACAGTGACAATCACCCACAAACAAACAGTGAGAACAACCTACCTTAATATGACTCTCAATTAGAGGAAAACGCAAAACACCTGCCTCTAATTAAGAGCCATACCAGGCAACCCAAAACCAACATAGAAACGGAAAACATAGACTGCCCACCCAAAACTCACGCCCTGACCATCACACACATACAAAACAACAGAAAACAGGTCAGGAACGTGACATTGGCTGGATTCGCCCTGGCTATAGAGAGGCTTTTTATTCTCTATTTTGGTTAGGCCAGGGTGTGACTAGGGTGGGCAGTCTATGTTATTTTTTCTATGTTGTTGTGCCAGGTGTGGTTCCCAATCAGTTCCCAATTATTTTCTGTTTAGTGATTTTTTTGTCACCTTACAGGACTGTTCATTTGTCGTTTTTGTTCTTTTGTTCAGTTTTATTAAAAATATGAATATGAACACTTACCACGCTGCACCTTGGTCCTCCTCTCCTTCTCCCGACGACGAACGTGACATTTACTACAGTTAGTATATTTAATTTTTTCTCTGTGAAGTAAGTTAATTTAAAGACATATGTATTTTAGATCATGTAGACACATTACAATGTTGTAAACACACATTAACTAAAAACTTGATCTAATTTAAATATTCATACTGAGTTTGCAGCAAACAGAATGTTAGCCACATGTTTCCCAGAATTGTTCACAAGTTGCCAAAGTTGCCAAGTTTACCACAAAACTAATTTGCATGTGAAAAATGTGCTGCAAATTGGCCAAAGGTTTGCCACAACAGTTTTTTTTATATAAGGGCAGCCCATGTTTGAATATAAACAAAATAATATCCCAATCACATTTTCACACAAACAAGTGGGCTATAAATACACAGCATTACCGCTTCGTTTACCAAGGCCAGAGGGACAGGGCCCATAGTAGGCTAGACTACGCAGCTGCTGTTAGCCTACAGTTGGTCAGACTGAAAAATAGTCTCATTTCCATGCAGTACAGCATATCAGATCGTTAATGTTTAGGTGTAAAGGCTGCAACATCAATCAATCAAATTTATTTATAGAGCCCTTTTTACATCAGCAGATGGCACAACGTGCTATACAGAAACCCAGCCTAATACCCCAAACAGCAAGCAATGCAGATGTAGAAGCACGGTGCCTAGGAAAAACTCCCTAAAGGCAGGAACCTAGGAAAAAACCTAGAGAAGAACCATGTGCCGGGTGGAGATTACAAGAGTACATGGCCTTTAAGGCCAAATTGTTCTTCAAGATGTTCAAACACTCATAAATGACCCACATGGTCAAATAATAATCACAGTGGATGTAGAGGGTGCAACAGGTCAGTACCTGTCAGTTGGCTTTTCATAGCCAAGCATTCAGAGTTCGAAACAGCAGGTGCGGGAAAGAGAGAAAGAGAGAGTCGAAAACAGCAGGTCCGGGACAGGGTAGCACGTCCAGTGAACAGGTCAGGGTTCCATAGCCACAGGCAGAACAGTTGAAACTGGAGCAGCAGCACGACCAGGTGGACAGGGAACAGTCAAGAGTCATCAGGCCAGGTAATCCTGAGGCATGGTCCTAGGGTTCAGGTCCTCTGGGAGGGAGAGAGAGAGAATTAGAGAGAGCATACTTAAATTCACACAGGACACCAGATAAGACAGGAGAATTACACCAGATTTTGTCTACCGCACAAGCCCGGTCTCCAACAGAACACAATTTCTCTGGTATTTGAACTCTAAAGGATCATCCTCTCAGTCCCTGTCTGTGATTTATTTCATTGGGATAACTCTGACATTTGCTGCCAGGATGATTAAAAGTAACTTGGAAATGAAATGGCTGATGAAATATTGTCTAATTAGATTCATCCTGAGTAAAAAAAAAAATAGAGCGACACTGAGGCACCAAAATAGTGATGTAATGAAACAGCCCAGTGATGTCTCTCTGCCATACTGCTACCATGAGCCGATGCTGTATAGAAAAGATTGACCAACACTGGCGGACTATCAAGACCAGACAGACTGTCTCTACTATTATCCTTCCCTGTCTATCTGTCTGTCTGTCAGTCCCCTTGTTTCTCTTTTCCTTTTACTCTCCATTGTTTTCTCTTAAGATTGTTTTACTCTGTCCCTCTGTCATCTCCCTCCAGACCCTTTCGTTCTCGCTCTCACTGTCATGTCCCTCCCTCCCTCGCTGTGTCTCTCGCCGTCGTCTCTTAGTCCTCATGTTGAAACAGTATTTTATATGTCCCCCCTGACTCTATAGTTCCATCATTGTCGTTGAGTCCTGCGTTTAATGAGACCCCAGGTTGCAGCCAATATGTATTTAACAACCGTATTGAGCCTGGCCTGAAAGTAGTGTTTTCCCACAGCGAGCCTGTTTAAATCTCCTGTTTAAATCCCTCATGAGTAGCCTAGACCAACACAACAAAACTGTAAACATTGCACAGAGCTTGCTCTGGCCAACTCCACAATGCAGATTATTTTGTCTGGCATGAATGTGCTACAGGGTAAAATTGGTATTCATTCCAAAGGTATACTGAGACCAAAATGTTATGTTTGGTGTGTGTGAGGGGTGGTTAAGAGAGGTAAGAGACCCCATTCGCAGCAGTGCACAGTTTGACTCTTTTACCAGTTTAACAAAAAAAATCTAAATCAGGAGGGCATGTGAATCAGCAGGCGATAAACACCACCACAGAGCAATTTGATATTAAAATATTCCTTCTCACCTCCTTCCAAATCCACATCCAGCAGCACTACACTTTTGGCCTCAGTTTGCCGTATAGACACGCTTGATTGGAAAATGAAAGCAGCCACAACGTCAGCGTACTACTCATAACCTCAAGCAGAGTCAGTCAACATTAGAGTTGCAATCAGGGGTCGATAACCTTATATCACCCCTTCAAGACAGCACTGTACACTAACATGCAAAATGAGAGAGAGGAACAACAACAGCTTTTCTCCAGCGTGGCTTACAATATGGCCGTTCCATGACTGTGATGAGTGATGATCCATGCCCTAGGGAGCCAATCTAATGGCTGAGAGCTCCATGTGACATGCATACTTAATTGTGTGAGTTTGCAGTGGTGTGTGTGTGTGCATGCGTGCGTGCACGTTTGTGTGTGTGATCGGTGTATATGGTGGGTGTGCGGTTATGATGGGTGTGCATGTGTGTGTGGGTGGGTGTGGGGATAATGATTATGTTGACCGATGTGTGTGTAGGTGTGTGTGTATGACTCTGCCACTGCTGGTCTTAATCAATAGGATGATGCGGTCCCTGACTGCACGTCACACAGAACCTCATTAGAGACATATGATCATCTGTCAGCACGAAGCCTGTCACAGAGGCCGTTAGTCAGGCCCACGACAACCACAACATGACACATTACAGCCACCCATAGGAACAACTGACATTTCCATAATGACTTAACTGGTGATGAATCATTTAAGCTGGACCCCCTATGGAATACCATAGGGCTACGTCCAAATGGCACCCTAATCCCTGTTAAGTGCGCTGCTTTTGAAAAGCCACTTGGGACAAAGAAAGTCTCTACGAAGGGTAGGGACCCCATATTACCAAACACTCATATCAGTAGATCATGCACAGTGGTAAATTAATTGTAAACTGATGATCAGTATGTGTGAGTTGTGGTGTTATGATGATTACACTAATTGATTGTGAAAGGATTTCTGGCATGTCTATTCTGATAAAGGTTTGACCCCTCTAAAGTCCACAGTGGGAATCTACCGAGAACTGAGAAACCGAGGGATGCTTCTTGGTCAAACTGACTTCCCCCGAAGATAAAGAGAGAGAGACGGAAAGAGAAAGAGGCAGAAAGAGAGATAGAGAACCTGACTCATGGATTACACACAGTCCTGATGCGTGTGTCACCACGTTTAATTTGTGCTCATTTAGAAGCAGCTGTAGTGGAAAAATAAGAGCAAGTGAACGAATGTGAACTATGATGAAGGTCAGTGATGAAGATGCGTCTGCGACTAGCTGGCATCAAGGCCAAGCGTGATGACTAATTGTACAGATAGATGGCCGAATGTTTGCATAACACTATAATTAAGCACACCTACGTCGTGGCATTCTCCAGAGCGGGACGTTCCCATGGAGCCTTGGAGATTACTGACGCCGTCGGAGGTGTAAAGACTTGTATTGACAAAAGGAATGTTACTATGTGAATTCAATTTTCATGTTTGGATTGTTTCAGGATTTCATAAAGAGCTGTATATTTTGATATGTCTTATTAATACTGCATGTGTTATGGATTTCTGTACTAAACTGGTCCCGGACGGCGGCCATTTCAAAGTGGGAACAACCCAGATTGTATGCTTCTATTAGGAAAAGTTTGACATTTCCTGGGTTCGGGGGGCTGCCAACATTTTTTTTGCTTTGGGGAGATTTTGTGTGATTTAAAAAAAAATTGGGCACAGGGTAGGGTTGTGAATTGTTTTGGTGGTTTATGTCCTCATTTTTAGGTTTTACGATATCATTTCCACATTTCCTCATCTGCTTGCATGCGCCTCCCCTGTCAAGGAGTTTTAGTACTTCCCTTATGCCGCATACTATGCAGTCAGCTCTGTCCAGCCCTCTATCCATAGTGACAATAGTAGTAGGTGGATCGTTTGTCCAGATCTTCAATCGGTTAACTAGCAACCATACCACGCATAAAATATTTCAAATCTGCACCAATTTTTTATATAAATCCACCATGATAGAGGAATAGCTGATAGGCAGCAGAGAGGCTAGGTGCGTCATTGTGCATGAAAGAACAGTCAAGACATGAGACACTCGGCTTTAGGACATGCACATTTAATTTACTATATAACTGATGCCCCTCTTTACATTTCTCAAAATAGTAAGAAATAAATAATAGTGATTCATCTAATTGATTTGAAACTATTTTTAAAATATAATTTTTTTATGAATTTAATGATGTGCTTTGGCATATTAGTTAGTGTTTGGTTTAATTTCAGTGAATCAAAATCCTTGCAATCAGTAAAACGAAAACATGCTGCTCAAGCAATAAATCAATCAATCAATCAAATGTATTTATGAAGCACTTTTTACATCTGCAGTTGTGCTTATACAGAAACTGTGTCTAGAACCCCAGAGAGCAAGGAATGGATATGTAGCAAAACAGTGGCTAGGAAAAAAACTCCCTAGAAAGGCAGGAACCTAGGGAGAGAGAGAGGGTCAAAACAGCAGGTCCGGGACAAGGTAGCATGACCGGTGAACAGATCAGCTTTCCGTAGCTGCAGGCAGAACAACAGAAACTAAATCAGCATCACGACAAGGTAGCACGTTCAGTGAACAGGTCAGCAGCACAAACAGGTGGACTGGGGATGGGGACAGCCAAGAGTCGTCAGGCCAGGTAGTCCTGAGGCATGGGCTCAGGTCCTCCGGGAGGGGCGAGAGACAGAGAGAGAGAGATGGGATAATTAGAGGGAGCATACCTAAGATTACACAGGACACCAGATAAGACAGGATAATTACACGAGATATGACAGAATGACTGGCCCACTGGCACATAGACTATTGCAGCCTAAATACTGGAGACTGAGACAGGAGGGGCCAGGGACACTGTTAGCCCATCCAAAGTTACCCCCGGACAGAGCCAACCAGGCAGGAAATAACCCCCATCGCAGAGCTCCCACACCACCAAAGGGATATCAACAGACCACTAACTTACTACCCTGAGAAAAGGCTGAGTATAGCCCACAAAGATCTCCCCCTCCGCACGAGCCTGAGGACAGAAAGGATGGGAGAGCCCCCACAATAGGGTCAGAGGGTAGCTGGCCAGGCAGAGAGAGCAAAGCTGGTTCGTCACTCCAGTGCCTTGCCGTTCACCTTTGCACCCCTGTGCCAGACTACACTCAATCATATGACCTACTGAAGAGATGAGTCATCAGTAAAGACTTAAAGGTTGAGACAGTCTCCGTCTCTCACATGGATCTAAACTCAGCAAAAAAAGAAACGTCCCTTTTTCAGGACCCTGTCTTTCAAAGATAATTCGTAAAAATCCAAATAACTTCACAGATCTTCATTGTAAAGGGTTTAAACACTGTTTCCCATGCTTGTTCAATGAAGCATAAACAATTAATGAACATGTATCTGTGGAAAGGTTGTTAAGACACTAACAGGTTACAGACGGTAGGCAATTAAGGTCACAGTTATGAAAACTTAGGACACTAAAGAGGCCTTTCTACTGACTCTGAAAAACACCAAAAGAAAGATGCACAGGGTCCACACCTTAGGCATGCTGCAAGGAGGCATGAGGACTGCAGATGTGGCTAGGGCAATAAATTGCAATGTCTGTACTGTGAGATGCCTAAGACAGTGCTACAGGGAGACAGGACGGACAGCTGATAGTCCTCGCAGTGGCAGACCATGTGTAACAACACCTGCACAGGATCGGTACATCTGAACATCACACCTGCGGGACAGGTATAGGATGGCAACAACAACTGCCCGAGTTACACCATGAATGCACAATCCCTCCATCAGTGCTCAGGCCTGTTGTAAGGCAGGTCCTCACCAGACATCACCTTCAACAATGTCGCTTATGAGCACAAACCCACCGTTGCTGGACTAGACAGAATTCATCATTTCATCTTTGAAATGCAAGAGAAAGGTCATTATATCACTTAGGAGTCTAGGTGCAAATTAGATTTTGGCCACTAGATGGCAGCAGTGTATGTGCAAAGTTTCAATTAACCATCGATCCAATGAACCATGATCCAATGAACCATTGCGTTACTGTTCAAAATGTTGTATCTGCCAAATGTGCCGAAGTCTGCCCAAATGTGCCGAATTGGTCAATTGATACATTTTCAAATACATAATTATAGAGAACATTATATGGTAATACATGTTTTTATGTTTACACACTCCCAGGAATACATAATGGATAATTCACACATCTAGATGGGCAGACACAACAGGGGTTCCAACTGTAAATCCCAGTTCCTACATTTGAATATAAAAATGGATTTTATCAAACAAAACTATGCTACATTTTATCTCTGGGACCCTCAGGGTGACAAATCAGAGTAAGATTAATGAAAGTAACCTTCAGAGGTGAATGTGTAAAACCATTTGCCGCGATAAAAGTTTTTGTTGTTGTGCACTCTACTCTACTTGTTCCTAGCCATTTTGAGACTGTAATCGAACCCACAAATGATGACGCTCCAGATACTCAACTCGTCTAAAGAAGGACAGTTTTATTGCTTCTTTAACTTCTCTAGGATATGTGGGACGCTAACGTCCCACTTGGCCAAAATCCAGAAAAAATGTAGCGTGCCAAATTCAAATATATTACTATAAAAATCAATCTTTCATGAAATCACACATGAAAGACCAAATTAAAGCTACACATGTTGTGAATCCAGCCAACATGTCTGATTTCAAAAAGGATTTACGGGGAAAGCACACCAAACAATTATGTTAGCTCAGTACATAGCCACAGAAAAACACAGCCATTTTCCCAGCAAAATATAGTAGTAACAAAAAGCAGAAATAGAGATAAAATGAATCACTAACCTTTGAACATCTTCATCAGATGACACTCATATGACATCATGTTACACAATATATTTATGTTTTGTTCGATAATGTGCATATTTATATCCACAAATCTCGGTTTACATTGGCGCCATGTTCAGAAATGCCTCCAAAATATCAAATAACAGAAATACTCATCATAAACTTTGATGAAAGATACATGTTTTACATATAATTAAAGATACACTTGTTCTTAATGCAACCGCTGTCAGATTTAAAAAAAAATTAACGTGAAAAGCACACCATGCAATAAAGATTTAACAACATTTCTCCGCCATGTTGGAGTCAACAGAAATACGAAATTACATCATAAATATTCCCTTACCTTTGATTATCTTCATCAGAATGCAGTGCCAGGAATCCTAGTTCCACAATAAATCGTTGTTTTGTTCGATAATGTCCATTACTTATGTCCAATTAGCTAATTTTGCTAGCATGTGTAGCACACGTGTCCAAACGCTCGCGCAGATGCAGGCAAACGTCGGACGAAAACTTCAAAATGTTATATTACAAGTCGAATAAACTGGTCAAACTTAGTAGAGAATCAATCTTCAGGATGTTGTTATCATATATATCCAATAACGTTCCAACCGGAGCATTCTTTTCAGTCTCTATAAGTAATGGAACGCATGGCGATATCATGAGGAAAGTGCGTGACCAAGAACTGGCACTCTGCCAGACCACTGACTCAAACACCTCCCATCCGGTCCCACAACACAGCATTAGCTTCATTCCACGTTCTACTGACTGTTGACATCTAGTGGAAGGAGTAGGAAGTGCAAACAGATCCATATCTTACTGGGATTTGAATAGGCGATGAGTTGAAAATCGACCAGCCTCAGAATTCTCACTTCCTGTTTGGATTTCTTCTCTGGTTTTTGCCTGCCATATGAGTTCTGTTATACTCACAGACGTCATTCAAACAGTTTTAGAAACTTCAGAGTGTTTTCTATCCAATAGTAATAATAATATGCATATATTAGCATCTGGGACAGAGTAGGAGGCAGTTCACTATGGGCACGCTATTCATCCAAAAGTGAAAATGCTGCCCCCTATCACAAAGAAGTGTTAACAAGACATTTTTGGAGTGGTTGAAAAAAATTATTTTTTAATGACTCCAACCTAAGTGTATGTAAACTTCCGACTTCAACTGTAGGTAGGGGTAAGTGATTCTGCATGGATGATAAAATCGAGTAGCAGCAGCGTAACAACAGGGGGGGGGGGAATGCAAATAGTCCAGGTAGCCATTTTATTAACTGTTTAGCAGTCTTATGGCTTAGGAGTAGAGCTGGTAAGAGGCCTTTTGGACCTAGACTTGGTGCTCCGGTACACTTTTCCATGCCGTAGCAAGAGAGAACAGTCTTTGACTAGGGTGGCTGGAGTCTTTGATCTTTAGGTCCTTCCTCTGACATCACCTAGTATATGAGGTCTTGGATGGCAGGAAGCTTGGCCCAAGTGATGTACCTGAACGTATGCACTACCCTCTGTAGCTCCCAGTGGTCGGATGCCGAGCAGTTCCTTAGAAGGCAGTGATGCAACCAGTCAAGATGCTCTCGAAGGTGCAGCTGTAGAACTTTTTGAGGACTCATGCCAAATCTTTCAGTCTCCTGATGGGAAATAGGTGTTGTCGTGCCTCTTCAATCAACTGTCTTGGCGTTTTTGAACCATGATAGTGTGTTGGGTGATTGGACACCAAGGAACTTGAAGCTCGTTGAAAACCGCTGGAGCCTGACGCTCTCCACTCAGCCCGTTTGATGTGATGGGGGGACGTGGCCTCGGCCTCCTTTTCCTGTATCCAAGTATACGTTGAGGGAGAGGTTGTTGTCCTGGCACCACACGGCCAGGTCTCTGACCTCCTCCCTATAGGCTGTTTCATCGTTGTCAGTGATCAGGCCTATCACTGTTGTGTCATTAGCAAACCTAATGATGGTGTTGGAGTCGTGCTTGGCCACACAGTCGTGGGCGAACAGGGAGTACAGGAGGGAACTAAGCACGGACCCATGAGGGGCCCACGTGTGGAGGATCAACGTGGCAGATGTGTTGTTGCTTACCCTTACCACCTGGGGTAGCCCATGAGGAAGTCCAGGATCCAGATGCAGAGGGAGGTGTTTAGTCCCAGAGTCCTTAGCTTAATGATGAGCTTTGAGGCCACTATGTTGTTGAACACTGCGCTGTAGTCATTAAACAGCATTCTCACGTAGGTGTTCCTTTTGTCCAGGTGGGAAAGAGCAGTGTGGAGTGCAATAGAGATTGTGTCATCTGTGGATCTGTTTGGGCGGTATGCAAATTGGAGTGCGTCTAGGGTTTCTGAGATAATGATGTGTATGTGAGCCATGACCAGCCTTTTAAAAGCAATTCATGGCTACAGACGTGAGTGCTACCGGTCGGTAGTCATTTGGGCAAGTTACCTTGGCATGTTACCTTGGCAAGTTGCCTTGGCATCAACTGACTGAGTCAGGGACAGGTTGAAAATGTCAGTGATGACACTTGCTAGTTGGTCAGCGCATGCTCTGAGTACACGTCCTGGTTATCCGTCTGAATGTTGACATGTTTACAGGTCTTACTTACATTGGCTACAGAGAACGTGATCACACAGTCGTCCGGAACAGCTTGTGCTCTCATGCATGCTTAAGTGTTGTTTGCCTCCAATTGGTCATAGAAGTAATTTAGCTCATCTGGTAGGCTCGTGTCACTTGGCAGCTCACGGCTGGGCTTCCCTTTGTGGTCAGTAATAGTTTGCAAGCCCTGCCACATCCGATGAGCGTCAGAGCAGGTGTATTAGGATTCAATCTTAATCCTGTTGTTGGAAAATCGTTACATATACTTAATATAATTATAAGTATAGCATCAACATTTTTTAAATATTTTTTTCCCCTTAGCTGATCATTGTGTGCAGCCTGATCTGACCGTAGTGTAATGAGACAGGCAGGGAGAGTGAGCTCGTGGCAGACCCTCAACCATCTGAACCGTAGCCCTGCGTGGCATCAACTGTGCCACAAAACCATTCTGTCACATTCGTCGTAGTGAGGAGACCAAGGCGCAGCGTGATTTGAATACATTCTTCTTTTTATTAACGAAGAACACTTAAACAAACTAACAAAATAACAAAAGGACCGTGACGCTAATCAAACGAGTGCTGACATGCAACTACACATAGACAATAACCCACAAAACCTAAATGGAAAATGGCAACCTAAATAGGATCCCCAATCAGAGACAACGATAAACAACTGCCTCTGATTGGGAACCAATTCAGGCCACCATAGACCTACAATAACCTAGACTTACAAAAAACCCATAGATCTACAAAAAAGCCTAGACAACACAAAACTTGCATACCCACCCACGTCACACCCTGACCTGACCAAAATAATACAGAAAACATATATAACTAAGGTCAGGGCGTGACACATGCTGAAGTGGTCAAGTCGATATCTGCGTTCATAAACACAGGGTTGCTACAGTTATTGCTATTTGTGATGGTAATCATTAGTGGTAATCATTATTTTTTTGTTAATTTCATGAGGGAGAGGGTGTACACATTTTTATACAGTACAATGGGAGAGTCATATGAAAATATTTGTAATGTATTGATTAGATTAGAACCTGGGTGTGATGTCCTGTCTTTTGTTCTCGCCAGCAGAGTGCAAAGTAATACTAATTTAGGTTGGGGGAGTGAGTTTCCGTTTTTTCCATGGAGAAAAGGTCTGAGTATCCTTTGGTTCATCGATACCTTTTCTGCAAGCTCCACACTTACTTTTTCTCTTAGAAATGATTCTGTGCTGAAGGCACTGTAACCACATATTGTAAGTCTTTATGGTGATAATCATTTACTCTGTCTTATTTTGTTATGTATCATGTATTCCATGTACACCGTTATTGTTTGAGTGTTCGTTCATTTGTGACTAATAAATCCATTAATTGATTTCAGAAAATGCAGTCTTTGATTGACTATACTTTCATAATTTAGTAGGCCAATTGGTAAATCCTAAATTGTAGAGTTATTTACACTACACAGCATATGTTTGGGTTCTAACTTTACATCTCTGAGCTAAACTTGACTCATTTAATTATTGCTGGAACTCTTAGATTAGCTCTTAGTATCCAGGCATAAATAATTGCATAACTGTCATCTTAGACAAGTGTAATTATAGTTAAAAGGACTGGTGATGCAAGACTAGCTATCTTGCTAGATCCACTAGAGACACTTCTGGCCTATTTACATGATTATGGAGTTAGATTGATAAATGTAGTTTATTGTTCAACATCATTTTTAACCCAACTACACAGCCTGACAAAACTGCCAGTCGGTGGGAGAGAAAAAGTTGAACGAGTGAAAGAAAGATAACTTTAATATAGTCCCTGACCATGCAATTACCTTCACACTAAACGCCGCCATTCTCCCCCTGAAGAACAGCAGCAAACTATTTGTCCTAATTTAATGGGATTCCACTACAGTGGGTTTTTAATTTATATTGAGAATCAGGCAGAGCGGGAGGAAGTCTGAAAGTTTAATCAGGTCTTGTCGCTGTCAGAGGGAAACACAAGAGCTCAGATAGCAGCACCTGCAGGAACAGGGCTCAGGATAATGATGGGCTATTGTGTATTAACATCAAGGGAATACTGTAAAATTAATACTTGGCATCTGACGTTGGGCTGACTGTGTGGACGGGTGGAGCAGGGAAGGCGAGCAGGGTAGGCACACACAGCCTATATCAGGAGTTCATTTTATGGGTCGTGTTGATTTGAATTTGGTTTTGATTGTGTATAATTTTGTATGTCTCTTCCTCGAGGATAGCAAACAAACGATAATTGAGAAAATTGAAGGGAGTGCGTTCAATTTATTAGGGGATGCTGTTTTGGTTGATCCATCCTGTTGCATCCATACACATCCATCATTATAGACAAGATTAGGATTGTATGAAATTCACTCCACCTTAATATGATATGGAAATAATCTATTTTACACTGTGACATGCACGGATGCAGACACTCAACCATAGTGCTTAGTATTATTTCACACAGGGGCACGGCAGGTCTGTTTGTATATTCATGTGTTGGCCTGTAGCCCAAAATTACAACATTATTACGCTGCCTGTTTTATTTGTAATATGATAACGACATATGGTAAATACAACTGTGTTTGTTTTTTAAAATCTATAACCCCCCCAAGAAATGAGACGGTAGATACAGTGTGTAGAACTGAAACAGAAGAAGACATCAAGACACTATATTTCTGAATAATTAATCAACATATAGACATACGCCTTCTGAGAATTAGATTACGTTTATACTGAATATCAGTTCTGTGGGGGGGAAAGAGAAAGGAGAGGGAAATAGTTATAGAGAGAGGGGGGAATGATTGTAAACAAAGCTGTAGCCTATGAGGCATGGTGCTATGGCATCTGGGTTCGATTCAGGGGAGAAGCTGAATAATTAACGAACAAACATATTAATGTAACGAGGGTTATGTGACTGTTTCCCCTCTCTTTAATATTCCATATAAGATTATAGCCCAAATTGCCTTGCATTATTGCCAAATTCATTAAATAAAAAATGCAGAGACAGTATTTATTCGGTTCTGTATAAAATGAGATTGAGCCGATCACTGGGTATTTTCTCCCTGAAAACATATTTAGATTCTCACAGTAATGTAATGAGAAGTTTTGTTTAAAATTGACACAGAACCATGTCCCCTAACTGATGCTGATGAGCTTTAAGACTGAGGGGGGTAAATACTGATTTGATTAAGCCTGCTTGAGCAACCACAAAAATCATTGAAAACTTAGGAGAGAAAAAGAAACACAAAAGGGAAGACTATAGCAGAATACTAATACATTGAAAGGCCTCTACACTTTTGTTTGTGGAGTTGTGTGTGTTAGGTTATAGGGGGCCCTGTGCAACATGGAAATTGGAATTGGCCCTCTTCTGTCTATTACCTGACAGTATTGACTGAGTGACAGTGTGCCCAGACAGTGCAGCGCTGAGGATCTGTGGAAGTGTGTAAGAAAGACACAGTAATAGACCATTACTCCCCAACCCCTGCTCATCTCCCCCAATCTGCCTCTAGGATCTCCACTGACGGGGAGAATACCAAATGGCAGATGTTCATTTCAGAGGACAAATGGAGAGAGAAAGAGAAAGAGGGAGAGAGAGCGAGGGAGAGAGAGAGAGAGTGGGGTTGAGTGACAGACAGAGCAGCGAGATGAGGAAGAGTGAGTCAGAGAGGAACACAGAGGGTAGAGAAAGGAGGTAAGCTTGGGTGATAAAGTCACATGAAAAGGAAATGTGATACACAGATAAAGTAAAGGCCCTTACAGCAAAACCACTTGATCACAAGTGAAATCGTGTTTTTGGAACAATTCACTTGTGATCACATTTTTTCGTATGTGTAGTTTCATGTTAACACATATTATTTCTAAATCATAATCAAATAAAAGTTTATTGGTCGTACAGTGCCTTCGGAAATTATTCAGACCACTTGACTTTTTCCACATTTTGTTACGTTACAGCCTTATTCTAAATTCATTAAATCGTTTTTTCACCTTATCAATCAACACACAATACCCCATAATGACAAGGCAAAACCAGGTTTTTATACATTTTTGCAAATTAATAAAAAATACCAAAATGAAATATCACATTTACACACAGCACCAGTCAAAAGTTTGGACACACCTAGTCATTCCAGGGTTTTTCTTATTTTTGACTATTTTCTACATTGTAAAATAATAATGAAAACATCAAAACTCTGAAATAACATACAGTACCAGTCAAAAGTTTGGACAAACCTACTCATTCAAGGGGTTTTCTTTATTTTTACTATTTTCTACATTGTAGAATAATTGTGAAGATATCAAAACTACTTGAACTCTGTGAAGCATCTATTTGGGCTGAAAATTCTGAGACTGGTAACTCTAATGAATGTATCCTCTACAGCAGAGGCAATTCTGGGTCTTCCTTTCCTTTGTCAGTTCTCATGAGAGCCAGTTTCATCAGGGTGCTTGATGGTTTTTGCGACTGCAAACCAAAAAAGTGTTAAACAAAACAAAATATATTTTATATTTGAGATTCTTCAAATTAGCCACCCTTTGCCTTGATGAGAGCTTTGCACACACTTGGCATTCTCTCAACCAGCTTCATGAGGTAGTCACCTGGAATGCATTTCAATTAACAGGTTAAAAGATCATTTGTCGAATTTCTCTCCTTCTTAATGCGTTTGAGCCAATCAATTGTGTTGCCACAAGGTAGGGGTGGTATACAGAAGATAGCCCTATTTGGTAAAATACCAAGTCCATATTATGGCAAGAACAGCTCAAATAAGCAAAGAGAAATGACAGTCCATCATTACTTTAAGACATGATGGTCAGTCAATATAGAACATTTCAAGAACTTTTAAAGTTTCTTCAAGTACAGTCGCAAAACCATCAAGCGTTGGTTTTTGCGACTGCACTTGAAGTTACCTCTGCTGCAGAGGATAAGTTTATTAGAGTTACCAGTCTCAGAAATTGCAGCCCAAATAAATGCTTCACAGAGTTCAAGTAACAGACACATCTCACCATCAACTCTTCAGAGGAGAATAAGGCCTTCTTGGTCGAATTGCTGCAAAGAAAGCACTACTAAGGACACCAATAATAAAAAGAGACTTGGGCCAAGAAACATGAGCAATGGACATATGACCAGTGGAAATCTGTCCTTTGGTCTGATGAGTCCTAATTTGTGCTATATTTCAGAAATCTAGGTGTATGTTGCGGGTCATTACTTCACAGGAGTGCTGTTTGAACGTAAACTTTTTTTAAACAAAATGCATTTTTTGGCAGAAATTCCTCCTCAAACATGTGAACTTGCATGTAAACTTATGTGTACCTTAATAACAAACTTGTATGCCATCTGTAAATATGAAAACAATTGTTAAATTAGGGGCCTAGTTGGTTTAGCCACAGAAAAAGTGAGCAAACTTCCCGCTAGCCATGATTGGCTGAGATAATGAGTGGGCTAGACATGCCGGGAGATGATTTTGGATTGGTCTGCCATATAGCACGCTTCTGTCTATTTGAGCTGGTCAGTATGTCTAGGTAATACTGTCTAATGTGGTTTTCTTTAAATGTATTGCGTTGTAAAACTGCATAAGCCTAATATCAAGTTAAAGTGTACTGGCTTGCTAGCTAACGTTACTTGTATGCTCTCCACTTTCTGGAGGACCGAGTTTTGAAATCAGTGGAATTCGAGTATGATACTGTAGCTAAGGAGATAGAGAAAACACCTGTCTCCGGATTACATCTTCAAACAAAGGGAAACCATAACATCAGACAGGAGACACGTCCATCCATGATGTATACGGGTAAGACAGTCTAGCTAGCTACATTTTCAGACATTACAACCTTCTAATTTTGACAGAAAGTGGTTTCATTTCAAGTGTACTGTTAGCTAGCTAATGTTAGCTGGCTGTCCCACTAGCTAACGTTCTGTGTATGATCTTATTATTTGTATCTCAGTGTCATGCCTGATCCCGCCCCCCCCCTGGTGCTCGAGGGCGCCAGGCTACCCGTCATCATACGCACCTGTTGCCATCATTAAGTGTTGCTACGCTCATTGGACTCACCTGGACTCCATCACTTTTTTGACTGCCCCTGCATATATGTCTGCTCCTCTGTGTTGTTCCTTGTAGTAGTTTTGTTTGTCAAGTCGTGTTTATGTCCCGACGCTGTTCCTCTCTCCTTGCATGTCCGTCTATATTAAATGGTCCCCTCCCTATACCTGCTTCTCATCTCCTGCATTGGGCATTACAGAATGCTACTAGCATTACAAGAAGCATCAGGGAGATTTTTTTTGTTTTTTTTTGTTGGTGATGTCGTACCTGGGGGCCACCGCCGATTAAACCGGGGGTGGCTAAGCTGGCTCGTTGGGCTGTCATGCCCTAGTTGGCTCGAGAGGTTTCCTTACCCCGATTGGCTCTGCAGATTCCCCTCCCACGTCATACTTCAGCCGGCTCGTCGGGATTCTATGCCTCAGCCGGTCCATGAGTTATTTTGTTTTGTTGGTGACGTCGGACCCGGGGGCCGCCGCCAATGGAACCGGGGGTGCCTAAGCTGGCTCATTGGGCTGTCAAGCCCTAGCTGGCTCGAGAGGTTTCCAAGCACCGGTTGACTCGGCAGGTTCCCATCCCACGTCATGCTTCAGCCGGCCCATGGGGCTTCTACACCGCAGTGGGATCCTCAGTCTGTCACGCCTCAGCCGGCCCATCCGGCACGCCCAGGTGGGACGCCGGGTGGCGCCCCTAGAGGGGGGGTACTGTCACGCCTGCTCCCGCTCCCCCTCCCTGGTGCTTGAGGGCGCCAGGTTACCGTCATCATATGCACCTGTTACCATCATTACGCGCAGCTTCACTCATTGGACTCACCTGGACTCCCTCACTTTGTTGATTGCCCCTGCATATATGTCTGCTCCTCTGTGTTGTTCCCTGTAGTAGTATTGTTTGTCATGTTGTGTTTATGTCCAGACGCTGCTCCTGTCTCGTTGCATGTCCGCCTATATTAAATGGTTCACTCCATGTACCTGCTTCTCATCTCCTGCATTGGGTGTTACACTCAGAGACATTTGCAGACTCATGCAGAGTAGTAACGTCATGAGTTGGGATTATGGTAAATTGTTAAGCTAGCTATCTACATGTCTTCCCAAAAGACTCTCCTCTGAGTGTGCCAGAGAGCAGAATAACTGATGAATTACGAATGCTCAACACCCGTTGAATATGGTCTGTGTCAGTAAACGTAGACAAAAAAGCGTAATTAAATTGTTGCCAGCTCGGGATAACATGAAAACAGCCTAACCAGCTCTGCTAGGGCGAGTAAAATGGTCAGTGTGGGGCGTTTTCTCAATATGTGTCAGGAAGTAGCTAGAAAGCTAGCCAATGTTAGCCAGTTAGCTTGTGTGCTTGACTGCCGTTGTGAGGTCAGAACGTTCGGATCAACCCTACTCATCGGCCAGAGCATCCAGTGTGTGCTCTGAAAGCTCAGAGAACAAAAAACTCTGAATTTATGAACGGACAATCTGACTGCACAGTTACAGTCACCAACGCTCTGGATAACATAACAGCCTAAACAGCTCTGCTAGGGGGAGTAATGTTTCCGTGAGCTGTTCTCTCTTTTGTGTCTGGAAGTAGCTAGCAAGTTAGCTTGAGTGCTTTTTTTATATATATATATTTTATTATTATTATTAATAATTTAAACAAAATAAATACAAAAACAGAAATATACAAACAAGAGTACATAAACCTAACAGACAGGGGTACTACACATATCGAGATAGATTATCAATTTGTCAAAAAGTTTTATGGTACATATTGCTTTTTTTTACACTTACTGATAATTTCTAAATAATATTTCAATTATATTTTAAACAATGTGAGGGGTTTGTTCTCTGTGAAAAATAATCGCCATAAAAAAATATACAAATGAACAATGAAAGTTAAATCAGGGTCCATATAATTTGGATAAAAATTAAACATAATATCAGTCTTTCAAATTAACATTAATAGTATTTTTTTTATTTTTATAAAATCTTCTAACTCACTACAAAATCTTCTGACATAAGAACAGTCCTAAAATCAATGGTCAAAAGTCTCTGGGTCACAACCACAAAATACACATTTGTTATATACATTATGCTCCATATATACATACAGTGTCCTACAGTAGAAAAGACAACACTATATACAGAAACTATAATGATAATGCAATATGGCACTCACTTTGACAGGAACTCATACGTCCAAAGTTATTATTAGTAAGGAAAACAACAATGAAGGCAATGCGGGCGTCAGCCGGAAAATGTGCCAGGGGGGAATGTTTGTGCAAGTTCTGTTCTGACTGGAGATGTGCAAATGTCTGCTTATTTGATTTGGGGAAACACTGGGGAAGTGCTTGGGCTCTCATCGAGGAGAAAAGTTTGTCCGGATAAATAATGTCTCAAACGTAAATTGTCCAATACAGTGAAATGGGCTACTTTTATGTTAATTAATGAGGAGGTGGAACACATCTCAATTCAAACTGTTGTTGGAAAATTAAACTTGTTAGAAAATAATTAGAAATTGGCAAGTTAAAACATATAGATAATTAGCAGGCAGCATGCCTTGGTTTGAGGGCAGTGTGGGTTAATGAGCTGTTGCTTAACAGTCACATTTTGGAACAGTGAGTATATTCTGACATCATGCGCATAAAAAAAACTCACGTTGGGGCGACCGTTAGAGATATTTGGAACTGATGTGTGAAAAGGTTAACGTGACCCGTGTTCAATTACTCTATGCACATAGTGCAGCAGTCTCTAAGCTGCAGAGTCAGATACCGGGTGACACCGGATGCTGTAGATGTCCTGGAGGGCAAGCAGTGTGCCCCTGATGATGCGTTGGGCTGACCGCACCACCCTCTGGAGACCACTGCAATTGCCGTACCATGCAGTAATACATCCCGACCAGATGCTCTTGATTGTGCATCCGTGGAAGTTTGTGAGGTTCTCAGGTGCCAAGACACATTTCTTCAGCCTCTTGAGGTTGAAGAGGCGCTGTTGCGCCTGTAGCGTCTTCTTCACCACGCTGTCGGTTTGAAGGGATCCTTTCAAGTCCTCAGTGATGTGCACGCCGAGGAAGATTTTTACACTCTCCACTGTGGCCCTGTTGATGTGGAAGGTGGCGTGCTTTTTCTGCTGTCAACTGTAGTCCACGACCAGGTCCTTTGTTTTGTTGACGATGAGGAAGAGGTTACTTTCCTGGAACCACTCCACCAGGGCTCTCACCTCCTCCCTGTAGGCTCGTCATTGTTGATAATCAGGCCTACCACTGTAGTGTCATCAGCAAGCTTGATAATTGAGATGGGGACATTTGTGGTCACCCAGTAATAGGGTAAACAGTCTGTGGATCTGTTGGGGCGGTATGCAAATTGTAGTTTGTCTAGGTTGTCGGGTAAGGTGGAGTTGATATGATTCTTAACTTCTACTTGGTCACAATCCCGGATCCYGGAGCAGCCTCATCAGTAAAAAAGCTGACTAGCATAGCCTAGCATAGCGCCACAAGTAAATACTAGCATATAAATATCATGAAATCACAAGTCCAAGACACCAGATGAAAGATACACATCTTGTGAATCCAGCCATAATTTCCGATTTTTAAAATGTTTTACAGCGAAAACACAATATGTATTTCTATTAGCTAACCACGATAGCAAAAGACTGAACCGCATATTTTCACCATTTTTTTACCGCATAGGTAGCTATCACAAATTCGACCAAATAAAGATATAATTAGTCACTAACCAAGAAACAACTTCATCAGATGACAGTCTTATAACAGATTTATTGTATAGCATATGTTTTGTTCGAAAAATGTGCATATTTCAGGTATAAATCATAGTTTTACATTGCAGCCACCATCACAAATATCACCAAAGCAGCTAGAATAACTACAGAGACCAACGTGAAATACCTAAATACTCATCATAAAACATTTATGAAAAATACATGGTGTACAGCAAATGAAAGACAAACATCTTGTGAATCCAGCCAATATTTCAGATTTTTTAAGTGTTTTACAGCGAAAACACAATATAGCATTATATTAGCTTACTACAATAGCCAACCACACAACCGCATTCATTCACCACAAAGGTAGCGATAGCGAAAAAACCAGCAAAAGATATACATTTATTCACTAACCTTCACAAACGTCATCAGATGACAGTCCTATAACATAATATTACACAATACATATATGGTTTGTTCGAAAATGTGCATATTTAGCGGTACAATTCGTGGTTTTACAATGTGAATACGTAGTCAAACCGCACAAAATTATCCGGATATATTTCTGACACTCACCTAATCTAATCAAATAACTCATCATAAACTTTACTAAAAAATACATGTTGGACAGCAAATGAAAGATATACTAGTTCTTAATGCAACCGCTGTGTTAGATTTTAAAAAATAACTTTAGTACGACATACAGCTTACGTTATAGCGAGACAGCGCCCAAAATCAGGGCGGAAAATATAACTAAACATTTTCAACAGAAATACGAAATAACATCATAAATGGTTCCTACTTTTGATGAGCTTCCATCAGAATGTTGTACAAGTTGTCCTTTGTCCAGAATAATCGTTGTTTGGTTGTAGAATGTCCTCTTCACCTGTCGAATTAGCAACCAAAGCTAGCCATGTGGCGCAGACGTGTCCAACTTCACATAGCGCAAAGAAAAGAAAATGCCGAAATCGCAATAAAAGTTCAAACAACTGATATAAATCGGTTTAAAATAACTACTTTATGATGTTTTTAACACATATATCAAATAAAATCAGAGCCGGAGATATCTAACGTCTATAKCGWAAGCTTTTCAGAACGCAATCCAGGGTTCCTTCCCGCGCCTTGCTGAACAAAGGAAATAGTGGTCACGTCATTCCAAAAGCTCTTGTTCGGCCTCAGATCAAGCRAGACACCCCATTCCACCTCTCACTGCCTCGTGACATCTAGTGGAAGGCGTATGCAGTGCATGTAGATCCATAGATTTCAGGCAAATTAATAGGATGGCCCTGGAACAGAGCCTCGATTTCAGCCTCGATTTCAGATCTCAGATAGGGAGAGATTTAATATGTCTATAAACACTCTAGCCAGCTGGTTTGCACATGCTCTGATGACGCGGCTTGGGATGCCGCCTGGGCCGGCAGCCTTGCGAGGGTTAACACGCTTAAATGTCTTACTCACGTCGGCCACAGAGATCAGGAGTACACAGTCCTCATGAGCAGCAGGGGCCCACATCGGCGGCTCTGTGATGTTTCCTTCGAAGTGGGATAAGAAAGTGTTTAGCTTTTCTGGGAGCGAGGTGTCGCAGTCCGCAACATGGCTGGCATTCCCTTTATAATCCGTGATTATCTGAAGTCCCTGCCACATGTGTCACACATTGTCACACATCAAACAAATTTCAATTAAATGTATTTATAAAACCCTTCTTACATCAGCTGATGTCACAAAGTGCTGTACAGAAACCAAGCCAAAAACCCAAACAGCAAGCAATGCAGGTGTCAAAGCACGGTGGCTTGGAAAAACTCCCTAGAATTCAGAACCTAGCAAGAAACCTAGAGAGGAACCAGGCTATGAGGGATGGCCAGTCCTCTTCTGGCTGTGCTGGGTGGAGATTATAACAGAACATGGCCAAGATGTTCAAATATTCATAGATGACCAGCAGGGTCAAATAATAATAATCACAGTGGTTGTAGAGGGTGCAACAAGTCAGCACCTCAGGAGTAAATGTCAGTTGGCTTTTCATAGCCGATCATTCAGAGTATCTCTACCACTCCTGCTGTCTCTAAAGAGTTGGAAACAGCAGGTCTGGGACAGGTAGCACATCCGGTGAACAGGTCAGGGTTCCATAGCCGCAGGCAGAACAGTTGAAACTGGAGCAGCATCACGCCAATGTGGACGACCAGGTGGACACATTGTAACGTTATCACATTAACTTCACATAAGATCATGTGATCACATGAAAACATGTTTTTTTGGAACACTTCACGTGTAAGAGTTTTTCCGTAAGGTTATGGCGTTGACGTGACATGACGAGTTTGGGAAACTGCCTTAGTCTATAATGGGCCAGGGCGGACTAAACAGTGGGGCACCGAGGCAACCATCGCCCCCAGGAGAATCCTGTCCGTCTGGGGGAATCAGAATGAAAACGATATGTTATCACAAAATGAAGCAGAACGAGGCAGATTTGAAAGAGGTCTATTAATTAACAAATGGATTCGATATGCTTGCTCCCTCTCAATCGACACTATAGGTATGGAGGCTTTGATAAAGGAGGATAGGCAGGGTAAAGCGCCTTATACTTTCTCAACCTCTGATTTCTCAAGCTCATTCTGGCCTTCTCACTCTCTCTCTCCTCTTTTCTCTCTCTCGTTCTCTCTCACAATCTCTCTTTCTTTCTCTCCCTCTCTCCCACTCTCTCTTTCTCCCTCCTCCTGTCTCTCTCTGATTAGGTGACAGTCAGGAACTGAAGCTTATAGGTCACTGTAATGTGCTTAATCTGGAATGAAACCCAGAGAACCGGGATTAAATCAATAATAGAGTGCAACATCAAAGCCTTCAGTCTTGTATTCCGTTAGCAAAACACTGCAGGTGAAGCTGTGAGACTAGATATGGAATGTTTTGAAGAGCACTTATACACTAACATTCTACACAAACGCCCAAGAACACTGCATTATATTCCAAACCACATATTCCATACAAAATTGTCCCTGGTCTGTGTATGTGTAACGGATGTGAAATGGCTAGCTAGTTAGCGGTGGTGCGCGCTAATAGCCTTTCAATCGGTAACGTCACTTGCTCTGAGACTTTGAAGTAGTGGTTCCCCTTGCTCTGCAAGGGCCGTGGCTTTTGTGGAGCGATGGGTAACGATGCTTCGTGGGTGACTGTTGTTGATGTGTGCAGAGGGTCCCTGGTTCGCGCCCGGGTCTGGGCGAGGGGACGGACGTAAAGTTAAACTGTTACATATGTTTGAAGCAAACACAAACACTGGCATTTCAGTGCATTATTATTATTACACTTGTTAGTATGACCACCAGCGGCTCTAGCCCTCATTAAAATGTCCTGGGTGGTGCAGCAGCAGTCAGGCTAGATGGACACAGCGTCCCCAGTACTTCTCCAGTGCTCCTTTTCAACAAGATAAACAAGGCGTCACGTTTACTCGGCAGTACTTATGGTTAATCACGAAGCATCATCACCTCTCTGACCTCGCAGATTATTCAAGCCCAGCTTGTTGTCCAAAAAACCACACATCACAACTCAGAGGAAAATACTCTCCGTATTTATTATTTGATTTTTATGTTTCTGCCTAAAAAGTTCACTTTAAGTCCCTCTTTCATTCACACTGATTTCAAATGGATTCAAATGGATAAAAACAAGAACAAATAATAGCCATTCTTTTTAGAACAAACCATTGTTTGTAAAAAAAAATCAAAAATAAATGGATATATTCACCTTTACATTTTAGAGTGTTCTTTCTCCAAAGGACCAGGGGGCATATTTGATTTAGGAAATGTTTTCTCTACCTACTCGCCCACAAAATACAACTGACCTCAGAGCGCTACTCTGATTTGAGGTGTGGATAGATTTCTTGTTTTACAAATGCTAGCCTAATGTATACATTATATTTTGATGCCATACACAGCAGACTGAAATTGCAGATATTTCACACACGTAGGCCTCTGAGTTCCATCACAGTAAACATCACAGAAAACTGTGTCCTAGCAGTAGTTGCTTATTATTTCTGTATACACCATAAACCAAAAGAAGCCTTCGAAAGAAGTAAACCATGGAGTTGTTAAAGTTAGATTTCACTTTCAAAGAACCCCTGTTGTAGAAAGAAAACTCTAGTTACAATCTGTCTTTTGTGTGAAAGATGCAACATTTTTGTAACCAAACATGTTTCTTTACAGCCAACAATACAAAATAAAAACAAGTGAACACAACACCTCGGTGGCTGTTCCTAAAGAAATATCATTATGCTCCATCTGAGATGAATGAACAGTGGTGCCATTTGATCCAGGAGCTTTGAAGCGACGTCTCCCCTTTATCATCACAAACATCTCACACATGGCGGCAAGAGAGTGCTACAGGGAAAAGAAGATCAGGGATCAAACAGAGAGATTGGGAAAAAAGTTTCAGTCAACGGTTTGGTTTATTTCGCTGAAGGTGTATGTGAGTAAAACGAGCTCCACCACCATCGTGATTGAAGGGGAGGAGGCCTCCTCAAGATGAGAGATAGAAGATGAAGGAAGGATGTGGCTTGGCAATTGAAGCAGCTTGACAATTGAAAATTGAATGTTTTTTAAAAAGAGGAGTAGTGACAGCATGGAATAGAAAAGTGAGCATGTCAAAGGGTGATAGAAGTGCTTCAGCTTGGAGGTATGGATTTTATTGCTATGAAAGTGAGCAAGGAGCTGTCACTGTTGTGACAAATGTAAGAAAGGCCCAGTCTCGGTACTACTGCACATCTACAGTCCCTTCAGGAAGTATTCATACCCCTTGATTTATTCCATATTTTGTTGTGTTACAGCCTGAATTCACCAATCTACCCCATAATGACAAAGTGAATGCATGTTTTTTTGAAATTGTAGCAAATTTATTGAAAATTAAATACAGAAATATCTCATTTGCATAAGTATTCACACCCCTGAGTAAATACACAATATAATCACCTTTGGCAGCGTTTACAGTTGTAAGTCTTTCTGGTTAAGTCTCTAAGAACTTTGCATACCTGGATTGTACAGCATATGCAAATTATTATTTAAAAAATTCTTCAAGCTCCGTGAAGTTGGTTGTTGATCATTGCTAGACAGCCATTTTCAAGACTTGCCATAGATTTTCAAGCCCATTTAAGTCCAAATTGTAACTAGGCCACTCAGGAACATTCCATATCATCTTGGTAAGCAACTACAGTGTATATTTGGCATTGTATTTTAGGTAATTGTCCTTCTGAAAGATGGACAGTGTCTGTTGGAAAGCAGATTGAAACAGCTTTTCCTCTATCAATCAATCAATCAATCAAGTTTATTTTATATAGCCCTTCGTACATCAGCTAATATCTCGAAGTGCTGTACAGAAAAGGGAAAAAAAAAAAAAAAAAAAAAAGAAAAAAGGAAAGAGATTTTCTGGACAGGTAGGGGTTCCATAACTGCAGGCAGAACAGTTGAAACTGGAACAGCAGCAAGGCCAGGTGGACTGGGGACAGCAAGGAGTACTCATGCCCAGTAGTCCTGACGTATGGGCTCAGGTCATCCGAGAGAGAGAAAGAAAGAGAGAAGGAGAAATTAGAGAGAGCATACTTAAATTCACACAGGACACTGGATAAGACAGGAGAAGTACTCCAGATATAACCAACTGGCCCTAGCCCCCCGACACAAACTACTGCAGCATAAATACTGGAGGCTGAGACAGGAGGGGTCAGGAGACACTGTGGCCCCATCCGATGATACCCCGGACAGGGCCAAACAGGAAGGATATAACCCCACCCACTTTGCCAAAGCACAGCCCCCGCACCACTAGAGGGATATCTTCAACCACCAACTTACAATCCTGAGACAAGGCGAGTATAGCCCACAAAGATCTCCACCACAGCACAAACCAATGGGGGGTGCCAACCCAGACAGGAAGATCACGTCAGTAACTCAACCCACTCAAGTGACGCACCCCTCCTAGGGACGGCATGAAAGAGCACCAGTAAGCCAGTGACTCAGCCCCTGTATAAGGGTTAGAGGTAGAGAATCCCAGTGGAGGGGAACCGGCCAGGCAGAGACAGCAAGGGCGGTTCGTTGCTCCAGAGCCTTTCCGTTCACCTTCACACTCCTGGGCCAGACTACACTCAATCATATGACCTACTGAAGAGATAAGTCTTCAGTAAAGACTTAAAGGTTGAGACCGAGTCTGCGTCTCTCACATGGGTAGGCAGACATTCCATAAAAATGGAGATCTATAGGAGAAAGCCCTGCCTCCAGCTGTTTGCTTAGAAATTCTAGGGACAATTAGGAGGCCTGCGTCTTGTGACTGTAGCATACGTGTAGGTATGTACGGCAGGACAACTCGGAAAGATAGGTAGGAGCAAGCCCATGTAACGCTTTATAGGTTAACAATAAAACCTTGAAATCAGCCCTTGCCTTAACAGGAAGCCAGTGTAGGGAAGCTAGCACTGGAGTAATATGATCAAATTTCTTGGTTCTAGTCAGGATTCTAGCAGCCGTATTTAGCACTAACTGAAGTTTATTTAGTGCTTTATCCGGGTAGCCGGAAAGTAGAGCATTGCAGTAGTCTAACCTAGAAGTAACAAATGCATGAATAAATTTTTCTGCATCATTTTTGGACAGAAAATTTCTGATTTTTG
>NC_036844.1:16010798-16120051 GCF_002910315.2 Salvelinus sp. IW2-2015
CAATGTTACGTAGATGGAAAAAAGCTGTCCTTGAAACAGTCTTGATATGTTCGTCAAAAGAGAGATCAGGGTCAAGAGTAACGCCGAGGTCCTTCACAGTTTTATTTGAGACGACTTTACAACCATCAAGATTAATTGTCAGATTTAACAGAAGATCTCTTTGTTTCTTGGGACCTAGAACAAGCATCTCTGTTTTGTCCGAGTTTAAAAGTAGAAAGTTTTCAGCCATCCACTTCCTTATGCCTGAAACACAGGCTTCTAGCGAGGGCAATTTTGGGGCTTCACCATGTTTCATTGAAATGTACAGCTGTGTGTCATCCGCATAGCAGTGAAAGTTAACATTATGTTTTCGAATAACATCCCCAAGAGGTAAAATATATAGTGAAAACAATAGTGGTCCTAAAACAGAACCTTGAGGAACACCGAAATGTACAGTTGATTTGTCAGAGGACAAACCATTCACAGAGACAAACTGATATCTTTCCGACAGATAAGATCTAAACCAGGCCAGAACTTGTCCGTGTAGACCAATTTGGGTTTCCAGTCTCTCCAAAAGAATGTGGTGATCGATGGTGTCAAAGACAGCACTAAGGTCTAGTAGCACGAGGACAGATGCAGAGCCTCGGTCTGACGCCATTAAAAGGTCATTTACCACCTTCACAAGTGCAGTCTCAGTGCTATGAGGGGGTCTAAAACCAGACTGAAGATTTCGTATACATTGTTTGTCTTCAGGAAGGCAGTGAGTTGCTGTGCAACAGCTTTTTCAATTTTTTTTTAGAGGAATCTAGGATTTTACCTGTGCTTAGCTTTATTCTGTAAATTTGAATCCTAACCCCCTAGTCCTTTCTGATGACAAGAATACCGATAACATGATGCAGGCACCAACATTCTTGAAAATATGAAAAGTGGTACTCAGTGATGTGTTTTGTTGGATTTCCCCCAAATATAACACTTCGTATATGTCTTTGCCAAAAACAATTCAGTTTCACTTTAGTCCCTTGTTGCAAACAGGATGCATGTTTTGGAATATTTGTATTCTGTACAGGCTTCCTTCATTTCACTCTGTTATTTAGGTTAGTATTGTGGAGTAACTACAATGTTGTTGATCCATCCTCAGCTTTCTCTTATCATAGCCATTAAACTCTGTAACGGTTTAAAAGTCACCATTAGCCTCATTCCTTCCTCTCCGGCAACTGAGTTAGGAAGGACGCCTGTATCTTTCCAGTGACTGGGTGTATTGATACACCATCCAAAGTGTAATTAATAACTTCACCATGCTCTAAGAGATGTTCTATCTCTGTTTTTTTTCACCCATCTACCAAAAAGTGCCCTTCTTTGTAAGGCATTGGAAAACTGCGCTCGTCTTTGTGGTTGAATCTATGTTTTAAATTCAACTGCTCGACCGAGGGACCTTACAGATAATTGTATGTGTGTAGTACAGAGATGAGGTAGTCATTAAAAAAATAATGTCCATGCTACTTATTATGTGACTCGTGAATTTTTTTTTTTCTCGCACATTTTTACTCGTGAAATAATTTAGACTTGCCATAACAAAGGGGTTGAGTACATATTGACTCAAAACATTTCAGCGTTTCATTTTTTATAAATGTTTTTACATTTTAAAAACATCATTCCACTTTGACATTATGGGGTATTGTGTGTAATTCACTGCCACCTTCAATTTTGGAAGAAGATAGAAAGTTTATCCATAAGTCACATTTTATTTGTGTAAGGTGTCGTGGTAATTTCCTGTATTACTAAATGAGAGAGGAGAGTTTACAAACCACACAGAAGTCAATGTTATATTTTAAACTCCATCTTTAATTATATGAGCTTCACCATAGCCCTTTGACTCTCAGATCAATTCAGTGTCTATAAATTAATTCTCTGAGAATGCTTACAAAAGAATACTTAGTATCTTTTATAGCCAAGATACACCCCTCTCAACTTACATGACGAACCACAGATCTTATGAACTTCACAAATGGCCTTTTACTTGAAAGAGGAGTATCCCATAGCCAGATAACATTAGCTATAACTTATCGTTCAGTTTGCTCTCTAAGACGAGGGTCTAATCTCGTTCTTGGTACTTCTTAGTTCCAAAGCATTACCTCATCCAATGGCATATATCAATTGTCAATTATAGATACTCCCATCTCAAATACACCCCCTCTTCTCCCCACTCCTGGAGAAGCTCACTAAGGGGAGTGAACCTCTAGGTCATATACTATGAAAGATAAGTTCAACATCAGAGGGGTGGTATAATGGTTCCAGACACTGCCATACTCCTCCCCCAATGGGAAAAGGAGGGAATGACAAGGAGTACAGACATAGTGGAGCCCTTCACATGGTTTCACAGATATATTCATTATGAAGACAATGTTCAAACCTGACTTCTCCCTTTCTGATATTCTGCCTATTACCAGACATGTAAAAGACAAGCCTGACCTCTCCCCTCTCTGGGCCCCAAGTGACTTTTCTCTAGAGAAGAAAGGAAAATGCAACTGCCAACAGTATAGTCCAAAAGAATGACAAGTATAAAGTAAATAAAACATCTTATTTATCTATGTTACCTAACTAATTCTGATTCAGCTACGACAAAGGACAAACGCTGGAGTAGAGGAGCAGATCTTGCACACTAATGAGATGCTATTGAGCACACACTACTACACTGTCTGAGCCAAGAACTACATACTTTCTGGTAAGTTTTGATTACAATACTGGATGGGGTGAAAATATTTTATAAGACATACATGATTTTTTATTAACTGGTAAGTAGTAGCCGAAAGAAAAGTGTGTTTAAATCATTTCTACCTTTTAACAATTTCTGCTAGTTAGTTTTTTCTACCATGTGGGTTTTAGCTTGCTTGAGCCTACTAACTGAGGAGTGTTAATTCACCTGTTTCCATACATGTTTCATTTTAACCCTTTCATACATGAGTTCCAAATATCTCTAACGGTCGCCCCCAGCATGAGTTTTGTTATCCGCATGACGTTCTCTCCATCCCAGAATGTGATTGTTACGCAGCAGTACATTTAACCTCTCTTGGGTACGTGAGACGTTAGCGTCCCACCTCTTCAACAGCCAGTGAATCTGCTGGGCGCCAAATTGAAATACAGAAATACTCATTATAAAAATTCAGAAAACAAAACATATTTTACATAGGTTTAAAGATTAACTTCTTGTGAATCCAACCACGGTGTCAGATTTAAAAAATGCTTTACGGCGAAAGCATACCTTACGATTATTTGAGAACATAGCCCAATAGACAAATCATTACAAACAGTAACCAGCCAAGTAGAACAGTTACACAAGTCAGAAATAGAGATTAAATTAATCCCTTACCTTTCATGATCTTCATATGGTTGCACTCAGCAGACATTAATTTACTCAATAAATGTTCCTTTTGTTCGATAAAGTCTCTTTATATCCAAAAACCTTAGTTTTGTTCACACGTTTTCTTCAGTAATCCACAGGCTCAAACGCAGTCAAAACAGGAAGATAAAAAAATCCAAATTGTATCCGTAAGGTTCATAGAAACATGTCTAACGATGTTTATATTCAATCCTCAGGTTGTTTTTAGCCTAAATAATCGATAATATTTCAAACGGACAATAACGTCGTCAATTTAAAAGGTAAACAAGAAAGGCACTCTCTCGGTCTCGCGCATGAAAAAGCTCTGTGACACTTTAGGGTCCACTCATTCAGACTGCTCTTACTTCCTAATTTTTCAGAATACAAGCCTGAAACAATTTCTAAAGACTGTTGACATCTAGTGGAAGGCATAGAAACTGCAATTTAAGTCCTAAGTCAATGGATACTGTAATGGCATTGAATAGAAAACTACAACAACAACAAAAAATACTTCCTGAATGGATTTTTCTCAGGTTTTCGCCTGCCAAATCAGTTCTGTTATACTCACAGACAATATTTTAACAGTTTTGGAAACTTTAGAGTGTTTTCTATCCAAATCTACCATGCTTATCATATCTTCTGGGCCCGAGAAGCAGGCAGTTTAATTTGGGCATGCATTTCATCCAAAATTCCAAATGCTGCCCCCTACCCGAGAGAAGTTAAGCCATGCTGCCCTCAAACCAAGGCACGCAGCTGTTTTTATTTATAGGCTGTTTCAACTTGTCAATTTCAAGTGATTTTCTAACATGTTTTTATTTTCTAAGAACAGTTTGAATTGAGGTGTGTTCCGTCTCCTAATTCATTCACATAAAAAATAGTAATTTTTACTTTTGCGGACAATTCATTTCTGGGACGTTTCTGACCTGGACAAAATTCCCCAAGCACTTCCCAATTGTTTGTGCAGTTCAAGTCTGCAGACATTTGCTCATCTCCCATCAGAACAGGATCTGCACACACGTGTTCACATTTTCCGTCTGTTGCTCGCATCGCAGTCATTGTTGTTTTCGTTACTAATAATAACTTTGGAAATGTGTGCGTTTCTATCAAAGTAAGTTCCTTATTATGTTATCATAGTTTCTGTATGTCGTTTCTACAGTAGCTCACTGTATGTATGGAGCATAATATATTTGTGTATATTCTTTATAAACGTGGACACACGAGGTAACGTTTCTCATTTCATGACCTTTATGGTGTTATATTCAATTGTGCTTATGTTGCTAGCTACATTCTTCTGTCAGCTCTGTAAAACAATGCTAATTGTGTCAGAGAAGTATTAGCTTGTGTTGTATTTTGAAGCTACCCTGGCCTTATGACTCCCAAGTGGCACAGCGGTCTACGGCACTGCATCTCAGTGCTAGAGGCATCACTAGAGACACCCTGATTCGAATCCAGGCTGTATCACAACTGACCGTGATTGGGTGTCCCATAGGGCGGCGCACAATTGGCCTGGCGTCGTCCGAGTTTGGCCGGTCTAGGCCGTCATTGTAAATAATAATTTGTTGTTAAATGACTTGCCTAGTTAAATAAAGGTTAAATAAATAAATACAAATATGACCATTGTTTGTTTTCATTTGGCCTATTTATCATAGCTCTGTTCAGCCCTGCCTTGCCCCCTGGTGGAGTTTAAAAGTTACTGTTTCTTACTGTTATAACTCAAATTTGTTATTTTGTCAATGCAATATAATATTTTTATAGCAGTGTTTATTATGTTACTTCTTTGTAATATTGTTTTATTGCTCTATCCTGATATTGTATTCTAATTACTAATAATTTCTGTTTGTTCTGTACTTTCAAAAACCACAAACTGTATTTGCCAATATCATAACTGGAGCTGGACATCTTTGTAGCTGAAGATTGAGGCCAGTTGTTGTATCCTAGAGTACACTCCTTAACAGTTTTACTGGATGAAAACACAGAAAGAAAACACATAGGCCAATATTTAATAGTTGTCTATTTTATTGCAGTATTGGTGGTGGTTGAACAACAACAACAAAACATTGTTTTACTAGAGGGAAAAAAATGGAATATGCATAACCCATATTTCATATTCATGCAGTGTCTGAACAACAACTGCATTTCCACCCCCACCTCTAAAGGAATAGTATCATGACAGGTCACCTGTCAAGTCACCTGTCAGGTCAGTCAGTCAGTCCCTAATTGCTGCAGATGTGCTCAATTGTGCTTGAGCATGTGATACTGCCCAAAGCATGGTGAAACACATAGAGGTGTATCACAGCTAAACACATGTATTTTGTCTTCCTCTGCTTACGTCCTCTGCTTACTTCTCCTGGTGCCAGACAGGCAGACTTTGCAGTGCCTCCCTGTGCAACTACCTTGAGCAGCAGTTTGAGGGACTTGCCGGCAAAATGCTGTGCAGTGAGGCGTAGGGGATTGTCCATAGCAGGACGACCCCCAGTGGATGGGCACCGAGGGGTGTGGTGCTCCTCCAGCAGCTCTCTCATGAGGTTCTCTTTGTGCTTTTGGTAGGTAATTACTTTACCTATGAGGGAGTTGGGAGGATGAGGGAAGGGAGAGGATGAGGCAGTGGGTAGGTGGGTGAGATACTGTCACTATAATTGCATAATGGAACTGTATATGATTTGTATATGAACTGTATGTCCAATTACAAAAATACCTTGTTCAGTAATCATCTCACCTGTTAGTTAGTGGTGAACTATGTGGCCATTGAGGGCAGCAGTGTCGATCAGATGGCAAAATATCTTCTCATACCACTTGGTTGTTTTCCAAGTGCATTCGACAAAGCTGTTTATCATGTCTGCCTTATCCACTGTCCCCATTTTGAGGTTATAGTCATGCACACAGTCTGGTTTGATCTTTCTCTCTCCCGTCAGGTGGTCCACCTTCCCTGTGGCCGACATGGTTGCTGTATGGACAGTGGAGAGGACATGGACGTCTCGTTTGTCATGCCACTTTACTGCCAGCTGTTGACTGTTCTCCTTGAACTCCACCCCTCTCTGCATCTTCCTGCATCCGAATGCTGGTATCCCCTTCCTGTTCAACCTGACTGTGCCACAGGCCCCTGTGCTGTTGGAGAGCAGATGCTGGAAGAGTGTGGGACTGCTGTACCAATTGTCCACATACAAAGTGTGTCCCTTGCCGAGATGAGGAGCCAGCATGGTCATCACCACAGACCCAGATATGGCACAAAGACCCAACCAAATGCTGATGTCAGGCTGGTAAGAACATTTCTTACTTGCCATTTAGGATGGCAGTAGCATTGTTGATGAAATGCAGGCACCGTAGCAGAACTAGGAAGCGCTATTGGAAAAGAGGGTGGCAAAGAAGGGAGTTGCAACCATAGGATCTGTGCACCAGTATTTTCTTAGGGAGTTCTTCTTTACTATCCCCATGAGAAGGACTGTCACCAGGAAGGTATACATTTCACTAATTGTGGTTGTCCCCCCCCACTCTTGGCTCTCTCTTCTCCTGTAGCTCCAAGGCATAGAGATTGCTCTCCTCTACTATGTCTCCCACCAGCTCCTCTGTCAGAAACAACTTGAAGCACTGCCTCAGATGGAAATGGCAAGGGGCGTTGCACTCCAGACTGGGACTCAGCAAAGCAAACAGCAGGGCTAGGAGGGGTGAAATGGCTGGCGGCCTTCCAGCTACCACAGAACTCCTGAACTTCATCCACTGTCTGTCTGCCTCCATCACCACCAGCATCTTCAAAAAGACCTGGGACTTCGTTAGTTGACAAGGGGGTCCTCAGATTCAGGGTTCTCAATGGCTACAAGGTTGTGGGGCAGCTCCTCACTGTCAGAATCTGATTCCTGACTTTCATACTCAGACTCATTGTCAGAATTTAAAAAAATCTCTAGAATTTCCACATTTGTGAGTTGTCTCCTTTTGAAAGACATTGCTGATGCTACAGCTTAGCTCACTATCTACATACATAAACAACAACACTGAATGGCTCAGAGTGGGAGTGAGAGGTTACGTGATTGACTGCCGGCACGTGCCACTTGTATCAATAAATCACTATCAGAAAATGTTTTGTGTGGTAATTAATTATATATTTGCTGTTTTATTCACGTTTTCAACTACCGATGACAAATCATGATTTCCGATTTTTGGATGGATTGTAATGGGCACATATTATGTTTGAAAAATACTTTTTTGAAGGTAGTACTGATTATGATGGGCTAAGCTAATTCCAGCTGTGTGTGGAGTCATGTTTATTGACATACAATGCATTCTGGGTTTCGCGTAAACATCTGTCGGACCAAAGATGGTATAACAAAATGAGTTGAGTAAGGGTTCACTAATTTTTTGAGAACTTCTGGAAATGAATGGTGGGATGTGAACGATGGTAGACGACACACCCCCTTCAACATGCATACTATAAACAGACCAAACTCATATTGGCTTCTCTTATTATCTTTGGTTTCTGTGAGAAAGAAAAGCATGGCAGCCATTATCGGACTACTTTCGATTTCTAGAGAGTGTTTTACTCAATTATTTTGATCAATGGTAAGCTCACCCGTGATGTGATTAAATATAAATAGTAATTTCTATTAGCTAATTCATATTGTAGTTAATGTCAGTCGAGAGTTATACAAAGAGTTATACATGACCGCTTGTGTTACGTCAATCTTTCCTCAGTTAGCGCTAGGACAAATGTAGCCTACATTTCTCCGGATTGGATGATTGTGTTATGCTGAACATACTTCTGTGAATATCTGAACATTGCATCCAAAAATAAACTGCTCACATTCTGGACATAACTTTGTAAGGACTGTGTTTGTGCAAAATGTTTGTGAAAAAACAGTGTGGCCAGCTCAAATGCTGATTGATGCATCATTCGAGACTGGCCGTTCTAAATAAGCATTATAAATAAGCGTTCTAATCACATTGGTTTGATCGTATGCTACAGGGACCACTGTAGAATGATCACACCCGTGTGTTGGTATGTATGAAAAGGTTAAAACATTTATCTTACAAAGGAGTTGATAAATATAACTACTTAACTATTTATCTGTACCTGGAATTGTATTCGTTATTTTGTTTACAATTTTTTTTCTAATCTTTACAGGAAAATGCCACGGGCACTATCTGATGTGTGTAAACATTTCACTGCAGCTAATGTAGAAGGAAAACCTGTGTACATTTGCAAATACTGTGCCAAATCATATGTGAGCAATGCAACAAAGAGGCAGAATCATCTGGCCAACTGCATAAAGTTCCCTCAGCGCTCACAACAAGAAACCTCTGACAAAAGTCCCTCTACTTCTATTCGAGGTGAAAATGATGAATCAGACACCTCAATAGCAACAGTTTATGGTCCTCCTGGAATCAGAATTTTTTTTGACTCAATGTAGGAACGTAGTCAGAGAAATACTGATGAATGTCTTGCTCGAGCTGTGTATGCAACTGGTTCACCTCTTATGCTCACAGGCCATGTGTATTGGAAGAGATTTCTGAATGTTCTTCGCCCAGCATACACCCCTCCAAACAGGCATGCTTTATCTACTCATTTGCTGGATGCAGAGTTCAACAGAGTTCAAGTGAAGGTCAAGCAAATCATAGAGAAAGCAGACTGCATTGCAATCATCTCTGATGGGTGGTCGAATGTTCATGGGCAAGGAAAAATTAACTACATCATCTCCACCCCTCAGCCAGTACTCTACAAGAGCACATACACAAGGGACAACAGACACACCGGTCTCTACATTGCAGATGAGCTGAAGGAAGTCATCAATGACCTTGGACCACAGAAGGTATTTGCACTGGTGACAGACAATGCTGCCTGGTCTAAAGTGCAGGAGTCCTACCCTCACGTCACACCCATTGGCTGTGCTGCTCATGCATTGAATCTGCTCCTCAAGGACATCATGGCACTGAAACCAATGGATACACTCTACAAGAGAGCCAAGGAAATGGTTAGGTATGTGAAGTGTCATCAAGTTATAGCAGCAATCTACCTCACCAATTCTTAAGCCATTTGCTACAACTTTGTAGGTATGCTTGGGGTCATTGTCCATTTGGAAGACCCATTTGCGACCAAGCTTTATCTTCCTGACTGATGCCTTGAGATGTTGCTTCAATATATCCACACAATTTTCCTTTCTCATGATGCCATCTATTTTGTGAAGTGCATCAGTCCCTCCTGCAGCAAAGCACCCCCACAACATGATGCTGCCACCCCCGTGCTGCAAGGTTTGGATGGTGTCTTCGGCCTGCAAGCCTCCCCCTTTTTCCTCCAAACATAACGATGGTCATTATGGCCAAACAGTTCTATTTCTGTTTCATCAGACCAGAGGACATTTCTCCAAAAAGTACAATATTTTTCCCCATGTGCAGTTGCAAACCGTAGTCTGTCTTTTTTATGGTGCTTTTGGAGCAGTGGCTTCTTCCTTGCTGAGTGGCCTTTCAGTCATGTCGATATAGGACTTGTTTTACTGTGGATATAGATACTTGTGTACCTGTTTCCTCCAGCATCTTCACACGGTCCTTGCTGTTGTTCTGGGATTGATTTGCACTTTTCGCACCAAAGTACGTTCATCTCTAGGAGACAGAACGCGTCTCCATCCTGAGCAGTGTGACAGCTGCGTGGTCCCATGGTGTTTTAACTTACGCACTATTGTTTGTACAGATGAACGTGTTACCTTCAGGCATTTGGAAATTGCTCCCAAGGATGAACCAGACTTGTGGAGGTCTACAATTTTTTTTTCTGAGGTCTTGGCTGATTTCTTTTTGATTTTCCCATGATGTCAAGCGAAAAGGCACTGAGTTTGAAGGTAGGCCTTGAAATACATCCACAGGTACACCTCCAATTGACTCAAATTATGTCAATTAGCCTAACAGAAGCTTCAAAAGCCATGACATCATTTTCTGGAATTATCCAAGCTGTTTTAAAGGCCCAGTCAACTTAGTGTACGTAAACTTTTGACCACTGGAATTGTGATACAGTGAATTATAAGTGAAATAATCTGTCTGTAACCAATTGTTGCAACAATTACTTGTGTCATGCTCCAAGTAGATATTCTAACCGACTTGCCAAAACTATAGTTTGTTAACAAGAAATTTGTGGAGTGGTTGAAAAACTAGTTTTAATGACTCCAACCTAAGTGTATGTAAACTTCCGACTTCAACTGTATTTTGGGAGAGAGTGGTAAGCAGCCTGAAACTCCTGAAACCTATAGCAGTAGCCATTGCACTGATTGAGGAGACAATGCCACCCTGTCTGATGTTCAGACTCTGCTTGCAAATGTAAGAGAAGAAATCCATACTCCCCTGCCCACTTCACTGTTGCTCCAAGCAGAGGAAACTGCAGTTCTGAAATACATAAAAAAGTGTGACGACTTCTGCCTGAAGCCCATACACACCGCAGCGTACATGTTGGACCCCAAGTATACTGGCAAGAGCATCTTGTCTGTTGCAGAGATCAACAAAGCCTATGGTGTCATCACTACCATGTTTCACCACCTTGGCCTGGATTAGGCCAAGGTTCTTGGCAGTCTGGCGATGGACACTTCCAAGCAAGGGCTTTGGGATGGAGATGCAATATGGCAGTCGTGCCAATATATCTCATCAGCCACCTGGTGGAAGGGACTTTGTGGATCTGAGGCGCTTTCCCCTGTTGCCTCCATTATCCTCCAAATCCCACCAACATCAGCCACCTCAGAGCGCAACTGGTCCTTGTTTAGGAACACACACACAAACCAAAGCACGCAACAGGCTGACCAATACAAGGGTTAAAAAATTGGTGGCCATCTGGACAAATTTTAGGCTTTTTTGTTGAGTCTGATGTTCAAGAGGTGGGCATTGAGGAGGTCCAGGGAGAAGACATGGAAGCCTGAGGAAGACAACCAAAGCTTTTAGTTTCTAGACAATCATTTTACAGATGTTGAAAACGTTTTTGGGAGATGCGATGGATCATTGGGGATCATTCAATATTCTTTTGTTGTTCAGTGAAATCATCCCATGTGAAGAGTCAACTCATTTAATTAAAGTTCAATTCGTAGCTAAAATTATTATATTTTTTCGATTGGAAGGATTTAATTATTTGCAATTATGTCTACTTATGATAAGGTAAAAGGTTTATGTTTCTGTCTCCATATGATATGGTAAATATATCCAATGCAAAAAACATCTACATTTAAATGGTATTAATATTCATTTGCATTCCATATATTCCCGTTAATTCCCATATATTCCAATGAATTCACACGGAAAGTTTCCACCTCTGAATAGTCCCCAAAATGTGCAACCCTAGGCGTGACAGCCCAACGAGCTGGCTAAGCCACCCCCGGTTCCATCGGTGGCGGCCCCTTGACCCAACGTCACCACCAACTGGAAAGCCAGCACTTCCCGATGCTTCGCTTGGTGGCTTCCGCATTCTGTAAGGACCGACACTGGAGTAGAGAAGAAGGTACGTGGAGTCCTACATTTAATCGGAACAGACAAGGAATACGACAGGAACAGCGTCAGTACATGGGTAAACAAGGACATATGACAATCAATGCTGAAGTGGGGAACAGAGCGAGGGAACATAAATATTTAGGGGAGGTAATGACAGAGGTGATTGAGTCCAGGTGAGTCCAGTAATCGCTGATGCATGTGACGGGGAAAGGCAGGTGTGTTTAATGATGGTGGCAGGAGTGTGTAATGCTGGGGGGGCCCTCGTGCGCCAGGGGGGAAGAGCGGGAGCAGGCGTGACAATTTGTCCGTTTCATAAATTAGCTAAGTGACCAAAGTTTTACAATTGACTCTCATTTTCTTTACCTGTCCAATCAATCATTTTGACAATCATCTCTCAACGTCTTAACTCCCCAGCAGATGCTTGTCATAATTTCCATTATAGTGTAATCACTCTCACTTCTTTAGAAATGAAAACCAAAACTTCACACTCGAGTTGGAAAGTAAACCCAAAACATAATGAGTTACACTTCAGTATCAATCATTCGGGTGACATTTTGCGAGACAGACCGAGTGCCATAACTGTCTTCAGATCAGACCATAGTAACCTCTGGGTAGACCAGAGCTCTCACATTGTACTATCACTCTGTCAGCCTGGGTAAAAGGCGAGGTCAGGATGGAGGGATATCAGAGGGAGCAGGCCAACACATTAAGAGTCCATTGGAAACAGCAGGATTTTAACTGATGCTAATTCTGATGAATGATGGGCATGGTGGCTTTAATCAAGCCAGCTGGGAGACTAATTTACTGTACAGACTGCTGATGACAAACTTGTTGCCTAACTCTGGTACTAACTAGGCAGCCCTCTTCATTCGCTCATTATTTACCAAGTGTGACACCAGAGGAGACGAGCCCCCATTAAGAAGGAAGCGGAAGAGGAGGAGAGAGGAATAACAAGTCACAAACAGTGTTCACTCCACATCTTCTCTCTTCCACCCGTTTTGGCACTGTTTGTTGCAAGTTGCAAGTAAGAGAGAACATCATCCTGAAAATATTGCTGAAAAAGGTGAGCATGAGCAGCCTTGAGTGACCATGGATATGGAAAGTGTCTCCACTGTGTATTTATTTGTGTCTAGACTGAGCCCGACATTAGGTTCCTGTGTCTACAGAACTCGTTGGTCTGGGACTGCTAGAGCTAATTTAGATGTGTGTGTGTGCATGCCACCGGGGAAAGGTGACTTGACTGAAGTGAAATCTGTTTACCCCCTTCAAGGGTAACTTTGAGACTTTTTCTCAGGCACACCATTTAAATTCCCCTGTAAACCTGATAATACAAACAAGTGGTGAGGTAAAGGGGAGGGAGGGGGAGCAGCTTACATTCAAGTGGCTTTCAACTTTTTCTTTATTGTGTGTGTGTGCATGTGTGTGTGTGCGCGTGCATACTTGCTAAGGAATAGTCCCTTTTCATACTGTTAGGGTATTATGCATCTCTATGAGGTGCACAGAAAGAGTGTAGCATTAGGACTTCAGAGTTGCAACCTCCTCTTTGCTTCTTTTTTCAATCATCCCAATTTGCATCTCTTGTTCCCCAGTTTGCCCATTTCGCCTATTTCGCTATTAGAGTGCTTTTGAGTTTTCTAAATATCTGTATTCAAATCAGTTTAAATATACCCTGATTAAGTTTACTTTCAGAAGTTTAAGAGGCTGGAATGTGGGTTTTAAAAAAACTACAAAGAAACCCAACATATTTTGCATTGCTTTATCGTGTGATATTGTGTCTGGGTTTAATGGCATGAAAGAAAATCACTGCAGGAAGTTGCCTTGAAGACTGACAGTGTGTTTTCATCACTGATACGTGCAGCCATTTTCAACAGATTCTGTATTCATGAGCAAACTCAGGTCAAGTCATTTCTGAATGTGCTGTTGTATTTTAATGAAGGGGAAGCCCACTTACACAGTTTCTTGATAATATCAAACTTTTCCCATTAAAAAGTCAAATTAATGTAGTATGAGTACAAGCTTTTATGGAGCTACATCTGGTCTGGTAGTCTCCAATGACTCCATTTTTTAAGGCTTACCTTACTTGATATGAATCTGTGCCTGATTCATTTATCAGGGTATGAATAGCAACTAGAATTCCATGATGTTATTCAGTTTCTTCTCACTGATGATAAGATAGTACTTTATGGCCAAACATGTCCCCATAGCCCTCCATTCATATCCATGCCTGGAAAATATGACGGTTCACCTGGGAAATGTCAGGGATTTCTCATGCAACACAGCAAATACACTGCTCAAAAAAATAAAGGGAACACTAAAATAACACATCCTAGATCTGAATAAATGAAATATTCTTATTAAATACTTTTTTCTTTACATAGTTGAATGTGCTGACAACAAAATCACACAAAAATGATCAATGGAAATCAAATTTATCAACCCATGGAGGTCTGGATTTGGAGTCACACTCAAAATTAAAGTGGAAAACCACACTACAGGCTGATCCAACTTTGATGTAATGTCCTTAAAACAAGTCAAAATGAGGCTCAGTAGTGTGTGTGGCCTCCACGTGCCTGTATGACCTCCCTACAACGCCTGGGCATGCTCGTGATGAGGTTGCGGATGGTCTCCTGAGGGATCTCCTCCCAGACCTGGACTAAAGCATCCGCCAACTCCTGGACAGTCTGTGGTGCAACGTGGCGTTGGTGGATGGAGCGAGACATGATGTCCCAGATGTGCTCAATTGGATTCAGGTCTGGGGAACGGGCGGGCCAGTCCATAGCATCAATGCCTTCCTCTTGCAGGAACTGCTGACACACTCCAGCCACATGAGGTCTAGCATTGTCTTGCATTAGGAGGAACCCAGGGCCAACCGCACCAGCATATGGTCTCACAAGGGGTCTGAGGATCTCATCTCGGTACCTAATGGCAGTCAGGCTACCTCTGGCGAGCCCATGTAGGGCTGTGCGGCCCCCCAAAGAAATGCTACCCCACACCATGACTGACCCACCGCCAAACCGGTCATGCTGGAGGATGTTGCAGGCAGCAGAACGTTCTCCACGGCGTCTCCAGACTGTCACGTCTGTCACATGTGCTCAGTGCGAACCTGCTTTCATCTGTGAAGAGCACAGGGCGCCAGTGGCAAATTTGCCAATCTTGGTGTTCTCTGGCTAATGCCAAACTTCCTGCACGGTGTTGGGCTGTAAGCACAACCCCCACCTGTGGACGTCGGGCCCTCATACCACCCGCATGGAGTCTGTTTCTGACCGTTTGAGCAGACACATGCACATTTGTGGCCTGCTGGAGGTCATTTTGCAGGGCTCTGGCAGTGCTCCTCTTTGCACAAAGGCGGAGGTAGCGGTCCTGCTGCTGGGTTGTTGCCCTCCTACGGCCTCCTCCACGTCTCCTGATGTACTGCTGTCTCTTATACACATCTAGATGTGTATAAGAGACAGCCTGGTAGCGCCTCCATGCTCTGGACACTACGCTGACAGACACAGCAAACCTTCTTGCCACAGCTCGCATTGATGTGCCATCCTGGATGAGCTGCACTACCTGAGCCACTTGTGTGGGTTGTAGACTCCGTCTCATGCTACCACTAGAGTGAAAGCACCGCCAGCATTCAAAAGTGACCAAAACATCAGCCAGGAAGCATAGGAACTGAGAAGTGGTCTGTGGTCACCACCTGCAGAACCACTCCTTTATTGGGGGTGTCTTGCTAATTGCCTATAATTTCCATCTGTTGTCTATTCCATTTGCACAACAGCATGTGAAATTTATTGTCAATTAGTGTTGCTTCCTAAGTGGACAGTTTGATTTCACAGAAGTGTGATTGACTTGGAGTTACATTGTGTTGTTTAAGTGTTCCCTTTATTTTTTTTGAGCAGTGTACATTGAGCACAACCCCACTAACTTTGCCACTGACAAGAGTAGGGTGGATTTTGTTGTCTCTACTCACACTCAAAGCCCTGGATTGGGCCACCGCCATATGGACTGCCTACAGCACAGAACTCGGACCCGAGACCCATTTCCACGCCCTCTTCAGATGTATTCGATCACTTTCCTTCCGGTCATCCTATAGGAGACCTCCTCATAGAACTTCAAAAAGGACGCAATTCAGCTGCCGAGTATGCCCTCGAATTCCGCACCATGGCTGCAGGGAGTGATAAATGAGGCTGCTTTACTTACGTCTACCGAACCAGGTTCAACAGGGAACTTCAGGCGGACTGGCCTGTAGAGGTGACCTTCAGGATGTAAATCAATATATTCTTATGTCCATCATCGGCCACCTCATCACCGACCGCCAAAGAATTCTGCCACCCAGGAACCCGAAACCTTCTCTTTCCATGATTTCGTCATGCCTTCCGAGTCTTCCAGAGCCCATGCAGTTGGCCCATGCTCCTCTCCCGTGTATCGAACGTCAAAGGCGGATCCAAGAAGGGCTCTGCCTATACTGTGGAGGGAAAGATCATCTACTCAGCCATTGCCCTGTTCGCCCCCGCACGGAGAGAAGAGAAGGGTCCCTTCGCTGCCATGCAGGTAGGCGTGTCGTTATTTCAAAAAATCTCCCAGAAGCAATTCTCCATTCCAGTATTGATAACCATGAAGGGGGTTACTAAGTACGTAGAGGGCTTGATAGATTCGGGAGCAGCAGGTAATTTTATCGATCACCAGCTAGTACAAGAGCTTGACATGGATCTAACACCTGTCACCCCTCCCTTAAGGATTAACACCCTGGACGGGCAGCCATTGGGCATGGGCTTCATTACGCAGGTGACACAGAGCATCCTCGGACACCCCTGGCTTTGTCGTCACAACCCTGCCATCACATGGCGACAAGGTGAACTACTCTCCTGGTCTTCTACCTGCTTCACCAGTTGTCTCAGCCTACCCTGCAGAGCCACCACCATTGAGGACTCTGCCTCTGCAGTGCCACCCACCATACCACCTGAATACGCCCAGTATAACAATGTCTTCAGCAAAATCAAGGCCTCCACTCTGCCACCACATCGCCCAGGGGACTGTGCTATTGACTTACTCCCTGGAGTGTCCCCACCTAAGGGCCGTGTTTACCCCCTATCTATCCTGGAAAATGAGACAATGGAGAACTACATTGATGAAGCACTCAAACGGTTTCATTCGTCCTTCTTCCCCGGCTGCGTCCAGCTTCTTCTTCGCTGGAAAAAAGGACGGTGGTCTCCGTCCATGTATTGATTACCGTTCCCTGAATGACGTCACGGTCAAGAACCGTTTCCCTCTTCCTCTGATCCCAGCGACCCTTGAACAACATCTATACAAAACTCGGCAACATCTATACAAAACTGCGAAGTGCATATAACCTTGTCCGTATACGTGATGGCGACAAATGGAAGACGGCCTTTATCACCGCACCAGGGCACTACGAATACCTGGTCATGCCCTACGGCCTTACTAACACCACCGCCGTCTTCCAATCCTTTTTCCAGGATATAATCAACCGCTTTCTCGTCGTCTACATTGATGACATCCTGATTTACTCCCACTCCCTGAAGGAACACATACAGCATGTGCAAAAGGTTCTTCAACGGCTCATTGAACATAACCTTTATGTGAAGACTGAAAAGAGCACATTCCATGTAACTTCTGTAAACTTCCTAGGTTTCGTACTGACACCTGGAGGGGTCAGTATGGATGAGAACAAAGTCACCGCCGTCAGAAACTGGCCCAAACCCACTACCATTAAACTCCAGACAAGCCCACTGGGCTCTCTTCACACACTTCCATTTTCATGTTACTTATATCCCTGGAAAGAAAAACGTAAAAGCTGATGCTCTCTCCCGCCAGTTTGACCTTTCGACCAGTAACTCAGACCCTACACCCGTTCTTCCTTCCTCTTGCATTATGGGACCGGTACAGTGGGAGGTTCACTCTGCTATACAAGAAGCCCTAACCTCAGACCCGGCTCCTCTTGAGACACCAGCTGGGAGGAGTTACGTACCAGCAGCTGTTAGACCCCAACTAATGCAATGGTGTCACACGTCCTTGGGGTCAGGACATCCGGGCATTACACAAACCACCGAACTTCTAGCCTGTAAATTCTGGTGGTCCTCACTGGCATCCAACATAAGGGATTACGTACTCTCTTGTCCAGTCTGTACCCAAACCAAACGCCCTGATCTCCCTTCTGGTAAGCTTCAACCTTTGCTAATCCCTCACAGACCCTGGTCCCACATAGCTGTTGATTTTATCACAGACCTTCCTGAATCCTCTGGTAACACCACCATCCTTGTCATAGTAGACCGTTTTCAGAAATGTGCCATCTGGTTTCTCTTCCTCATTTACCTAACGCCAAGGAATTGGCTGTGTATGTTCCAGCAAGTGTTCCGTCTGTATGGGATTCCGGAAGGCCCCAGTTTGTCTCCTGGGTGTGGCGAGCCTTCAGTGACCGACTCAGGGTCGCCCTCAGCCTCCCCTCCGGGTACCATCCCCAGACCAACGGGCAGCCGGAAGGCCTGAACCAAGAAATAAGGAAGTACCTCCACCAACAATGTTCTGCCTCTCCACACGACTGGAGTCGGTATATGGCCTGGGCAGAATACGTTCAGAACTCACTCATGCATTCACCCCTCCGTCTTGCTCTGTTTCAGTGTGTACTTGGTTACCACCCCCCGTGTTTCCCTGGGAGGCAGAGCCGGGTACTGTCCCAGCTGTGTCCCAGCTGAGTCCCTAATGAAATCCCCTTGAGATATGAATGATTGTGCACTGCCTAGGGGTTCCACTAGATGTCAACCATCAATAGAAATTATAATGAGACTTCTATGATGTTGTGGGAGAGAATGATAGCAGAATCAGTCAGGTGTCCATCAAGCAGCCATTTTCTGATCATGCTTTTTCCTCATGGTACTCACTTGCAGAATGTCGGGTCAGTCCACGACCTTGTCGAACCAGCCTGCCGGACCTTGCCAGCCGAGGTAGGCGGCTTCCTAGGGGGCGAGGGGGGTACTGTAAGGTTGTCACAAGAATTTTCAATCCCAATGATGATAATTAAACAATTATTTAAGCTTTGACCAATCCCCGAGGTTTGTAAGACTTTGGGTTTAATAATAATTAGGCAAAGACTCAGCTTCTGCAAAAGTTTGGTTCTTTATTCATGAGAACGTTCTAAAGTCCAAAGTACAAAGACATGTCATTTTATCAAATCAAATCAAGTTTATTTTATATAGCCCTTCGTACATCAGCTAATATCTCGAAGTGCTGTACAGACACCCAGCCTAAAACCCCAAACAGCAAGCAATGCAGGTGTAGAAGCACGGTGGCTAGGAAAAACTCCCTAGAAAGGCCAAAACCTAGGAAGAAACCTAGAGAGGAACCAGGCTATGAGGGGTGGCCAGTCCTCTTCTGGCTGTGCCGGGTGGAGATTATAACAGAACTATGCCAAGATGTTCAAAATGTTCATAAGTGACAAGCATGGTCAAATAATAATCATGAATAATTTTCAGTTGGCTTTTCATAGCCGATCATCAAGAGTTGAAAATAGCACCCCCACCTAATTTCACACACACACAGACACACAAACAGTAGGTGGGCTGTATCTTTCCCCACAGTCCACATTCCTCGTTTATCACTACCAAGTTGTCAGTTCCATGCCGTTTCCTCCCTCCCTAGATTAGAGGGACCTTGGAAGGAGCCTCTGTCCTGTTGTCCTTTGTTCTCTCAACTCTCACACCACTACACAGCAACACAATGGTCCAGTCACACTTATTATGGAATTATGACTACTAACACATTTCATACAATTATATGATTTCAGGGTGGAATCCTTTAGTCATTACTTTAAACATATAAATTCCCTTATCAAAGGTTCTGTATTTATTTTCTTAGTCAACCTTGTGTTCTCTTTCTTTGGGTTCTTGAACATAGCCCTGTCCTTGATTTTTATTCATTGATTTCACCTGTGTTAGTTACTCACCTGGTCTAATCAGCTCCTTAATTAGTACAGTTCATTCTGTTTGCCTTTGTGAGGTATTGTTTGTTTTGACTCTACTAAGCCTTCTCCTAGCTCGTTTGTGAGAAACAGTTATAGCCTTCAGTCCTAGTTTTGATACACCTGCCTGTTTGCCTACCTGTGTATGCCCATTGCCTGCCTGTGACCACGATTCCTGCCTTCTGCGAAGGTGAAATAAACACCTGCTGCGCTCCGCGTGTGAATCTACACCTTTTTCTCCCTGAGTGTTCATTACACTACTCAAGGAGACTCAATGCTGTAATCGATGCCAAAGGTACTTCAACAAAGTACTGAGTAAAGGGTCTGAATACTTATGTAAATGTAACATTTCAGTTATTTTTGAAAAAATAAGTTTCCCCCGCTTTGTCATTATGGTGTATTGTGTATATTGATGGAAAAAAACTTAATCCATTCTAGAATAAGGCTGTAACGTAACAAAGTGAAAAAGGGGTCTGAATACCTTCCAAAGACACTGTATATTATGTTTAAAATGCTCATAAGGGCAGAAAATGTGTGTATGTTTTACTCTTCCAAAAATATATTTTTCAAAACAAGCTGTTCGAGAGCTTCAAGTTCCTCGTCACTGAGGATCTATCATGGTTCAAACTAGAGGAATGGCCGATTTAATTAGGGCCGATTTCTAAAGTTTTCATAACAATCGGAAATCGGTACTTTTGGACACCGATTTGGCCGATTAAAAAATATATATATATATTTTTTAACACCTTTATTTAACTAGGCAAGTCAGTTAAGAACACATTCTTATTTTCAATGACGGCCTAGGAACGGTGGGTTAACTGCCTTGTTCAGGGGCAGAACGACAGATTTTTATCTTGTCAGCTCGGGGATTCAATCTTGCAACCTTACAGTTAACTAGTCCAACGCTCTAACCACTTGCTTTACATTGCACTCCACGAGGAGCCTGCCTGTTACGTGAATGCAGTAAGAAGCCAAGGTAAGTTGCTAGCTAGCATTAAACTTATCTTATAAAAATCAATCAATCAATCAATCATAATCACTAGTTAACTACAAATGGTTGATGATATTACTAGTTTATCTAGCGTGTCCTACGTTCCATATAATCGATGCAGTGCGCATTTGGCGAAAAAGGACTGTCGTTGCTCCAACGTGTACCTAACCATAAACATCAATGCCTTTCTTAAAATCAATACACAGAAGTATATATTTTTAAACCTGCATATTTAGCTAAAAGAAATCCAGGTTAGCAGGCAATATTAACCAGGTGAAATTGTGTCACTTCTCTTGCGTTCATTGCACGCAGAGTCAGGGTATATGCAACAGTTTGGGCTGCCTGGCTCGTTGCAAACTAATTTGCCAGAATTTTAAGTAATTATGACATAACATTGAAGGTTGTGCAATGTAACAGGAATATTTAGACTTATGGATGCCACCAGTTAGATAAAATACGTAACGGTTCCGTATTTCACTGAAAGAATAAACGTTTTGTTTTCGAGATGATAGTTTCCGGATTCGACCATATTAATGACCTAAGGCTCGTATTTCTGTGTGTTATTATGTTATAATTCAGTCTATGATTTGATAGAGCAGTCTGACTGAGCGATGGTAGGCACCGGCAGGCTCGTAAGCGTTCATTCAAACAGTACTTTCGTGCGTTTTGCCAGCAGCTCTTCACTGTGCTTCAAGCATTGCGCTGTTTATGACTTCAAGCCTATCAACTCCCGAGACTAGGCTGATGTAACCGATGTGAAATGGCTAGCTAGTTAGCGGGGTGCGCGCTAATAGCATTTCAGACGTCACTCGCTCTGAGACTTGGAGTAGTTGTTCCCCTTGCTCTGCATGGATAACGCTGCTTCGAGGGTGGCTGTTGTCAATGTGTTCCTGGTTTGAGCCCAAGTAGGGGCGAGGAGAGGGACGGAAGCTATACTGTTACACTGGCAATACTAAAGTGCCTATAAGAACTTCCAACAGTCAAAGGTATATGAAATACAAATGGTATAGAGAGAAATAGTCCTAGAATTCCTATAATAACTACAACCTAAAACTTCTTACCTGGGAATATTGAAGACTCATGTTAAAAGGAACCACCAGCTTTCATATGTTCTCATGTTCTGAGCAAGGAACTTAAACGTTAGCTTTCTTACATGGCACATATTGCACTTTTACTTTCTTCTCAAACACTTTGTTTTTGCATTATTTAAACCAAATTGAACATGTTTCATTATTTATTTGAGGCTAAATTGATTTTATTGATGTGTTATATCAAGTTAAAATAAGTGTTCATTCAGTATTGTTGTAATTGTCATTATTACAACTACATTTTAAGAAATCGGCCAATTAATTGGTATCGGCTTTTTTGGTCCTCCAATAATCGGTATCGGTATCGGCGCTGAAAAATCATAATCGGTCGACCTTTCATTCAAACACACCAACACAGTCGTTAAGAGGGCACGACAATACCTGTTCGCCCTCAGGAGGCTGAAAAGATTTGGCATGGGCCCTCAGCTCCTCAACAGGTTCTACAGCTGTGCAATTGAAAGCATCTTGACTGGCTTTATCATGGTTTGGTATGGCAACTGCTTGGCATCCAACCCAAGGCGCTACAGAGGATAGTGAGTACAGCCCAGTACATTACTGGGGCGAGCTCCCTGCCATCCAGGACCTCTAAGTCAGAGGAAGGCCCTATAAATTGTGAAAAATCCCAGCCACCCTAGTCATAGACTGTTCTCTCTGCTACCGCACGGCAAGCAGTATCGGAGCGACAAGTCTAGGTCCAAGAGGCTTCTAAAAATCTTCTATCCTTCTATCTAACTCCTGAACATCTAATCAAATGGCTACCCAGACTATTTGCATTGCCCACCCCCACCCCCTCTTTTAGGCCGCTGCTACTCTCTGTTATTATCTATGCATAGTCACTTTAATAAATCTACCTACATGTACATATTACCTTGACTAACCGGTGCCCCTGCACATTGGCTCTGTACCGGTACCCCCTGTATACAGTTTCGCTATTGTTATTTTACTGCTGCTCTTTATTTACTCATACATATTTTTTAAACTGCATTGTTGGTTAGGCTTGTAAGTAAGCATTTCACTGTAACATCTTGTCATATTGTATAATGATGGGAGACAGGCGCAGGAATAAGACACGTTTTTTAAATTTTCTACCCAAAATAGCATACGTCATGAACATGATGGTGACGAAGCCCAAAATAAACACGTATTTACACAACCGTTCAAAAGTTTGGGGTCACTTAGAAATGTCATTTTTTTAAAGAAAAGCAATTTTATCAGAAATACAGTGTAGACATTGTTAATGTTGTAAATTACTATTGTAGCTGGCAACTGCTGATTCTTTTTTTTATGGGATTTCTACATAGGCGTATAGAGGCCCATTATCAGCAACCATCATGCCTGTGTTCCAATGGCACGTTGTGTTAGCTAATCCAAGTTTATAATTTTAAGAGGCTAATTGATCATTAGAAAACACCTTTGCAATTCTGTTAGCACAGCTGAAACCTGTTGTTCTGATTAAAGAAGCAATAAAACTGGCCTTCTTTACACTAGTTGAGTATCTGGAGCATCAGCATTTGTGGGTTCGATTACATGCTCAAAATGGCAAGAAACAATGCACTTTCTTCTGAAACTCATCAGTCTATTCTTGTTCTGAGAAATGAAGGATATTCCATGTGAGAAATTACCAAGAAACTGAAGATCTCGTACAGCGCTGTATACAACTCCCTTCACAGAACAGCGCAAACTGTCTCTAACCAGAATAGAATGAGTGGGAGGCCCCGGTGCACAACTGAGCAAGAGGACGAGTACATTAGAGTGTCTAGTTTGAGAAATAGACGCCTCACAAGTTCTCAACTGGCAGCTTCATTAAATAGTACCCGCAAAACACCAAGCTCAACATCAACAGTGAAGAGGCAACTTTGGGACCAGACCCGTAATAACAAGTGCACACTAACACGGTAACACACAAGCCGATACAACAGAGCACAGCTACTCGCAAGACCATCGGACATGGAACAATAACCAACAAGGACAATAGGGAACAGATGGCACATACAGTGGCTTGTGAAACTATTCATCTCCCCTGGCATTTTTCCTATTTTGTTGCCTTACAACCTGGAATTAAAATGAATTTTTGGGTGTTTCTATCATTTTATTTACACAACATGCCTACCACTTTGAAGATGCAAAAAATTATATTTTTTTGTGAAACAAACAAGACAAACAGAACTTGAGCATGCATGACCATTAACCTCCCCAAAGCCAATACTTTATAGAGTCACCTTTAGCAGCAATTACAGCTGCAAGTCTCTTGGGGTATGTTTTTATAAGCTTGGCACATCTAGCCGCTGGGATTTTTGACCATTCTTCAAGGCAAAACTGCTCCCGCTCCTTCAAGTTGGATCGGTTCCGCTGATGTACAGCAATCTTTAAGTCATACCACAGATTCTCAATTGGATTGGTCTGGGCTTTGACTAGGCCATGTCAAGACATTTAAATGTTTCCCCTTAAACCGAGTGTTTCTTTAGCAGTATGCTTAGGGTCATTGTCCTGCTGGAAGGTTAACCTCAATCCCAGTCTCAAATCTCTGGAATACTGGAACAGGTTTCCCTACAATAATTTCCCTGTATTTAGCGCCATCCATCATTCCTTCAATTCTGACCGGTTTCCCAGTCCCTGCCGGTGAAAAACATCCCCACTGCATGATGCTGCCGCCACCACCATGCTGCACTGTGGGGATGGTATTCTCGGGGTGATGCGAGAAATAGCGTTTTCAATGATGGCCTCAAAGCTCAATTTTAGTCTCATCTGACCAGAGTACCTTCTTCCATATGTTTGGGGAGTCTTCGTGTTTACGGTATGCATGCACCACTTTTCTATAATTTTCTTTTGAATTTTTTGAAATAAGTAATTTTTTCCATTTCACTTCACCAATTTAAACTTTTTTGTGTATGTCCATTACATTAAATCCAAATAAAAATACATTTACATTACAGGTTGTAATGCAACAAAATAGGAAAAACGCCAAGGGGGAGGAATACTTTTGCAAGGCACTGTACATATCTACCTCAATTACCTTTAACACTTGCACTTCGATTTTGTACTGGTATCCCTTGTATATAGCCAAGTTATCGTTACTCATTGTGTAGCTATTTTTACGTGTTTTACTTTTCTATTATTTTTTTATTTATTTCTCTCATTTTTGGGTAGTAAAAGTAAGCATTTTACTGTTAGTCCACACCTGTTGTTTACAGGCATGTAACAATTGTTATTTCATTTGAGTTACTACTCTACCAGAAGCAGCTCCGGGCGCAAGGGCTTGCCACCCAGTGCTTGGATTGCATTGTCAGGTATTGCATTGCTTGCTATGGGACTGCCTCCATAGGCACTGAAATGAACCCCCAGATCTTCTGGATCAGCTCTTTCAGGTACTCAACAAAAGGCGCTAAAGAGCAAACATTTTTTTACATTTTTTATTTCACCTTTATTTTGAATAGCTTGCTTGCTTATTTATTTTAATAAGCATGTTAGCTAGTTCCCAGCAAGCTAGCTACCGTGGCTTGCATGCCAAATTAAAGTCCTCCTGAACTAATATCATAAGCTCAGAAATATGAAGTTATGTCAAAATGAAAAGTTAACTGGCTAGCTCATCATGCATTGGAACATTATGCTGTTGCATTCTCCCTGTGGTTGTCACTGGTACACTCGCTCGTGAGCTGGCTAAATAGTTGGTAATCTGTTCAAAACAGTAGCAGCATGTGCAGCAGTGTTGATTCCGTTTTTTTACATGTAAAAATGAAATAGGTGTATTTATTCTGTTGTTCAAATGCACAGATATATCTTTCCCCAAATAAATTATTGGTAGTTTGAACATTTGGCTTAACATTTCTGTCATGCTGTTATGTTGACAACTTTTAACAGATTTTTAGGAAATTCTGTTCATTTATTCTTTATAAAAATGTTAAGTCGGGACCCACAGTCCTTATTTACTCCTTTCTGGGTCCGGATCTGGACCGCGGTCCCCCTGTTGAGTATGTCTGACGTACATGATCTGTTGAAATAGAGATGCCCCAAGTGTAAAAGTTTGAAATTATTGTCTATCCACCTCAGACACAAAATCAAAAGATATCCACTTCGTCTTTTGTTGTTTTCTCATAAATATTTCAGGAGCAACCTCTCATTGACTGTGTTGACTCATTATTAGAGCGTTCATATAGGAAGTTATATTACTTGATTCTCTCATGTTTTTCTCTTATTAGTGAGTTTAAAGAACATTGAAAACAATGTGTCCAAGTTATACTAAGTTACTACATTGTTTTGAGGTCAATGATTGATTGTGTGTCTATCATGGGCTGCATTTACACAGGCAACCCAATTCTGATCTTTTTTTTCATTAATGGGTCTTTCGCCCAATCAGATGACCTCTGAAAAAGAGCGGATATGAAAAGATCTAATATGATTGGTCAAAAGACCAATTAGTGGAAAAAAGATCACAATTAGGCTACCTGTGTAAACGCAGCCATTGTGTGTTTGTGCAAGTACGGTTACAGATACGATCATAAAATGTCACAATGCCATCGCAGACAACACTGTATTGTAGGATGTCATCGATTACAACTCCTGTGGGAAATCATGAGGTTCCATTTTAGCCTTTTTCCCATCAGTTTGATGCAGCAGTACCAAATAAACATTTTCCCCATAATTGACTGAATATTGTTCAGATTCAGTGGGTTGCTGTGTCCCTGGGGCCTCCCAAAATTGGGTTTCAGAGTCATTGTCTACCGTCTTTTGATTTTCTCTGTAAATTACAAGAAATCACGGTTTGAAATTGGATGGCATAAATGGCCTCCAAGGGAATGCAAATTGGACCCTAGCCTTGGTGAAGCTAAATTAAAAGGTTGTATTTATTCAAATTAAACTAATTTAGTTGATCACCTTTCACCCAAAAACACTTTTTCTCTACAACCTGTCCCATAGTCAGTTTGAATTGGTCCAGGAAGACAGGAAACAATGGAGAAAACGAATGCTTTACCACTTAGACCAGTTCCCCTGCAGGGTTGCCGGAGATCAGTTGTGGAGGCCCGTTATCAGACAACTGTCCTAGTTATCTTATCATGCAGATGAAACCGCAGCCAGTTTTAGCATTCTCCTAGTTGTGCGGGTCTTAGTCTGAGCAAACATTTGTGAACTCCCATCCACCCCGGCGCCAGCCTCCTCAGGGCTATCCCAGGGCCAGGGGGCATTAGCCTGAGGACACTTACACATCTCACACACAACCACATTGGGGCCTCACACTGATTAGTAGGGACGGAGAACCACGTTGAGGGGAATGGTTGTGACATATTTTTTTTTCTCTCACAGAATAGGTATCTCAGTAAAAGTTGGCTCCACATCAAGGTACCACCAAGGTTTCACAGATACATTTCTACCTGTTTCTGGTCTTTAATACAAGTACATATGTTATGGATACGGGCTGAAAAGTGAAAAATACATAATTTAGATCAATAGTTAATGTAGTGTCTTCAATCTACAAAGGGCATAACGGAGGTGAAGCTGTTCTGGACAAGAGAGAGATAGAAAGAGTTTTAAAGAGAGGATGTGATGGCAGAGAGCTAAAGTAGCATGCTTTTGATGAAACAGAGAGCATCTAACATTTGAATGATACATAAGTGTTATATCATATGTTGCTAAAATATGGTAATAATAATAATAATAATGAATTCAGGAAACACAGCAAGGTGACATTTAAAATGCATCAATTTGTATAGTTATTAATGTCTTTAGCCTCCTGGCAACCCTTATCAAAATACATTTCTGATTTTCAGGGTGAAGAAGCTTCAGATTTTTTAAAATTCAGAATTAATATTAAAGAAATGTCTCAGCTGCATTTTGTTAAGCTACAGATTCAATAAATGATGATGAACTTCACAAGGTGATGAGCTTGATCATCCCTTCCAATAAATATCGAGGGTCTTATTCTGGTGACAAAATGATCGATGCTTGTCTGCCGTTTGACAAATACAAGTAATATCACTTTTATCCGTAATAATCTTATAATGTAGGTAGCCTTCCTGCACTGTATCCACATTTGCTATTGAATGCAACCGTTTTTGTTACAAAAACCATCAGTAGAGTTGAAAATGCAATGGAACCCATTTTTTATTCGATACATAGGAATTGAACAGTGTCGTGTCTTTGGCTATGCCAGATTAATTGCTATGACATGCTATTCTATAAAATAATTTCTCCGTAATTAATATCACCTGATTGAGCTAATCATGTAAATGTAATTAACTAGAGAGGGACCCCACAAAATAATATTTATAGAGCTGTTATCTTCCGAATAAACTCTTAAAGATTTAGTAATATTTTACATCCATAGCCGTCAATATTAATCATCTTACTTCAGTCTCATATTCTGAAAGTTGTAAATTCTTGGTTATCTGCAAGAATCCTGGCTAACAAGTTGAATCAGCAATACAAAATTGGGTTTAATTATTTATTTACTAAATACCTAACTAATCACACAGAATCACACATACACAATTAAATCATAACTTGATTACAAATTGCCGTCATAAAGGAAAACGTCCCTAGAGGGCGGAATAGATKTGACAGCTTGTTACARAAAGGYAAGGGGCMGYGTTTTAGTGAAAGAGCGGGAGACTGGAACAGAGGCGAAGCTGTGCTATCGTAAATACAGTATCTTATGCATTCTAAATTACCGCCCATTTGGAAAAGGAAAATGCAATAAATATTTACTCTGAGCTGCGCTTCAGTAGGTTGGTGGTAGATGGAAGACCGTCTTGCCAAACCGAGTCCTCTGTCCTTTGAAGAATGTCTCTGGTGGTCACTGGGTACGTTGGAGTAACGTCGTTGTGTAGTAGACGGGATACTCTGAATGTCCTTCCTAACCTGCGTTTGTAGCAGCTGTTGCTAACTGAACGGCTAGGAGGTATCACTTCTGTAGTGAATACGAGTTCAAAGTTCATACCATTTACAACCAAAGTTAATGCTGATGTTGGCTTAGTTCTGTAGTTATTATCTGAACCATTCTGACATCGGATCGTCATCCTAATGTACCCGGAACAGGAAGTTATATTTTTGTCAATGGCTTTATATAGTGGAGGGAGAGGGGTGTGTCTGAAAAGTTTGTAACCCATGTCTCTTCACAGGGGCGGGCCCCTGGTTGAACAGAGGCCCAAACTTATGAAAACCCAAATCTCTCATTTGGAAGCTAAAATTACATTTCATCTCTTCACAAATAATTTCATATTCAAACATTTGAATTAAACAACAATTCCATGTGAATCCGATACCTTTGATGTTTAGACTTTCCACAGTAGAGTTTATGTCATTCTATCATTGATGAGAATGTGTCAGAGGGCAACCGAACTGACATAATATACCTTAAGTACCACCGCATATGTTCAGTTGGTCGGATTACCAGAATATAGTTCATTTCCCCCCAACTTCTGATGTTCCCAGAATCTCTATGTTAACCAAAGGGGCTTTCTAATGTCACATCAGTAGGGAAGAGGAACGGGGAGGGGGGAAAGAGGTATTTATGACTGTCATAAACCTACCCCCAGGCCAACGTCATGACAACAGCAAAAGTCATTTTTATGTGCACTACGTCATCACGCACAACCTTTTATCTGCAAAATGTCAGTTTGATGGAAATCCTGTACATCTCTGGTGAAACATGGGCATATTGTTTTATACAAATTTGAGAAAATGTGCTAAATAAATCTGTTGCAATTTGGATGGAAACCTAACCAGTGTGGCTTTCAGATATACCTCTGTTTGGTGTGTGACAAATTGGAAATGGGCTCACTGCATTCTCCATTTCTCCACACACAGTCCCTGTGTCAATGACAGTCTATCGAGAAAATTCAAAGGCCTCAAAATGTCTCTCTACTCAGGAAAAATAATGAACCACAGGCCAATGTGGATAAGCTCATTCCAGGGACCCCCTCACCCCAGAAAGTTTGTCAACATGCCACTCCTTAGTTCAACCCTCGTCTATGAAACTCTGAAGGCACACCAGAGCTTCACAGAATGGATTTCAGCTGCAGAATGGATTAAATTCGGTCCAACTCTGAGAGAAAGAGTTACTAATGAGTTTATAATCAGGTGTTGGCAGGAGTTCTATCTGTAGGACTGTCATAGTCATCAAGCCTCTCTTACTCATCAAGCTCAGTATACTGCTCTGGCAGGTGTGTCATAGATGATGGCACCACGCTTAAATGATGAACGCAGTGGTAGCCAGCATGTCACTGAGACGCCTCTGAAGTGTCACTGACTAATTGCTCAACATTAAGTTGTTTGTTGTTTGCACTTAATTGCATATTTATTAATAATGCCTCATTTAATTATGAAACACATGTTGTTGAAAAAAAGGCATACATTTCACATGGGAGGACAATTCACACCATTATAGCCTACTCAAGTAAATGGAATACAAATGCATTTCAAAGAGGAAATTAGCTCATAAGGAGAGGTTGTGTTTTGTCTCGTGGGTTTCATAACCACAACTTTATAACAATTCGATAATGGTGAGACAGGGGACAGGAATTCAGTTCAACCATTCATCTAGAACGTGATCATCTACAACACATACAAACCCCCACGATGCTCTGCGGCACATCTACGGCAAGTATGGAGGTGCAAATGGTACAACCCTAATACATAACAGATTGAAAGTCAGAATCAGGATGAGCTCTGTATAAAGAATCCATTACTGTTCTTTTACATGTGCTGTGTACCACTGAGTAATGCTACAAGGACATGCATCATCACCTGTCATTAACATGCATCATCTCTTGTTATTGTTATCGCAGAGCTTATCTTTTCCAAGGATTGCCACAGATCAACGCATGCCCAGATCCAGGTGCAGAGAGAAATGGGATTTGAATATGAATAAGTGGCCAACGCTGCTGAGAGAACATTCACATTCAAATCAGGGTTTTGGAGCAGCTCAAGGTGGACAGGCTCCCATGAGGAATATGGAGCACCTGGATTCTAACGACATGCAAAATAATGCTCCATAAACATCACCTCACAGATAAGTGGGATAAGACAGCTCACAAAGAACTGCTTGAGGCCTGTTAAATTAAAGCACCATCAAGATTGTACATTAAATACTAATCTAGTTGTCAAACAAACATGAGGCTTTGTGGGAGTAGTTTATTCTGTTTTGATCAGTGGAGGGTCCTCAGAGGAGGAAGGTGAGGACCATCCTCGTCAGTAAATCTCATAAAATTAGCATTTTTAGTTAAACTATACTAAAATATATTCACGTCAGCAAATAATTTATTAAAACACTGTTTTGCAATGAAGGTCTACGGTAGCCTCAACAGCACTGTAGGGTTGCACCATGTGGTATCCGGAGGACAGCTATATGACAACCTCCGGAGGACGTCCTCCAACCTATCAGAGCTCGTGCAGCATGAACTGACATGTTTTCCATCCAATCAAAGGACCCGGCTTTGAAAATACACTTTTCAGTTTCACTCAAACGCATCCCCCATATGTTACTGAAACTAGCCACATGAGTAAGATGTCTTGATATAGTCCTCAGTGCGTTTGGTAAATTATCAGAAATTTAATCTCAGCAAGCCCCTCTCTTTTGTGGGGCAGAGGCGGAAAATAAAAGTATAAGAAGAAGAAGTGCAAGGTCTAAGAATAAAGCAACATTTTACAGAAAATACATTTCTGAACAGATAATACTGGCAATGAGGATGGGAGACACTTCTATTTTTAGTCTGCCTGCTCTGTCAGTTTTCCCAGAATCACATAAGTGTGACCTGCCCTTTGCTCTCTCCACTACCCAGGCTCCCGTTGGATATGCAACAGGGGAGATAACAAGATTGGGCCCTAACTCTATGGGCTGCTATCAGCCAATGGAGCTTCATGTAAGCTATTAATGGAATGTTTGACAATCATGTCTATTCAAAGGATGTTTTTACAGCCAATAATGGCACTCATTGTTTTTTTTGTGATTTATCTGAACATCTAATTAAAAGTTGAATAATTTAAATCCAGTTTGATGAGCAAAATGTTTGATCAAGCGAGAGTTTAGCAATTGTCATCACAAATCCAGATGTGAATGGCCATCAAACAAGTTGGGGATTAATACTAGTAGTTTAAAGACAGTATATAGCAATTAATAGCTAGCTAGTACCACCCTTTTAGAACTTCAATCATTCATCTTGACTTCTTTCATTATTATCCTCAAGTAAAGTCCTGCATTTGATGGAAGAAGGGGTAAACCTACAGTATATCAATGCTTCTATACCAATCATGTGACCGTTGAAGTTGAAGAACAGGCTCACTGAGAGAGAGATGTGCTGTGTCAAATGTCCCCTAAGTGGCTCAGATCATATGTTCACACAGCTGGACCCGATCCCACAGACCATGACAGAGACAGAGTGACCCAGAGAAAATGGAAAAAGCAGCGTGACAAGAAGGCACTGCAACGCTGCAACGCCCCCAATCCTACGGTGCTATGGTAACCTAACAGACTCATGGAAATAAGAGCAGTGTGGCCCATAGTAACCAACCACATTCTTACCATCACAAGATTTGAGAGTCCAAAAGATAGCAAAGCCACTACACTAAACAATACATGAATTGCCCTATAACGGTGACAAATGGTTCCCACAAACTGTTAGGGCCTACATAAAGCTGTCCCAACAGCAGAGTCCCAACACCTTAACACTGCTACACCTGTCTATCAGCAGAGCGTTGTCTGGCAGTGAAACACCCTTAGACCCAGAATTGGGACCACACTCCCACTCCACTTAATAGCAGGCTAGTGGTGTCTTTTCACTGCTTGCAGTTAGCCACTGATTCCTTCCAAACCACTCATTGTTGAATTTGCGATTTCCAATTTGTGTAATGTTTATGTCCAATGGCCGATGAGCACCGATACGTTTTATCTTTAATTTCTCTTCATTATTTATCTTCATATGACAAGGCTTGAACACGATTTGCCAGTAGATTGTCGACTTGATTCATGGTGATGACTGCTAGCTAAGATTTTGAAAGTATAATGTTGACATTATCAGTACAATCAAAGCTACTGTAGATATAACACGATTTGATGTCATTTTATCTGTGGCTAATGACCTTGAGCCTTCTTGGATGTGCACTTCTAGTGTAACTCTATGGCAGCACCCAAGGGGCTTGAATTTTTGAGCTCTACCCTTAGATTTGGCAGTGACGTAGTGTCCCTATGAGTGACAGAACACTGAGCCAATCAAGGCGTAACTAGAGAACATTATCAACCCATACGCTCCGTATTTTCCGCTGGCTGCCCCACCACCACAGAAAGCACTGAGCTAGGCTGAAAAACCTACATTTTGGACCTGCCTTACTCAAGAAGCAAAAAAGAGACTATGTTTGTATGGAGGCTTTATTTACTCAATGATTATTATTTATTTTTTACATTGTTTGCAAACTAATATGTGACACCTATTAATGCCAAAATAACATGCAAAACAGGCTACCCCCCCCAAAAAAAAATAATGACGGGTCACCACTGATCCTATCATCATTACAGCAGAGAAAAGAGATGCCATTTTATGAGCGATCTAAAAATATTGCTCTGGGGCATACAATTGCATTACTTGATTGCTCCAAAGAGTTTTCTGGGGGAACAATGCTTGCTCTGAATTTCAAGGAGGGACCCTGAACCTGCCTAATCCGGGCTAACAGTTTAACACATCATCCATTTCATAATGCACCGGGATGCCTCTGTGGTGTGCTTGTTAATTCATCTCCCCATAAAAATTATGGGACAATTTGTTCACAATTACTATTGCCTTTACCTCTGATTGTAACGTCTGCTTCCAACTCACACTCTTAAACACGTAGATCCCCTGAACGTAGCTCACTTTCCAGCGCACTTTCCAGCTCACACTCTCAAACACATAGATCCCCTGAACGCAGCTCACTCTCCAGATCCCAATCACCTGAATTCTAATCACCTGTTCACATACCTGTATGTCATTATCACACAATATTTAGTTCTTTGCACCCCATCATTGTGAGCTATTGTTTGTTTTGTGACACACTTCTATTTTGAGCTCTGTTTTTACTGTAATTTAATCCTCCAGGGTATGATAGTTTTTGCCTGCCTCACTAACGACGCCTTTTGCCTATTCCTTGCCTGTACTTTAGCCTATTGGCTTTCCTGTTATCAACCTTTTGCCCGATATCCCGGACAACGTTACTAGCCTTTCCCTGCCTGTACCATTGCCTTTTTGGACCCCCTGTGTATGACATTCTACCTGCCCTTGGACCCAGCTACCTGCCTCCTCCTGTGGTCCTTTATAATAAACACCTGTTGCGCCCTGCGCTTGAAACCAGCTCTCTGTCTCCCCTCGTGTTCATTACAGAATACCTCACCCAAAAACTACAGATGGATTCAGCGGAGCTGCAGCTACATGTAGCCTGACAGGAGGAACGAATCGATGAACTCTGTGACCTTCGCCAGTCCATTCCTGCTTCACCGATATCAGGCGCCACAGCCTCCTCTCATTCATCTCCCCCATAACCATACTTAATAAATATGAAGGCTCCCCAGGGAAACGTCAAGGATTTATCATGCAGTGTAACCTGTACATAGACCATCACCCCACTGACTTCACCTCTGACAAAGACAGGTTGGACTTCGTCATCTCCCTACTCACAGGCAAAGCTCTGGATTGGGTCACAGCCTTATTGGCAGCTCAAAGTTCTGATCTGTCCTCTGAATCACGTTTCCACACCCTCTTCAAGGAGGTGTTCCACCATTCAGTTTCAGGTCGTCACACCGGGGACCTGTTATCCTGTTTGGGATAGGGGGAGCATTTTCACGTTCGGATGAAAAGCGTGCCCAGAGTAAACTTCCTGCTACTCTGGCCCAGAAGCTAATATATGCATATTATTAGTAGATTTGGATAGAAAACACTCTGAATGATGTCTGTGAGTATAACAAAACTCTTATGGCAGGCAAAAACCTGAGAAAAATCCAACCCGGAAGTGGGAAATCTGAGGTTTGTAGTTTTCAACCCATTGCCTATCAAATATAAAGTGTCAATGGGGTCATATTGCACTTCCTATGGCTTCCACTAGATGTCAACAGTCTTTATAACCTTGTTTGATGCTTCTACTGTGAAGGAGGGGGGAATGGGAGCTGAATGAGTCAGGGGTCTGACAGAATGGCATGAGTTGGTCACGCGCACTCACGTGAGAGCAACCTGCGTTCCATTGCAATTCTAAAGACAAAGGAATTCTCCGGTTGGAACATTATTTATGTTAAAAACATCCTAAAGATTGATTCTATGCATCATTTGACATGTTTCTACGAACTGTAATATAACTTGATGAACTTTTCGTCTGAAATTTCGCCTGGACTTGCCCGCGCCTCGTGAGTTTGGATTGTGAACTGAACGTGCTAACAAAAGGAGGTATTTGGACATAAATGATGGACTTTATCGAACAAATCAAACATTTATTGTGTTATCTGTTGACTCCACAATATGGCGGGTATCTGCATTGCTTGTTTTGTCTGAGCGCCGTACTCAGATTATTGCATGGTTTGCTTTTCCGTAAAGCTTTTTTGAAATCTGACACAGCGGTTGCATTAACTTCTCTAGGATAGGGGGCAGCATTTTCACGTTTGGATGAAAAGCATACCCAAATTCAACTGCCAGCTACTCATCCCCAGAAGATAATACATGCATATTGTTAGTGGATTTGCATAGAAAACACTCTGAAGTTTCTAAAACTGTTTGAATCATGTCTGTGAGTATAACAGAACTTATGTAGCAGGCGAAACCCTGAGGACAAAACATTCAGATTTTTTGTTGTTGTTGAGGTCACTCTCTTTTCAATGAAATTTCATTGGGAATACAGATTTCTAATTGACCTTCTTGCAGTTCCTACCGCTTCCACTGGATGTCAACAGTCTTCAGAAATTAGTTGAGGGTTTTTCCTTTGTGTAATGAAGAAGTACGGCCATTTTGAATCAAAGTCACTTGAAGTGTCCTGTTAGATAGAGACGCATGACCAGAAAGCATGCTACAGATTGTTTTAATCCTGTATTGAACACAGATCATCCCGTCTTCGATTTTATCGATTATTAACGTTAAAAAATAACTAAAGTTGTATTACAAAAGTAGTTTGACATTTTTTGGCAAAGTTTACAGGTAACTTTTGAGATATTTTGTAGTCACGTTGTGCAAGTTGGAACCGGTGTTTTTCTGGATCAAACGCGCCAAATAAATGGACATTTTGGATATATTTCGACGTAATTAATCGAACAAAAGGACCATTTGTGATGTTTATGGGACATATTGGAGTGCCAACAACAGAAGCTCGTCAAACGTCAGGCATGAATTATATTTTTATTTCTGCGTTTTGTGTCGCGCCTGCAGGGTTGAAATATGCTTATCTCTCTTTGTTTACAATGGTGCTAACTCAGATAATAGCATCGTTTGCTTTTGCCGAAAAGCCTATTTGAATTCTGACATGTTGGCTGGATTCACAACCAGTGTAGCTTTAATTTGGTATCTTTCATGTGTGATTTAATGAAAGTTTGACTTTTATAATAATTTTTATAGTAATTAATTTGAATTTGTCGCTCTGCATTTTCTCAGGCTTTTTGCCAAGTGAGACAGTAGCGTCCCGCCTAAACTCAGATTTTTGGATATAAATATGAACTTTACCGAACAAAACATACATGTGTTGTGTAACACGAAGTCCTATGAGTGTCATCTGATGAAGATCATCAAAGGTTAGTGATTCATTTTATCCCCCACATATCCTAGAGAAGTTAAGGAGAAGTATATCTATAATTCTGTGCATAATACTCGTATCTTTTATCAAAGTTTATTATGAGTATTTCTGTAAATTGATGTGGCTCTCTGAAAATTCGCCGGATGTTTTTCGAGCACAACATTACTGACCCTAAAGCGCAAATGTAAACTGAGATTTTTGGATATAAATATGAACTTAATCGAACTAAACATACATGTATTGTGTAACATGAAGTACTATGAGTGTCATCTGATGAAGATCATCAAAAGTTAGTGATTAATTTTATCTCTATTTCTGCTTTTTGTGACTCCTCTCTTTGGCTGGAAAATGGCTGTGTGTGTTTTTGTGACTAGGCTCWGACCTAATATAATCATATGGTGTGCTTTCGCTGTAAAGTATTTTTGAAATTGGACACGATGGGTAGATTAACAAGAAGTTAAGCTTTAATTTGGTGTATTGCACTTGTGAATGTATGAAAGTGACATATTTCAAAAATATATTTTTGAATTTCGCGGTCTGCCTTTTCAGCGGAATGTTGTCGAGGGGTTCCGCTAGCGTATAGACATATTAAGAAGTGCTAAGAGGCTCAACCCCAGACTCGCTCGCTAGGCACTCTTCTTCACCCGCTTCAACATCACCCGCTTCAACTTCACCAGCTTCAACTTCACCAGCTTCAACTTCACCCGCTTCAACTGTCTGCCTGGCAAGAAAAATGTGAAGGCTGATTCCTTATCCCGTCTATTTGACTCCCCTTTCTCCAACCCAGCTCCCGAGCCCATCCTGCCTCCGTTTTGTGTCGTGGGACCCATACAGTGGGAAATCCAATCAGCCATCCAAGAGGCCCACGCCTCGACCCAGCACCGCCCGACACCCTTGCATGCAAGACATACATTGGTTACTCCTTTAAAAGTTGCGTCATACTGCGGTACACCCTGCATGCTGCTGCAGCATTCTGTGGCACGTCATTTAATTCTCAGCCATGCATCTTTGAGAAGCATTTGACAGTATTCCGTATTGGCATTACCAGATAATTTAAGACCTTTTTTGTACTAACATAGTATATGGTATTGATTTTAAGAAATTTGGCTTAATTAATTTGATAACATATTATGGTGTTTCCATTCAGAGAAATTGTCAGTTTGTAAATTCAGACTGTTCCGCTCTCGGAGCGCACACTGGACGTTCAGGACCAGGAGTAGGGTTGATTTGAGCATTCTGGCCTTAGAACGGGAGTCAAGCACCCAAGCTGACGTTGGCTAGCTACTTCCAGACACAAATGAGACCACTCTGACCATTTTACCCCCCCTAGCAGAGCTGGTAAGGCAGTTTCATGTTAACCAGAGCGTTGGTGACTGTAAATGTGCAGCTGGAAACAATTTAAAAACACTTTTTTTCTGACATTTACTGACACCGGCCGTATTCAACGGGTGTTGAGCGCTGGTAAAGTAATTATTCTGCGCTCTGGTACATTCAGACGAGCGTGCTCTGAAATCCGTGTAGATAGTAGGCTGGACACATGAAATTTTTAACAACGTTCTTTTCTGATAACTAGTTTATTGCATCTGCCGTGACAATGAGACCAGCTCACATTGTTTTATAGTTAAAATGTAAACGACAAAAATAATATTGGAACTTTGCGTCTTCCCATTGTTTCCTTTGGGGGAAATATAGGCATGTCTGTCTATTTCGCCAAATATCTCGCAATGTGTATATTTAGAATTTTTGAAGTCGGGTGTAACCAGTGTGAAATGGCTAGCTAGTTAGCAGGGAGCGCTAATAACGTTTCAATCGGTGACGTCACTCGCTCTGAGACCTTGAAGTAGTTGTTCCTCTTACTCTGCAAGGGCCGTGACTTTTGTGGCGCTATGGGTAATGATACTTCGAGGGTGGCTGTCTATGTGTGCAGAGGGTACCTGGTTCGAACCCAGGTAGGGGCGAGGAGCGGGACGGAAACAAAACTTTTACACGGGCACCATTTTAATCAGGAGAAACTCCTCTTTGTAATTATGCAAGTTTGGGCAGCGAGCTCGTTTGTCATGGATCACTAGGCCAGAAATAGTCTGAAGTTTTTATTTTTTCCCTTCTTTTTCATTACACAGACAAGCACAGTTGACACCATCGAGGTGCGGATGTTTACTTTCTACACAAGTCGTTTTTTTCCAGTTTCGTCCGATGAACAGATTGTAGTGGTAAAATAAAAAGGGATATATTTTTTATGGATTCTAAGCATCACTCCAGTCTCAACAGGCTCTGGGAACGTTCGATTCCATTTATTTGCTATGGGCTCGCGCTAGTGTTCCAGTTTTAGCCAACGTTCTTAAGCCGTTTTTCAGCCTTGGGTGAATTTTGACTCGTTCTATTGTCCAGCCTATAGAAAGCCAGAGTGAATTTAAAAAAGCACCCGAATGTCCATTGAGAAAGCACAACGACTATACCATTTAGCTAAGCTAAGAATGACGAGAATAATCAAGTCAATAAACATTGGGTAGATAGATAGCCTATAGTTAATATACTGGCAAGTTTGATGTATAACTACTAACTTTAGGTAGCTAGCTGACATACCGGAACATACTGCTGTAATGATATACTATGTGGTATGTAAAGGCCAGCGTAGCTAACAAATTGTCAGCCAACATAACATGAAGGTAACTTATTTGAAAAGTCATTACTTTATTAGTAGCAAGCCACCCCTTGGTCGTTAGGGCAAATCTGGTCTGATAGGAGGGAGGTTTTTCACACATAGCTCGGCTATTAGACCATTCTTTAGTAAAGGTCGAATAGTCTATTGTTCAGCTATTAGCCCTCCTCCCCAACTTGCAACAAATTGCTGTTCCCATCTCATTCCTTTCCCTCTTCCACGTGTCATCATTCTGCTCCTGAGTGGCTTGCTTGTGGGCGTGCTGGCAGGACATGGCAGCATCTTCTGTTGTGCGTCAAGAATTCTGAATACAGTAGCACGTTTGTATGAAGGTGTGATTATTCACAGGCAGTTGTTATATGCTACGGAGGTTTTTGTGTCTTTTTGTCGAGAGCAAAACCTCTTATATTTTCAATCAAAAGCAACTGTTTTCTGACACAAAAGAAGTCAAAGCGGACACCGACGAAGATGGCATCTCAGGTAAGCAGCACTGGGCTGTATTGACGTATCCTAAAAATGACATCTGCTGCTTTAGATTGAACGGTCATATCTCAGTTCTTGTTTTCTTTACTTTCAGGGAGTGAGCTGACCAAGGGGTCGATAATGCAGATATTGCCAGATGTTCACTGTCCGAGGAACAGGCCGTGGAAGCTTTATTGCTGGCAAAAGTGTCCATAACCAGAGGCAATTAAATTGTTCTGTGTTCTTTTTCACCATCTCTGCCTGTCTTGTTGTACATGGAACCTGTCTCACATGCATTAGTTAAAAAACCCTTAAGATGTCAGTTGCTAATTTTCAGATTTACACCACATAAACACAGCCATTTTCACTGGACTATCTGTTGATGCCAAGTCATGTTTTCCCTGGGGGTTAGCCTTGCAATAACCAAGTGGTGAGACACATAGCCCTCTATATTTAAATGTTTGAGGTACACTCCGATCGGTGTCTGCGTCACATACAGTATCTTCTATTGACATTATCTTCTATTGTTTGTCCTATTATGTGTCTGTTTTTCAGCATAAAATACTCTGTAGCCACTTAGTGTGGACACCAGGTGAGACCACACACATACACAATAACAGTCTCTCTTCACTTCATCCCTCTCCCCCTTCTCCCTAAAGCCTCTAGGTTATATCAACTTTTGGTTTTGGTGAACCCTTCCCGCATCTGAACTGGCTGACAGAGGGCACAGCATGATCATAGGTGAGATGTCACTTGGTCGGGTCAACAGGAAGTATTATTAAAGAGATGCTTTGCATTGAAATACAGACAGAGATGTAGTAGTCCCAGAGTTAATGATCCAAGGTCAGTTTTGAATTTCACCTAATGATTATGATGACTGACTGTGTTAGAATAAAAAAAACAAAGCTTAATCATGCTCTCTCTCTATCCATCTGTCACTCGTCTGCAGGTATGTTTTGATGTGAGAGAGGAAGCCAGTCCCGTCATCTCCACCTCACCCGCTCTTAAGATAAAAGTTCAGTCCCCAGTTCAATGGTCCCTTCAAAATAACACACCGCATCAATCCTGATACCTACCGTCTCCAGTTGTCATGCCATTACCGGATCACCTCATCCTTCCATGTGTCCCTTCACAAGCCTGTGAGGTACAGCCCTCTCCATCCTCCAGTGGCACACCTCAGCGCACCCCCCGGTGCACCGGCCTATTCTATCCAAGCCCTCCTTGACTCCAAGCGCCTGGGTGATGGCATCCACTACCTGGTGGATTGGGAGGGGTACGGACCCCAAGAACGGTCCTGGGTCCCCGCCCAGGACATTCTCGACCCTTTCCAATGTAACCGTCCTTACCGCCCAGCTTCTCACCCCTGGGGGAGGCCCCCTGCTCAGCTTCCTAGGCCGTCAAGAGCCACCCGTGGGGGAGGGGGGAGGGGTACTGTAACATCTGCTTCCAACTCACACTCTCAAACACGTAGATCCCCTGAACGCAGCCAACTTTCCAGCTCACACTCTCAAACAAATAGATTCTCTTAACGCAGCTCACTCTCCAGATCCCAATCACCTGTTCACACACCTGTATGTCATTATCACACACTATTTAGTTCAGTTCTTTGCACTCCATCATTGTGAGATATTGTTTGTTTTGTGACACACTTCTATTCGGAACTCTGTTTTTCCGGTAATTTAATCCTCCAGTGTATGATAGTTTTTGCCTGCCTCACTAATGATGCCTTTTGCCTATTCCCTGCCTGTACCTTAGCCTATTGGCTTTCCTGTTATCAACCTATTGCCCGATCTCCCGGATGACGTTACTAGCCTTTCCCTGCCTGTACTGTTGCCTTTTTGGACCCACTGTGTATGACCTTCTGCCTGCCCCTGGTCCTAGCTACCTGCCTCCTTATGTGGTCCTCTACAATAAACACCTGTTGCGCCCTGCGCTCGAAACCGGGCTCTCTGTCTCGACTTGTGTTCATTACACTGATCTGGAGGACATTGGAGTCAGAAATGACCCATGTTTACACACAGAGACATCCTCAATGCTCTTATACAGACTGCTGGAAACAGTTGGATACTGGATACAGTACAGAGTTGTCTTTGTACATAGAGGTTGTTAATTCATTCATAGACACTGAATGCGTTACCTTTGACTCAGACAAACTAACAACTGGCTGTAGCAGCCCATTTGTTTCTGTGCAACCAAAACACCACATATTACTTTTCACCAAATCTCTTTCCCCATCCGCTGCCTCCTTTATTCCAGGCTACTAATTGGCCTGGAATTAAATGCCTCAAATTAGTACTGGTCCGGGAAGATAATTGGTCCGAGTTTTAGAGCTGTGCCAAGTAATGCATTTGCTTTATAAGGAAAGATAAAAAGAGCGAAGGAGAGAAGGGAATGTACAGAGAAAAACAGAGAGCGGGAGGGGATTGGGCAATGGAGATACACCAGAGGTAGATTGAAATGCTTCTCTCATGTTCTCCATGTCCCACAACCTCTATGTCTATGTGTTTGCCAGCTGATGAGTCCAGTTCTTGTTCATCCTCCTCCTTTGATGGTCACCAAGCGATGCTTCAAGACCAAAAAGGAAGCCTTCTTCAGCCATCAATGATCTCAATTCGTGTGTTCCGCCCACACCATATGTGCTGGATTACCGTGCTCAGTCAAGGACACGTCTGTCCAAAGGCTCTGGCTTCCACGCAACACAGAGGTTCTTGTTGAAGCCTGCCAGGTACACAGATGGCGAGGCAGAGAGACAAAATGGCCACTCTGTTACTCCCTGGCACCTGTTATTCAAGATGGACAGTTTGGAGTCGTTGTGAATCACAGGACAAAAGCCCAATCAACTCCACCACGAAACATACATGACATATCTGACAAGAAAAGGATAATCTCTCTTAATGTCTCTCACATTGTAGCGCCATGGGGGAAATGTCCATATGTATGCATACTGTATGCCTGTATATGCCACTATTAGAACTAACACCACGTAAAGACAACAGATGGTCCATACCCATAAATATACTAACTCTATTGGTGAAACTGCACACAATCACAGAGGTCACAATCAATCAAGTAGATGGCTAGCTTGAACATATCACATTGTACTAATGTAATCCCATCTACGGGGGACGTAACTGTATCCGACCTGATTTTCATCATGCTCCCACTGCTTGTCCATCTCTCACGGGGCTCAGGGGACATGACCGGCCTTAGAATGGCATCTTTGATTCCTCACTCTGGGAAGAACTCGCTGGGTGAACTGAGGAGAGGGAGACAAAAGGGCTGTCTACTTGGAAGAAGGTAAAGGGGGAAAGAGAGATGAGCGACAGCCTGAGATTGGAAAGGAGTGGAAAGTTAGAGAGAGATGCGAAGAGAAAGGTAATGGATAGAGAAAGAAAAGAGAGCGAGTGAGATAGGGAGGAAGAGAGACAAATAGAAAGAAACTGAGAAAGAGAGAAAGGAAACAATAGATGGAAACATATACCTGTATACACACAGTTCCTTCAGAAAGTATTCATACGTACTTCACATTTTGTTGTGCTACAGCCTGAATTCAAAATGGAATATATCTTAGCGATATAAGAAACATCAGGAAACATTTGTAAAATACTTTCTCTACATTTATTTAAGCCCTTATTTTTGGCACTGAACAGTCTCCATAATGCTTCCATACATGTTTTTCAACTGATACCGGGGGACCTTCAGACGAATCTTGTAAGGCCTGTGAACGTCCTAGAGCAAATGACATGTATGAGAGTCTCACCTTTCCACAGAGGGGTCATACTAGTGTGTAGCCCAAACTGTTTGGATGCTACAGAAAGAAGTTGGCAGATCGGTTGTACCTGACTTTAGACGAGTACCAAGACGCTTGTGGGGGTCGTAGAGCAAAACGGAGACGACCATCGTGTTCGGTCATAATAGTTCGGACGCTACAGACGATTTTGTAAGAATACAGATTTTTTGGGATGTCTCATTGGCTGATAAACACCGCTCTAGCTCGGTCAACTTTCACCGCAAATGCGGAAGTGCGACAAAGGCGGATGCAGTGGATTGAGAAGCATCCAATGCAAAAAACAGATATCACTAGCTTAAACTGACAGATTTTTTAAATATATATATTTTTTATGCTAATTATATTCCACAGGGACACGGACATCAACGTTAGGGGGTTACGTCCCTTAAAGCTTTGCACACCTGGATTGTACAATATTTACAGATTATTATTTTTCAAACTCTGTCAAGCTCTGGGGGCGGCAGGTAGCCTAGTATCCTAAAAAATATCCCTCGTACTTGCTCATGACAATTATACCCATAAATCAAATCACATTTTATTGGTCGCATACACAAATTTAGCAGAGGTGGCTGCATGCATTGTAGTGAAATGCATGCAGCCACCACCATGTTTGAAAATATGAAGAGTGGTACTCAGTTATGTGTTGTGTTGTATTTGCCTCAAACATAACGCTTTGTATTCAGGACATAAAGTTAATTTCTTTGCCACATTTTTAGCAGTTTTACTTTAGTGCCTTTATTGCAAAAAAATGATGTATTCTGTACAGGTTTCTTCCTTTTCATTCTGTCATTTACATTAGTATTGTGGAGTAACTACAATGTTGTTAATCCATACTCAGGTTTTTCCTGTCACAGCCATTAAACTCTGTAACTGTTTTAAAGACACCATTGGCCTCATTGTGAAATCCCTGAGCTGTTTCCTTCCTCTCCGGCAACTGAGTTAGGATGGACGCCTGTATCTTTGTAGTGACTGGGTGTATTGATACACCATCCAAAGTGTAATTAATAACTTCACCATGTTCACAGGGATATTCAATATCTGTTTTTTTATCCATCTACCAATAGGTGCCTTTCTTTGCGTGGCCTTGGAAAACCTCCCTGGTCTTTGTGGTTGAATCTGTGTTTGAAATTCACTGCTCGACTGAGGGACATTATTGAAACTTGTATTTATGGGGTACAGAGATGTGGTAGTCATTAAAAAAATATATCTTAAACACGATTATTGCAAAGAAGGGCACCTATATTGGTTGAGATTATGCCGCGGGACTTAGAGGTCATCTGAGGTTTAGTACGTTACCCTGCGTCACCACTTCATTGCTCCAGACCACCGCAGGGGGGAGTTAGAGCACTGATTATGCTTTTTGGTCCCAAGGCCTAATGTGTCTCTAGCTGACAATGAATGGGCAATATAAACCACAAGAGAAACTGATAATTGTGCACAACTTCAAAATTGAATTTCTATGAACTGAATGATGAGGATGAAGAAGGTGATTGAAATTAGAAACAAAAATGTTCAACTATATTCCATGACATTCTTAAGATATACAGTATGTGTTGACTGAATACATTTTACATTTTTTACATTTTAGTCATTTAGCAGACGCTCTTATCCAGAGCGACTTACAGTAGAGTGCATACATTTTATTACATTTTTACATACTGAGACAAGGATATCCCTACCGGCCAAGAGCAGACGCTCTTATCCAGAGCGACTTAGCAAGTGATGTCTGCTAAATAATCAAGTTGATGACGCAGTCTTATGGCCTCGGCACCTACATAAAGCTGAGTGACTCACTCATTCATGGCTTTGGATCAAAATAAATAAGTACCAACATTTTTTCTGATAGCCTTTAATAAAGACATGTTTTGGTTATCCTGACTTGGACACCATGCATTATAGTCTCTAGAAGGAAAAATATTACCACCTTCTATTGCACATGTCTTTTTCCAGATTTGCCCTAACGAAAAATGCCCCTTAGATATTAATTTAGAAACCTCCAATCCTCTAAATGTAATTATTGGTGGAGAGCCATATAGTGTAGATTGCAAAATAGTTGGGAAGAAATTTGATGGCACATGGTTTATGAATTGACACCCAATTTTCTGTTCCTCCTGAAAGTGATAAAAGTCAGATTTTATGCATTTATTAATTAAATCGCTTAATTAATTAAATAGCTGACATGTTGCTGTTCATCTGATGAAGGTGCACATGGGCCTATTTATATAATGAATATGAATTCAGAGGGCAGAAATGATTAATTATCTCCAGAATATCGTTATTTTTTAAACAAGGACTTGAAAATGAGATTGTGAACTCTGCAAACAACGTTCCCAGTCCGAGAATGAGAATGTTAAATGACTGTAATTAATACAATAATTCAATACATTGGAATACAAAATAAGCCATCCATCCACCCATTATGGGCTATTAGCAGGACAATAGACTCTTGCCAAGAAGGAGGGTAGGGGGAGAATTGTATCGTGTGGTGGAGGAATCAGAATTAGTTGGTTAAAATAAGTAATTAAGATGTCATATCTGCATAATATTCTTATGTGATATACTTTTTATTAGAATGTATTTCTAATAGACTCTAGTGTTGGCAGTTGCATTTCTTCCCTCAGCTGGGGCTCAGTCACTTGGGGCCCAGAGAGGGGAGAGGTCAGGCTTGTCTTTTAAATGTCTCTGGTGCTATGCTATGCAGAATATCAGAAAGGGAAGAGGACAGGATGGAACATTGTCTTCATATGTGAATGTATCTGTTAAACCATGTGAAGGGATGGCGTGATTAAGGGGGAACCAATTACTTGTCTCCACAATGTCTGTGCGCCAGTCACTCCCTCCWTTSGCATTGYGGGGAGGTGTATGGCAGTGTCTGGAACCATTGTATGTCCTCTCTGATGTTGCACTTATCCTGGGATAGTGTATGACCTAGAGGCTCACTCCCCTCAGTGAGCTTGTCCAGGAGTGGGGTCAAGAGGAAGTTTACTTGAGATGGGTGTATCTAGAATTGACAATTGAGTTATGCCATTGGATGAGGTAATGGTTTTGTGCTATGAAGTACCAGGAACGAGATTAGAACCTCGTTTTAGGGACCAAACTGAACGATAATTTATAGCGAATGCTATCTGGCTATGGGATACTCCTCTCTCTCAAGTAAAAGTCTTTCTTTGTGAACTGTTCCTAAGATCTGTTGTTTGTCATGTAGGTTGAGAGGGGTGTATCTTGGCTATAAAAGATCTTTGTACTTTTGTGTTGTCACTTTCAATGGTTCATTAGAAATGGAGCATCATTGAAAGTCATTGCTAATGCAAAGCTATTATTATTATAATTTTTTTTAGTTTAAGTATAACTCTGACTGGTGTGTGAAGTTTGTTTCTCCTCATTTGGTAATACAGAATTAAGCCACCGCAATCGTTACGGATTAATGTTTTCAGTTGATGCCAAACAAGTTCGATCGGGTTTAAATCAGGAGACCTTTTAGATATACTGTAGGCCTACCGTAGGTGTTGTAGGTCTTTTTAAATGTATTTTTATTTGACCTTTATTTTATTACAATCCCATATACTATGTTCTTACAAAAAAATATTTAACATTTTCTAGTACAGCCAATATTACAAAACGTCAAATGCTTGTCAAAGACGCCCTCTGGTGGTCAAACTAGCACTAACTAGCATTAATGGCAGCAATGGCTGACACTAAAATAACGTGCCTTAGACTTCTGAGGCAGCCCGCAAGGTGTGCTGCAGTATCACACAACTTTTACAGGAAGAACCACTGTATGTGTGGGATTAATTGATTAGCGGGATCAGGTATGTAGTGCTAGGGCAAAAACAGATATGTGCACCCCTTTGGGTCCCAGGACCAGGATTAAGAAACACTTGCCTATAAAATTTGTAGTCTGAAAGTTATACCTATTTTGTTTTTGTCAAAACCCATGTAATCTCTGTTCTGGTTCCTTCCAGTGATAGCCTAGGGTTATTATCATTCCTGAGGCAGCTCTATTCAAAGTAACCCATCTGTCACAAAGAAGACAAGTATGTCAGCGTGACCCCCTACAACCCACATCCCAGAGTGGAACAGTACACTACAGTACATTCTAATAACAAACACAGACACCAAACCACAGCACAGGTCTGTATCTATCACGCCTGTTGTTGCTCTTCACAGGTTGCAGAATGTTGATTACATCCATTTCGCACTATGCCGAAATGGAGAGATGAGGGCCAATCAGCACCCCGTCAGATGCCTGGCATCACCTCGCTCTATCCCCTCCGCTCACTTCACCCCTCTGCCCTCACCTCCCCCTCACCTCGTCCCGTCTGAGCGAACACTTCATTATGCCCCGCTCCCAGAGCTCCCCTTCATTTGGTCTCTGTGACCCCTGCACTGTGCTCCATTCCCTTTCATTTTACTCCTATATCTCTCGTTGCCGCCAAGCATGAACTGAAACACATTTAATAATGCTTGAAATACAGAAATTAGAAAAAACAAGATATATTATTTTTCACTCTTTCACAATGAACACATTGAAATCCTCTCTCTGATATTCTGTTTTGCATGATGAGGAGTGAGCTATTTCAGAATGAAAAGAGTGCCATTGCAAAGGACTTTTGAATTCAAGAAACCAAGCGCTGTGACATGACATTTCAAGGACAATGACTTATCATCTTTACAACATTGGAGACTTTTAGACGATAGTATTTGCATAGATTCTCGGTTCACAGCATGTAATGTAAGATGATTTTGAATATTTGATGTACACTACAATAGAAAACCTACTGCAGTTTCTGTTGATTCCCCATGTGAGACCTGACCTATAGGGATGGAAATAAGAAACTGCTCCAAGAATATTGTAAAAGAGAAAAGGAAAGTCATGAATTTCAAATAAAGAAGAGACCTTGGGCAAAAAGCTCATGTTATTGATGTTAGAAACTGCCTGTAAGTGTTCAAAAGACCCTCCAAATAACACGCGGACAGTCATTTAGGAGATTATAGAGTAGGTTATGATGGTATTTTATTGATGGCCTGTGGCAGAGGATATTGGGACAAAGCAGGACTTGGATAGGCAGCGAGACACATATAACCACACAGATTTGGGGCCCTGCAAGTTTACTGTCTGTGTCTCTGTCTCTCTCTCTCTCTCTGAATTCAATTAAATACAATTTAAGGGCTTTATTGGCATGGGAAACATATGTTTGCGTTGCCAAAGCAAGTGAAATAGATAATTAACAAAAGTGAAAAAATTAATAAAAAATGAACAGTAAACATTACAAAATAATAAACATAAATATGGGTTGTATTTACAATGGTGTTTGTTCTTCACTGGTTGCCCTTTTTTTGTGGCAAAAGGTCACAAATGTTGCTGCTGTGATTGCACACTGTGGTATTCCACCCACTATATGAGAGTTTATCAACATTGGATTTGTTTTCAAATTCTTTGTGGGTCTGTGTAATCTGAGGGAAATATGTGTCTCTAATATGGTCATACATTTGTCAGGAGGTTAGGAAGTGCAACTCTGTTTCTACCTCATTTTGTGGGCAGTGTGCACATAACCTGTCTTCTCTTGAGAGCCAGGTCTGTCTACGGCGTCCTTTCTCATTAGCAAGGCTATGCTCACTGAGTCCGTACATAGTCAAAGCTTTCCTTAATTATGGGTCAGTCACAGTGGTCACGTAATCTGCCACTGTGTACTCTCTGTTTATGGCCAAATAGCATTCTAGTTTGCTCAGTTTTTTTGTAAATTTTTTCTAAAGTGTCAAGTAATTATCTTTTTTGTTTTCTCATGATTGGATTGGGTTCTGTTTGTGTTTGTGAACAGAGCCCCAGGACTCTCTCTCTCTCTGTGTCTCTCTCTCTCTCTCTGTGTCTCTGTCAAATCTGATTTTATTGGGCACATACATGTGTTTAGCAGATGTTATTGCGGGTGTGGCGAAATGCTTGTGTTTCTAGCTCTGACAGTGCAGTAATATCTAACAAGTTACTGTATATCTAACAATTTCACAACATATACCCAATACACACAAATCTAAGGAAAGGAATTAAGAGTATATAAATATATGGAAGAGCAATGTCAGAGCTGCATAGTCTAAGATACAGTAGAATAGTATAGAATACAGTATATACATATGAGATTAGTAATGCTAGATATGTAAACATTATTAAAGTGACAAGTATTCCACTTATTAAAATGGCCAGTGATGTCAAGTCTATGGATATAGACAGCAGCCTCGAATGTGCTAGTGATGGCTATTTAACAGTCTGATGGCTGATGTCTGATGATAGAAGCTGTTTTTTAGTCTCACGGTCCCAGCTTTTATGCACCTGTAATGACCTCACCTTCTGGATGATAGCGGGGTGAACAGGCAGTGGCTTGGGTGGTTGTCCATTATGATCTTTTTGGCCTTCCTGTGACATCGGGTGCTGTAGTTGTCCTGGAGGGCAGGTAGTTTGCCATCGGTGATGCGTTGGGCAGACCGCACCACCCAGTTGCCGTACCAGTCGGTGATACAGCCGAGGAACTTGAAGCTTTACACCTTCTCCACTGCTGTCTCGTCGATGTGGGTAGGGTGGTGCTCCCTCTGCTGTTTCCTGAAGTCCCCGATCATCTCCTTTGTTTTGTTGATGTTGAGTGAGAGGTTATTTTCCTGGCACCACACTCCCAGAGCCATCACCTCCTCCCTGTAGGCTGTCTCATCACTGTTGGTAATCAAGCCTACTACTGTTGTGTCGTCTGCAAACTTGATGATTGAGTTGGAGGCATGCTTGGCCACGCAGTCATAGGTGAACAGGGAGTACAGGAGGGGGCTGAGCACGCACTCTTGTGGGGCCCCTGTGTTGAGGATCAGCGAAGTGGTGTTGTTTCCTACCTTCACCACCTGGGGGCGGACTGTCAGGAAGTCCAGGACCCGTTGCACAGGGCAGGGTTCAGACCCAGGGCCTCGAGCTTAATGATGAGCTTGGAGGGAAGAGGTGGGACCAAGTCATTGTTTTACAAGTCACAAGTAAGTCTTAGCACTCAAGTCCCAAATCAAGACCGGCAAGTCCAAGGTAAGTCTCAAGTCAAGACTGTCAAGTATCAAGGCAAGTCTCAAACTTTGAGTTTCGAGTCCTAAACAAGTCATAATGTGTTCTTCACCAAATGTAATACCATTTCATATTCTTAACAAGAGTAATAGTTAGTATATTACATTTACGCAAATCATGAATGCTTTTAAAAATATCTATATGTTTATTACTTGCCAAATAAATGTTATATTTCCATGGAAATACATGGGTAGCCATGAGAAAGACCCCCCCCCCCCAATAGTGATCGACTATTGAGGATCGCTATTGGGCGCAATTGGGCGATGTAGGCTTGTACACAATCGCCCAACCACACACACACACACACACACAAAAACACCTGTCTCTTATACACATCTAGATGTGTATAAGAGACAGGTGTGGAGGTTCATTGATTTAATGTTACGCTAGCCTACATGATACATTAGTAAAGTAATCAAATATATAGCTGTCGGCTATATTAGCCACAACTTACCATTCTTTGTGCAGCTTCAAATGTCAAACAAACTTGGAAATTGTTGCGCCCCCGTCTGTCATTTTCTTCCCACATGTTTTGCAAGTTGCAAGCTGTTTTTTGTTGTTACAGCGTCGACTTTATATCCGGGAAAAAAAATTGAGTGTCATCTTTCCAATGGCTCCATCTGAATTCACCCGCCGACGTTCCTCTGCACTGCCACGGACAACTTTCTCTCAGCTGGCACAATTTGATTGGCTGCAGTACGATTCAAACTGTAATCCGTTAAATGAAGAGTTGATGTGCTCCACACTTTTTTAATAGCATAATTTTTTATATTTGGGCTTGGGGAGGGTATCAAGTCAGGTCGAGTCAAAAGGCTCAAGTCCAAGTCAAGTCACGAGTCATTGGTGTTAAAGTCAAAGTCGAGTTGCAAGTCATCATATTTGTGACTCAAGCCTGACTCGAGTCCAAATCATGTGACTCGAGTCCTCACACCTCTGTTGGAGGGTACTATGCTGTTGAATGCTGAGCTATAGTCAATGAACAACATTCTTACATAGGTATTCCTCTTGTCCAGATGGGATAGGGCAGTGTGCAGTGTGATGGCGATCTATTGGGGCGGGTAGCAAATTCAACTGGGTCTAAGGTGACAGGTGTTGGTCAATTTCTGCAACAGATGATCAGGTCTATATAATTATCAAACTTATATATTGGTAGTAGAAAGGAACACAGACTTCGTTTAAGTATTAAAATTCTCCTTTAGTAATACAATTGTAGGCAGAAGTCGGTACAGAGTACAGTATATGATCGCTCTCCCCAGGTTCTGCAAAGTGTCTAAGACATAATGTAACTTATATAGCCTCCCCAATTCCCCTTGCCTGACTTTCCCTGGCCACAACATTTTAATAAATCTAACCTCCCCCTGACAGCAGCAACCATCTTGTCAGCAATTAAAAGCTCAGAAGTAGGTTTGAGCGAAACTTGACCTTTCATCACAAGTATAGGGTCAGAACAAGGTGCACAAGTCCAAGCATCTTCTGACAGGTGGCTGTTTTCATCAGGCCTGCGGCAGTCTTGTGTTATCAGAAAACCAGTCGTATTCTCAGAACCTCAGACAGCCACAGTGGGGCCCAGACAGAAGGAGTATGAGTGTTGACGGTTTCCGCCTTCTGATAGTGTCTGAAGGGTACAACTCTCAAAACAGGTGTTAACACACACACACACAGTTTATCATAACACAATTTATGAACCTTTTAAAAGGTATGAGGCCTTGGTTTAAACCCTTCACAGGTAAGGTAGGGGTGAGAAGATCCTTGACTAGTCTCTCAAAGCACTTCATGATGACAGAAGTGAGTGCTACAGGGAGATAGTCATTTAGTTCAGTTACCTTTGCTTTCTTGGGTACAGGAACAGTGGTGGCTGTCTTGAAGCATGTGGGGACAGCTGACTGGGATAGGGAGAGATTGAATATGTCTGTAAACACACCAGCCGGATGGTCTGCGCATGCTCTGAGGACGTGGCTACGGATGCCGTCTGGGACGACAGCCTTGCGAGGGTTAACACGCTTAAAAGTCTTACTCACGTCGGTCACGGAGAAGCAAGGCCCACAGTCCTTGGTAGCAGGCCGCGTTGGTGGCACTGTGTTATCCTCAAAGCGGGCGAAGAAGGTGTTTAGCTTGTCCGGCAGCAAGACGTCGGTGTCCACGACGTGAATGGTTTTCCTTTTGTAGTCCGTGATTGTTTGTAGACCCTGCCACTTATGTCTCGTTTCTGAGCCATTGAATTGCGACTTTGTCCACTCCACTTTGTCTCTATACTGAGGTTTTGCCTGTTTGATTGCCTTGCAGAGGGAATAACTACACTATTTGTATTCTGCCATATTCCCAGTCACCTTGCCATGGTTGAATGCAGTGGTTTGCACTTTCAGTTTTGCACGAATGCTGCCATCTATCCACATTTTTTTGGTTAGGGTAAGTTTTAATAGTCACTTTGGGTACAACATCTCCTATGCACTTCCTGAAAAACTCATTCACCGTATCAGTATATTCATCAATATTAGTCACGGAAGCTACCCGGAACATATCACAGTCCGCGTGATCAAAACAATCTTGAGGTGTGGATTCCGATTGATCAGACCAGCGTTGAATAGTCCTTAGCATGGGTACTTCCTGTTTGAGTTTCTGCCTATAGGAAGGGAGGAGGAAAATTTAATTGTGGTCAGATTTGTCTGTGTCTCTGTCTCCATGTCTCTTTGTCTCTCTCTCACACTCTTTCTCTTTCTCTGTCTGTCTCTGTGTCACTATCTCTCTCTCTCTCGCTCTCTCTCTTTCTGAGCTCTTCCTTTACAGTGCTATATGTGTATGAAGTAATGGGTTGTGTAGAGATGGTACAGCAAAATAGGATGCATTATTGGCTTTCTTTACGCTATGTAACTACAAGTGTTAATGGCTGTATTCCTCCACAACTCTAAGGCTTTGAACGTCATAGATCATCGCAGAGAGAATATAAAATACTATTGAAGGGCTTGTCAAGAGTAAAAAAAAGCAGTGGAGCTTAATTACTGAATATTATGCCAGAGCATCAGCATGACATAAAAGCATTATGTACTTGCTTGGCAGACACCTCATACTGAACCATCTGCAAAGCTCACACAAATGCATGCATATCCTGTTAGCGTCTTGTATACTGTGTTGCTTCAGCAGTATGACAAAAACCCCTATGTCAACTTCTTCCTTTTAAGTTTTCCTGGGAGGTTTTATTAACACTCTGAGAATGGGAATTATAGGTTATTTGGAGGTTTTATTAACACTCTGAGAATGGGAATTATAGGTTATTTGGAGGTTTTATTAACACTCTGAGAATGGGAATTATAGGTTATTTGAGTTTTATTAACACTCTGAGAATGGGAATTATAGGTTATTTGGAGGTTTTATTAACACTCTGAGAATGGGAATTATAGGTTATTTGGAGGTTTTATTAACACTCTGAGAATGGGAATTATAGGTTATTTGGAGGTTTTATTAACACTCTGAGAATGGGAATTATAGGTTATTTGGAGGTTTTTTAATAACTTCCTTCACTTTCACTGAACGCTTTAATAAGACATTTATTAACAATGCTAGCTTATTTTGGGTTAGCTTTTTTGAACTCCAAGCACAGATGTAAAATAAAACAAAATAATCCATGGAATTAGTCTACTGTGCCACCAGGATGGAGCTCACATCCCATGTTTTCTTAACCATACAAAGCTGTTCATTTTATTCTAGTCAAACAGACACCATTTACAAGTAAAAAAACACTTATTAAGATCAGGGGTGGCCAATTAGTGAATACACTTAACAAGATAGAGGATAGAGCAAGTTTTTTTGATGCTGAGAATGGAATGGACAGTATTTGTTTAAAAAAAACATTCTTAAAACTTTCTCTGTACATTATCGAAGTTTTGTATTGGTTTTTCTGAAAAGTTTTCTTCATGTTCTGAGAATGTAATGTTTTTAAATAGCATTCTTAGAAGTTCTTTAAATGTGCTGAGAATGTTCCAAAGCCAAGCAACTATCCTGGAAGGTTTTACAGATGTCAGATCTGAATTTGACCCCTTTCGTCACAGGAGGAAAATAATCCTGCAGCAAGAGGATTAGAATAGATTAAGAAATATTTAGAATTGCCGCCAGGGGGCAGCTGGAAGTGGTGTTTGTATACAATACAGTAACATTCTATACCTACATTATACCTTATGAAGGCTACGTGCAGGCTACAGCTCGTCTCGTGTGAATTCTTATTTGGATTATAATAAATTGACATATTTGTAGTGGGCATGTGTATTTATCGTTAGGGAAAATCCGTTTTTTTACATAAATTGTTTAATTATATGTTGAAGTCAAGCAATTGGCAGAATACATTATTGATTAGCTCAGTGCCTGTAAGTAACATATAACTCTCAGAACGTTATGTGCTAGCTGGGAAGTATGTCAGTTTTAGAAAGTACACTACATGACCAAAAGTATGTCGACACCTGCTCGTCAAACATCTCATTCCAAAATCATGGGCATTAATATGGAATTTGTCCCCCCTTTGCTTCTATGATAGCTTCCACTCTTCTGGGAAGGCTTTCCTCTAGATGTTGGAACATTGCTGCGGGGACTTGCTTCTATTCAGCCATAAGAGCATTAGTGACATTGGGCACTGATGCTGCGCGATTAGGCCTGGCTCGCAGTTGGTATTCCAATTCATCCCAAAGATGTTCGATGGGGTTAAGGTCAGGGCTCTGTACAGGCCAGTCAAGTTCATCCACACTGATCTCGACAAACCATTTCTGTATGGCGCTTCAGCATCACGGCTGAGCCGTTGTTGAGCCGTCGGACTGCCAGATGGTGACGCGTGATTCATCACTCCAGGGAGTGTGTTTCCACTGCTCCAAAGTCCAATGGCGGCGAGCTTTACATCACTCCACCCGACGCTTGGCATTGGGCATAGTGATCTTAGACTTTTGTGCGACTGCTTGGCCATGGAAACCCATTTCATAAATTTCTCGACGAGCAGTTATTGTGCTGACTTTGCTTCCAGAGGTAGTTTAGTACTTGGTAGTGAGTGTTGCAACCGAGGACAGATGATTTTTAAACGCTTCACGCTTCAGCAAACGGCGATCCCGTTCTGTGAGCTTGTGTGGCCTATCATTTCACGGCTGATCCGTTGTTTCTCCTAGACCTTTCCGCTTCACAATAACAGCACATACAGTTGACCGGGGCAGCTCTAGCAGGACAGAAATTTGACAAACTGACTTGTTGTAAAGGTAGCATCCTATGACGGTACCACGTTGAAAGTTACTGAGCTCTCCAGTAAGTCCTATGGAAATTGCATGGCTGTGTGCTTGATTTTATATACCTGTCAGCAATGGGTGTGGCTGAAATAGCCGAATCCACTAATTTGAAGGGGTGTCCACATACTTTTGCATATATAGTGTATTAGGCAAGACAGATTTCGGAGACGGCAATAGTCTTTAAGGGAGGGGATGATCTCGAACAAAAATGATTAAACAAATGTTAAGTATTTGTTTGTTAGAATCTGCAAAGTATGTCTGTAATACTATGTATGTTAGCTTATGACGACTTTGCTACTTGATATAAGTTTTAAAACTCTGAGACTTTGGCTGTGGTGTATACACTCTGTCTATCTGCTCCACCGAGGTTAGACCTTTTGACCGCTTCCTCTATTGATGTCCAATAGCTCCTGCTAAGACCGACCCCATCAATGCCTCTGCAAATGAAAGGCAGAGGAACAGATAAGCAAATAAACTCAAGGAGACAAAAGTGGTCGAACCGGGGTCACACATCGTACCGGATTTATAACTCTTTGCGGTCTGGAAAAGAACTGAGAAATTTTCAGAATATAATAAATTTTCTTTAATAATTTCAACTCATTTTTCACTTTAATAATTTCAACGAATTCTTCTGCTCTATCTTAAACATTCTTAGTGATGTTTTGTTTGCATGCATGGCAGGGCTACATATGGGACATATTGCTTTGAGTGTTCATTTATTTCAAACAATTAGAGAGGTGTATGATGCTAATGAATAAAGAGAGAACACCTTTCCACAGTTAATTGTGTCCTTTGGTGCTGGCACTCTAGATTAATAAAGATATTTATCCTCAGGGCAATCCATGGTAACAGACTGATGCTGAGACTCAGATTTTGCACTTTAAACGTTTCAGTGGAAATTGTTAAAAGTAGTCCTTGTTCAAAGCGTTGTATGTTTTGTTTAACTTTACAATCATTGGTTTTTGTTTGACATACATTTTAAAGTGAAAAATCTGAATCTCAGCATCATTCTGTTAACATGGAATTACCCTTCACCAACGCAGTGGACAGAGTCAGCCCTGATAGAATTAAACTACTGTGAGGCAACCTTTCTGGGAGGGCACCATTTTGCCGGAACGCAATTAAAAAGTGAAACATCTCAAATCCGTCACATTCCCTAGCTCAGGGTGACCTTTTCCCCTCTATCAATATTCATGATATATAAAATGACCATGTTGATTCATACTCTGTTTCTGGTCAGTTATTCAGTGTATGTGGGCTGGTTGTGGTCTGTCTGCTCTGACTGTGGCCTGCTTGATTCAGAGAGGCTGACTGATCTAGAAGTGGAGAGCTGTTAGCTTGTGTTAACATGAGACTGTAGCCCATGTTGCCCTGGCCAGCATCAAAGAATCACCACTGGGCCTTTTTTGAGAACCTAACATATTCATCATGTCCACTGCCCACCAGTGGCGATTGTGCCATGTAAATCTTGGTGGGGTAAACTCCCAATTTTTTTTTAACATGCATGCCAGCAAAGCCACTATACAACACAACATTAAACAATACATTCATTGCACTATAATGGTGACAAACAGTGACCACAAACTGTTAGGGCCTACATAAAGCTGTCCCAACAACAGAGCTTTCTTTTCAGCACCATAAAGGGAATCCTTACCACCTCTACACGTGGCTATCAGCTGAGCCTTGTCTGGCAGCGAAACAGTTCATTCAGCCTCATTTACTGCCTTTTTAAAAAACATAGCTGATATGGCTGACTTGCTTCCACAAATGTGGTTTCTACTGACAACTGATATGTACAAACTATGGCATAAGGGAATGACGAGTGGATAAGAGGCAATCCGTCATTTCGATTAAGACATTAATGAGCAAGCTAGGACAGACGTAGTCAAATATAACTATTTGCTCAGCACTTTTAAAATTCGGAACATGGGCTGTTCATGCAGTATTCTCCCTGTACACCAAGTCAGAACCGTAGGATAGATAAAGGGGGCATATGAGCAGACAATGAAAGCTCTTACAATATTCAGTGATTACATTTCTCTAAAACAGGCTATAAGCTACATGTGCACCACCAAGTCAGAACAGTAGGCTAAGTTATGAAGGGGAAAGGGAACAAATTATTAGGGTGAGGCACATGGGCTACTAACAGCTTACTACACAACATACACTAAGTATTACTGTCTTAGCTACAGTATACATAACTCCCTGGCATATCACATAATTTATGCAGCAGCATACAATACATTTTTTGGACTCACTTTGTGTTGTGCTCACTTGAACAGGAAGGTGGCGCGGCGTTCCTTATTGTGGGCAAACTTTATCATTAAAGTCTGGCATTCTCTGGAAATGGGAATATGGAAAAAACTAGGTAAAATCGTGATGACAGTGATCTTCAGGTCGGAGCTCTAGAAAGAGTTCCCGACTTTGAATTCTGAGTTGGATTATCGTTCAAAACGTATTTTCCCAGTCGGAGCAAATTTCTTTCAGAGTTCCCAATTGTCTTGAACTCACTCAAGTCTGAGATTTCCCAGTTCTGACTTTCCAGTTGTTTTGAATGTGGCAGAAGTCATGCTGGATTGATAGCATGGCCAATGTATTCAACCTTTTTCTGGCCCATGGTGTGTTACGAGTGAATATTTATCCTTTTAAGGTTGGAAAAGAGACCCTTAAACCAAGACTTGGATGACACACCCTCTCTACTGAATAGCCTGCTAGTGATTGCTTTCCAAAGCTTGCAGTGATTCCTGCCAAAAAACTCATTGTTGAATTTGCGTTTTACAACTTGTTGTGTAATGTTTATGTCCAATTGCCGATGAGCACCAATATGTTTTATCTATAATTTCTCTTCATATGACAAGGATTGAAAAGGATTTGCCAGCAGATTGTTGACTTGATTCGCTAAACTGCTAGTTTAGCTTGCTAGCTAAGATTTTGAAAGAATGATGTTGACATGATCAGTCCAGTCAAAGCTACTGTAGATATAACGTGATTTGACGTAATTTTATCTGTGGCCAATGACCTTGAGCATTCTTGGATGGGCACTATATGGCAGCACCCAAGGGGCTTGAATTTTCGAGCTCTCCCCGTAGATTTTGTGGTGTCGCAGTGTCCCCATGAGTGACAGAACACTGAGCCAATCACGGCGCAACTAAAGAACATTAGCAACCCCTACGCTCCGTATTTTCCGCTGGCTGCCCCACCACCACAGAAAGCACTGAGCTAGGCTGAAACACCTGCATTTTGGAGCTGCATTACTCAAGAAGCAAAAAAGAGACCATGTATGTATGCAGCTTTATTAACAAAATTATTTTTTTGTTACATTGTTTGCAAACTGATATGTGACAAATATTAACGCCAAAAAAACATGCAAAACAGGTAACAAAGAAAAAATATGTATATATTTTGTTTTTAGGTAAACAGGTGGGGCTCAAAACAGGTAGGACTCTGCCCTGCCTGCCCTGAATAACGGGTCACCACTGCTGTCCACAATACGCTTTCATTTTCTCTCATTTTCTGCCTGGTATTCTCTTGAATTCAGGTCCTCTTTATAAAGAAGCACAAAAGCCAGGGACAAGTTGCGAATGAAAAGCAGTTGCGGTAGAGCACTTGAGAGCTTAATGATGAACACCATGTGCACCGTGTTAAAATTGAATTGCCTTTCCTCACACCCGAGCAGAGGAATAGTGACTGAGTGCTATAGCAGGTGGAGGAAGAAAGGGTATTGCATGTCATGTGTGTGTGCGTACGTGAGTTTCAGGTTCAAAATAATGGTAGGCTGATAGTAATGGTGAAACAAGATTAGGCCTACCCTTTGGGGAGAAAGGGAGCTGGTAAAATGAAATAACCTGTTTGCGTCGTTTGGCCCAATCACAGCGTAACAGCAGTGTAGAAGTTAGTAACCCACCAGAAGCATCTGGGGACAGTTAGGTACTGTTTGTTAGCCTTGCCTTGTGATTTATGTCTTTGTCACATTCATATGTGCGCTGTAAACATATTGATAAAGACAAACCTAGACTGTGGAACTGCAGTGCAGGTACCACCCCTGCCTCTTCTAACTCCCCTCCTACCCCCCCCCCCCCCAGAGGCTTTAAACGGGGTAGGGCAGGCCACCGCAACCGCAAGTCAGACAGGAAGCAATTACTGGCAGAGTAGGAAGAGATCACTGCTGCAGACAGACCTCAACAGGGACGTATACCTCTGACCAGCCGCTTCAATACACTGACTGCTGTAATCAATACCAGTAACGATTAGGAATAACGACCAGGCTGAGGTCCTAACATGGCCCTGTATGTTCTGTGACCATGGATCGATTTACAAACCACATTACAGGACCTGATCCAGGACAGAACCATTGTTGTGGTGTGCCTGAGGATTGGGTAGCAAACTGGGCCTGAGTGGGTGCAAGGTGAACCTCTTGGGTGTCTATGACCAGAGTTCCCTACATGTCCTTTAGTGAGACAGAGAGTTTATGGTACAAAACATTGAAGCCAAAGCCCATTGCTGGATCAGCCAGAGCACACATATTGAGTTACTTCAAAAAAGGGTCTCTAATTCACACCGGATGTGTCAAATCACAGCGTGATGAAACAAATGTGTACAACACTAACAGGAGGAGCCGATGGGCACGGGAGTATTGTACTGGCATTAACAGAGTTTGAGTGATTGGGTTGCTGTGGTTACAACAGCCTGAAGATGCATCATCGGGGCTGCACTATCGATTTCCTCAAACTCAGAAAGTGAATGTTACTGCTTCAGGCATTTGGATGTCGAGTTTCTACACTTAGAACCCTGTTCCGACTGCGCTGGCTGGTGGTTAGGAGGCATGCGTCGGTGTTAATTTTTCATTTGCGGTCTGAGAACAGTGAGCTGTGTGAGCGGAGCTGCGGAGGTTTGCAGGGAGATTGGAAGAGATGGCAGTCAAGCGTGGCTTATCACCACTAAATGAAAAGGGTGCTCGTCATATCCGTGCTTTAACTGGGAATGCAGAGCCGAGCAACCTCCCTCCTCCCCCGGCCTGCCACCCGCCGCTCCGGCTGGACCTAGATCTAAAGGTCAACGGAAAAACAAAGAAACAAAAGGTGATTAACCAGCAGAGAGACAGAGAGAGAGAGATAGGACAGGCTGGGGTGTGAGTAAAACTCACCTCTCCATGTTTAACATTCACTGGTCCAAATCTATATGACATTACATTTGTCACCGTCGGTACCTGTAACTATGTGACAATATATTTGTCACTGTCTGTACCTGTAACTATGTGACATTACATTTGTCACCGTCTGTACGTGTAACTATGTGACATTACATTTGTCACCGTCTGCAACTATATGACATAACATCTGTAATCGTTATTAAAATAATACAAAAATGATAACCGAGACTGTCAATGGTACTGTAATAGAGGATGTAATGAAAAAGTATAGTAATAAGAAGATGCTTAAAGTTATGAGTGAATTTTGAAGCATAGCATATCGCACAATGCCAATTCATTCAAATCATTCTGACCTGCAGTAAAAATTCAATTGGTTTTCAAATGTCAAAGTTTTATACTGTAGGTACCCATAGAGAGTTTATAATATACTGTAGAGATCCAGAATCTCTTACTTGCCCCCATCAAAATTAAATCAAATCTAATTGTATTTGTCACATACACATGGTTAGCAGATGTTAATGCGGGTGTAGCGAAATTCTTGTGCTTCTAGTTCTGACAATGCAGTAATATCTAACAAGAAATCTAACCTAACAATTTCACAACAACTACCTTATACACACAAGTGTAAATGAATGAATAAGAATATGTACATAAAAATATATGGATTAGCGATGGCCGAACGGCATAGGCAAGATGCAGTAGATGGTATAAAGTACAGTATATACATATGAGATGAGTAATGTAGGGTATGTAAATATTATATAAAGTGGCATTGTTTAAAGTGGCTAGTGATACATTTATTACATCCAATTTTGTATTATTAAAGTGGCTAGAGATTTGAGTCAGTATGTTGGTAGCAGCCACTCAATGTTAGTGATGGCTGTTTAACAGTCTGATGGCCTTGAGATAGAAGCTGTTTTTCAGTCTCTCGGTCCCAGCTTGATGCACCTGTACTGACGTTGCCTTTTGGATGATAGCGGGGTAAACAGGCAGTGGCTCGGGTGGTTGTTGTCCTTGATGATCTTTTTGGCCCTGGAGGGCAGGTAGTTTGCCCCCGGTAATGCGTTGTGCAGACCTCAATACCCTCTGGAGAGCCTGACGGTTGTGGGCAGAGCATAATATTTCGTAATAGATCATTCTCAGGGTTAGAAAAAAATTGGTTACATTCTAACTCCCATTCGTATAGCCTAAATGTAGGATAACCTGTGTGCTCTCCTTCACTGCAGCCAACGTGAGTAAAACATTTAAACGTGTTAACCCTCGCAAGGCTGCCGGCCCGGACGGCATCCCTAGCCGCATCCTCAGAGCATGCGCAGACCAGCTGGCATTGTCATAGTATCTCTCTCTCTCTCCTTCAATCCCATTCAAATTGCATCTAAAATAGATAATCCTGCTCAAAATATATATATATATGTCCGAGCCTACCTCTTTCAGGTAATCATTTCAGGTAATAAAATCAATGCAGTTATTAGCCTTATATTTAAGTATTGAATGTTTGTCTATGCACAAGCATCGAACATAGCCTCTGTATCTTGTGCAATACGCACCATGCTCTCCGCTGGCCTCTCTCCTTAAAAAATGCTCCTTAAAGTAGCTCTTGGAGTCCCAGGAAAAGCTAGACTTGAATAGGATCTGGTGTGACCATGTCACGACTGTTGAAGGAACTGGACCAAGGTGCAGCATGATGAGCATACAGAAGTTAATCTTTAAACCTATCTAAAATATGTATGGTTTTCTGAATTGTTTAATGAGTATTTCTGTATTTGAATTTGGCGCCCAGCAGTTTCACTGGCTGTTGAAGAGGTGGGACGCTAACGTCTCACGTACCCAAGAGAGGTTAAGTTTCTGTAGGTTATCACAATCACACCATGAGTAGTTAATTATGAAACATACATCCACGCATTTCTTCTTCCGAGAGAGTTTTTTATTCCTGTCTGTGCGATGAACTGAGAACCCAGCTGGCTGTATGCACGGAGATAGTATTTTTTGACTCTGTGAAACAGAGTATGTTACAGTACCTGATGTCTCTCTGGAAGGAGATCCTCGCCCTGAGCTCGTTTACTTTATTGTTCAGAGACTGAACACCAGCAAGTAATATACTTGGAAGCGGTGGATGGTGTGCACGCCTCCTGAGTCGGACTAGAAGTCCATTCCGAATACCTCTTCTCGAAGCTGTTTAGAAGCCTCTTGGACCTAGACGTGGCGCTCCGGCACCACTTGCCGTGCGGTAGCAGAGAAAACAGTCTATTGCTAGGGTGGCTGGAGTCTTTGACAATTTGTAGGGCCTTCCTCTGACACTGCCTGGTATAGAGGTCCTGGATGGTAGGAAGTTTGGCCCTGGTGATATACTGGGCCGTACGCACTACCCTCTGTAGTGTCTTGCGGTCGGAGGCCGAGCAGTTGCCATACCAGGCAGTGATGCAACCCGTCAGGATGCTCTTGATGGTACCTCAGAGCATGGTACCCAGCTGCGCATTTAAAGCAAAAATATTCAAGTGATCTGCTGTTTTAAAAATCTACTGCAAAAAAAATCATCATCATCATCTTCACAATAAAAAAATAAGTTGACAACATTAAAATTGATTTAGATTTGTAAATTAGATGCGCATTTAGTCCTTATTACTGGGGACCACAATGGAAATAAGGCCCACCGGTCACTTTAAAAATGATTTGTGTATATATGTATTTTTTTTGCTGACAAGTAAACTCAATCAATCAATGCAAATTATGCAGTGGCAATTTGATGAATGGAAAGAGACATTTGTTACAAAACACCAAAATGTTTAATGACAATTCAGAGATTGTCAAGCCAAGCCTTTGATACCGAGGGATGTGTTTTCTGTTTGTCGAGATTGACATAGTCTATTTATTGTGGTGTTGAAACCGCAAACCATGATGTTTAAGTGCCTGAAGTCGGTATGTTTTGTTTATTGGTTGTGTTGTGCATTGGCAAAGAAACCTGTTGGTGGATGTTTTTGGGGGATATATTTTATATAATAAAAAATATGGCAATTTTTTTTTAGAACATTTGATTCCCCTAGCTGATCATTGTCTACAACCGGCTCCGATTCTGAAGTAATGATACAGGCAGGGAGAGTGAGCTCGTCTGTGGTGGTTGGCGAACCCTCAACCTTCTGTCTAGTAGCCATGCATAGCATAAACTGTGTCACAAAATCATACTGAAGTGGCAAAGTCAATTTACACTTTTATAAACACAGGGTAGTTACAGTTCAAATCAAATCAAGCTTTATTTGTACTGAACATTTCAGACATGGAATGCAAAACAATGTGCGTCACATGAAAAAATGAATAAAAACGATGAAAATAAAAACTTTAATATTTACTACACAACAAACATAACAAGATAAAAAACTAAATAATATTGTTAGGGTGTTAAATTAATTTTACAGTACAAGGGGAGGGTCATGTGGAAATACTTTTAACGTTGAACGTTGGCGAAGGGGGTGCTTTTTATTGACACCTTGAGTTGGATTCTGTTCTGAGAATGGTGGCATGATATCACGTCCGGATGAATGCAGAACTAACGGGCTGATGTTGTTTGTATTCATCCTTCCACGTGCCGCAGAGTTGACACTGAGAGAGGGAGAGAGAGAGAGAGAGAGAAGAGGAGAGAGAGAGAGAGAGAGAGAGAGAGAGAGAGAGAGAGAAGAGAGAGAGGGAGAGAGAGCAAAAGGAGTGGACTCAGAGAGAGAGAGAGCGAGAAAGAGAGAGTCGAAGTGAGAGAGAGCAATTCAGAGAGAGAGAGAGAGAGAGAGAGGGCAGGCTCTTCGGCATGGTGAAAGATGGTCACAGTAATACCTTAAATCAAATCAACATTTATTGGTCGCGTACATAGATTTTCAAATGTTATCTGATGTAATGCTTGTGTTTCTAGCTCCAACAGTGCAGAAATACAAGGCAATACAAAATATAGAACAATACAAACGTAATTCAGAAAAAATAAGAAATTAAGAAATATCAGAACGAGCAATGTCAGTGATCGGAATATAAATGTATAGACAGTATATACATATAATGGTTTGTAAAGACAGTATGGACAGTATATGAATAGAAAAGGTGTGTACAGCAGTAGCTATACAGGATGATACATGACTAGAATACAGTATACACATGTATACACAATGAGGTTTGTTATAGGTTACAGCTTCCTCCCGATTACCGCATTAACCCCTCGTTCCATGTGTCTCTCCTCAGGCCGGTGGTGGCTGGTCCGCTCCAGGAGTCTGAGGTGCGGGAGGTTCATCCGGGCTCTCTGGACATCGCACAGAAAAAATCCTAGAGCAAAACCTGGTTAAAACCTGGTTCAGTCTGCTTTCCTGCAGACACTGGAAGACAAATTCATCTTTCAGCAGGACAATAACCTAAAACACAAGGCCAAATATACACTGTTGCTTACAAAGACGAAATTGAATGTTCCTGAGTGGCCCCGTTACAGTTTTGACTTAAATCAACATGAAAATCTATGGCTGTCTAGCAATGATCAAGAACCAACTTGACAGAGATTGAAGTAAATAATAAAATAATAATGTGCATATATTGTACAATCCATATGTGCAAAGCTCTTAAAGACTCACAGCTGTAATTGCTGCCAAAGGTGATTCTAATATGTATTGATTCAGGGGTGTGAATTTTGTATTCATAGTTATTTGACAACTTTATCACAGTTATTTGACAACTTTAGTTGTGAATAATACGAACCTTAGAATGTCTTAGAAATGCATGATACGACTGTAGGCTATTGATGATTTGGAAAGTTGCAAAAAAAAAGCTTGAGCTCTGTTCCTTGCCTCAGGCTGCACAGCTGTTCTCTCATCAAGTGATCATATTTTCACCCATCAGACTATTCTCAATTGAATCTTGTCTTTACTACTATGTAACATTTGTTTAGATTTAGAATGGCCCATCATCAATTGGGCAGGAACAGGGACGATCATGGTCTAAACATACTAAGACAGTCATGAAGAGGGCACAACAAAACCTATTCCCCCTCAGGAGACGGAAAATATTTGGCATGTGTCCTCAGATCCTCAAAAGGTTCTACAGCTGCACCATCGAGAGCATCCTGACTGGTTGCATCACCGCCTGGTATGGCAACTGCTCGGCCTCTGACTGTAAGGCACTACAGAGGGTAGTGCGTACGGCCCAGTACATCACTGAGGCCAAGCTTCCTGCCATCCAGGACCTCTATACCAGGTGATGTCAGAGGAAGGCCCTACAAATTGTCAAAGACTCCAGCCACCCTAGTCATAGACTGTTCTCTCTGCTACCGCACAGCAAGTGGTACCAGAGCGCCAAGTCTAGGTCCAAAAGGCTTCTTAACAGCTTCTACCCCCAAGCCATAAGACTCCTGAACAGCTAATCAAAGGGCTACCCAGACCCCTCTTTTACGCTGCTGCTACTCTCTGTTTATTATCTATGCACATCCACTTTAACTCTACCTACAGTACATGTAAATATTACCTCAATTACCTCGGCTAACCGGTACCCACGCACATTGACTCTGTACCGGTACCCCCTGTATATAGCCTCGCTATTGTTATTTTACTGCTGCTGCTTAATTATTTGTTACTTTTATTTATATATTTTTACTTAAAACTTCTTAAAGCATTGTTGGTTAATGGCTTGGAAAGTAAGCCTTTCACTGGAAGGTCTACAGCTGTTGTATTCGGCGAATGTGACAAATAAAATTTGAGTTGATTTGAAAAGACATCATCATTATGCACTCGAATAGCGAATGAAGGCCACACGCTTTCCCGCAGGTCTGTTTTTCAATGATGCCAGGTAGGCTACTTTGGTTTTATAGTGGAGCGTGTGCTTAATATAAGCAGCTGAGAAATAAATAGTAGAAAACTTATTTCACTTCATGCATCAACCACTGTTTAAGGAGCATGCTCTCGCATCGCGACAGGTGATATTCCACCGAAACTCTGCATGCCGTGGGCTCTCCAACCCTGTTCCTGCAGCTACCCAGTGCTTAATTTTGGAAACGAAGTGAAATCTCTTGGTGAACATCGATAGTAACATGTTTTCACAACTAAACATATTTCATTAAACTGTTGATGCTCTAGCAAGGAATAAAGGAGAGAGAGGAGGAGATGGAAGTGCACGGTGGTGAGATATTCTGTATAGGTAATGTGCCACCCAATTAATAATGATAATATAAAAAAAGCCCTTACACTAGGCTATTCAAAATCAAATATAAATTCAATATAACTCTGAAAGCCACCCTGCACAATAAATGAATGAACAGCATCGCCTATGGCTGGCTATACGTTGTCTCCCAGACTCGTGGATAGACATTTTGTAGTGTAGCATAGGGTAACCAGTCCATTCATTATGAATAATAATACAGTCCACACTCAAAGGCGATTACTTAAATTTGTTTAGTTTTGGAGTATAGAGATTACCCTGACTCAATGATCACATTGAATTTTACTGCGGTCATGACTCATGACTACCAGTGGGGAGGTAATTTGGTCACCACAACAGCCCTAGAGGAGGGTCATAGTTCAGTAGTAAACAGAACCTCAGAACCTCAGAAACAGAACCTTCCTGCCATCCTAGATGGCAGGAAGCTTGGCCCCAGTGATGTACTGGACCGTTCGCACTACCCTCTGTAGCGCCTTACGGTCAGATGCCGAGCAGTTGCCATACCAGGCGGTGATGCAACCGGTCAGGATGCTCTCGATGGTGCAGCTGTAGAACCTTTTGAGGATCTGGGGGCGCTTGCCAAATCTTTTCAGTCTCCTGAGTGTAGTCAGATCGAGTTCAGTGATGCCTTTAGTTGGCTTTACAAAACGATATTAAATCATTATAATTTTATACAAGCAATGACAATGGGGTGCAGAAGAGTTCATACAGAATGTGTCCAGATTCCTGTCAGTCTAAACAACTGATTGACAAATTGATATTAATCAACTTATTGCCTTCTTGTTAATTAAGCGGGCAAGTCTGGATTATTTTCATTTGTTTATTTTCTTACCATTTATTTTCCATTAGGGATAAATCCTGACTGTGATCCTCATCAGTTTGGCAAATGGAGAACCTCATGGGGAAAGAGAATGACATTAAGACCGAGACTGAAAACTGACTTTTAAATGGTTTTAATAAGACTGGGAAGCTGGAGGCCATGCAATATCTATTTCTGCCAAATCCTGTCTGTTGGTCTTCTGATCCGTGACCAACCTGATCACAGTTTCTCTCACACCAAAATAATGAATTAGAGCTTTTTCAGCCTAACAACCCCTGCGGTCCTTACGTAAAACAGAGCTGTGCATTAGCGTTGGGATGGAATGGCATAGCGGGCAGGCACTGACCACAATATATCCACAGACAATGCAATCGCCATCACTCTGCCCACTGCCCTATCCCATCTGGACAAGAGGAATACCTATGTAAGAATGCTGTTTATTGACTATAGAACACTAGTCACTCAATAATGTTTACATATCTTGCATTACTCATCTCATATGTATATACTGTATTCTATACTATTCTACGTTATCTTAGTCAATTAATGTTTACATATCTGGCATTACTCATCTCATATGTACATATATACTGTTTTCTATACTATTCTATGATATCTCATTCACTTAATAATGTTTACATATCTTGGATTACTCATCTCATATGTATATAGTATATGTATATACTATATACAGTATATGTATATACTGAATACAGTATATACATATGTATATACTAGAATACAGTATATACATATGTATATACTAGAATACAGTATATGTATATACTGTATTCTATACTATCTTAGTCTGTTCCGCTCTGACATCGCTAGACCTTACGTATATAGTCTTAGGCCAGTAGCCTAGTGGTTAGAGCGTTGGACTAGTAACCGAAAGGTTGCAAGATCGAATATCTGAGCTGACAAGATAAAAATCTGTTGTTCTGCCCCTGAACAAGGCAGTTAACCCACTGTTCCTAGGCCGTCATTGAAATTAAGAATTTGTTCTTAACTGACTTGCCTAGTTAAATAAAGGTAAAATAAATGATTAATTAATTCCTACTTAGGTTTGTGTCTATTGGGTATATGTTGTGTAATTTGTTAGATATTACTGAACTGTAGGAGCTAGAAGCACAAGCATTTCGCTACACCCGCAATAACATCTGCTAATCACGTGCATGTGACCAATATAATTTGATTTGATCTCCATAGATCTATAAAATATATACTATACAGTGAGGGAAAAAAGTATTTGATCCCCTGCTGATTTTGTACGTTTGCCCACTGACAAAGAAATGATCAGTCTATAATTTTAATGGTAGGTTTATTTGAACAGTGAGAGACAGAATAACAACAAAAAAATCCAGAAAAACGCATGTCAAAAAAGTTATTGATTGATTTGCATTTTAATGAGGGAAATAAGTATTTGACCCCTCTGCAAAACATGACTTAGTGGCAAAACCCTTGTTGGCAATCAGAGAGGTCAGACGTTTCTTGTAGTTGGCCACCAGGTTTGCACACATTTCAGGAGGGATTTTGTCCCACTCCTCTTTGCAGATCTTCTCCAAGTCATTAAGGTTTCGAGGCTGACGTTTGGCAACTCGAACCTTCAGCTCCCTCCACAGATTTTCTATGGGATTAAGGTCTGGAGACTGGTTAGGCCACTCCAGGACCTTAATGTGCTTCTTCTTGAGCCACTCCTTTGTTGCCTTGGCCGTGTGTTTTGGGTCATTGTCATGCTGGAATACCCATCCATGACCCATTTTCAATGCCCTGGCTGAGGGAAGGAGGTTCTCACCCAAGATTTGACAGTACATGGCCCCGTCCATCGTCCCTTAGATGCGGTGAAGTTGTCCTGTCCCCTTAGCAGAAAAACACCCCCAAAGCATAATGTTTCCACCTCCATCTTTGACGGTGGGGATGGTGTTCTTTAGGTCATAGGCAGCATTCCTCCTCCTCCAAACACGGCGAGTTGAGTTGATGCCAAAGAGCTCAATTTTGGTCTCATCTGACCACAACACTTTCACCCAGTTGTCCTCTGAATCATTCCGATGTTCATTGGCAAACTTCAGACGGGCATGTATATGTGCTTTCTTGAGCAGGGGGACCTTGCGGGTGCTGCAGGATTTCAGTCCTTCACGGCGTAGTGTGTTACCAATTGTTTTCTTGGTGACTATGGTCCCAGCTGCCTTGAGATCATTGACAAGATCCTCCCGTGTAGTTCTGGGCTGATTCCTCACCATTCTCATGATCAAATACTTTTTTCCTCACTGTATATATATATATACACACACAGTTGAAGTCGGAAGTTTACATACACTTAGGTTGGAGTCATTAAATCTTGTTTTTCAACCACTCCACAAATTTCTTGTTAACAAACTATAGTTTTGGCAAGTTGGTTAGGACATCTACTTTGTGCATGACACAAGTCATTTTTCCAACAATTGTTAACAGACAGATTAATTCACTGTATCACAATTCCAGTTGGTCAGAAGTTTAAATACACTAAGTTGACTGTGCCTTTAAACTGCTTGGAAAATTCCAGAAAATGATGTCATGGCTTTGGAAGCTTCTGATAGGCTAATTGACATCATTTGAGTCAATTGGAGGTGTACCTGTGGATGTATTTCAAGGCCTACCTTCAAACTCAATGCCTCTTTGCTTGACATCATGGGAAAATCAAGAGAAATCAGCCAAGACCTCAGAAAAAAATAGTGGACCTCCACAAGCCTGGTTCATCCTTGGGAGCAATTTCCAAACGCCTGAAGGTGCCACGTTCATCTGTACAAACAATAGTACGCAAGTATAACACCATGGAACCACGTAGCTATCATATCGCTCAGGAAGGAGACGCGTTCTGTCTCCTAGAGATTAATGTACTTTGGTGAGAAAAGGGCAAAACAATCCCAGAACAACAGCAAAGGACCGTGTGAAGATGCTGGAGGAAACAGGTACAAAATTATCTATATCCACAGTAAAACGAGTCCTATATCGACATAACCTGAAAGGGTGCTCGGCAAGGAAGAAGTCACTTCTCCAAAACAAACATAAAAAAGCCAGACTACGGTTTGCAACTGCACATGGGGACAAAGATCGTACTTTTTGGAGAAATGTCCTCTGGTCTGATGAAACAAAAATAGAACTGTTTGGCCATAATGACCATTGTTATGTTTGGAGGGAAAATGGGGATGTTTGCAAGCCGAAGAACACCATCCCAACCGTGAAGCCCAAGGGTGGCAGCATCATGTTGTGGGGGTGCTTTTCTGCAGGAGGGACTGATGCACTTCACAAAATAGATGGCTTCATGAGGAAGGACAATTATTTGGATTTATTGAAGCAACATCTCAAGACATCAGTCAGGAAGTTAAACCTTGGTCGCAAATGGGTCTTCCAAATGGACAATGACCCCAAGCATACTTCCAAAGTTGTGGCAAAAAGGACAACAAAGTCAAGGTATTGGAGTGGCCATTACAAAGCCCCGACCTCAATCCCATAGAAAATCTGTGGGCAGAACTGAAAAAGAGTGTACGAGCAAGGAGGCCTACATACCTGACTCAGTTACACCAGCTCTGTCAGGAGGAATGGGCCAAAATTCACCCAACTTATTGTGGGAAGCTTGTGGAAGGCTACCTGAAAGATTTGACCCAAGTTAAACAATCTAAAGGCAATGCTACCAAATACTAAATGAGTGTATGTAAACTTCTGACCCACTGGGAATGTGATGAAAGAAATAAAAGCTGAAATAAATAATTCTCTCTACTATTATTCTGACATGTCATTCTTAAAATAAAGTGGTGATCCTAACTGACCTAAGACAGGGAAGTTTTACTAGGATTCAATGTCAGGAATTGTGAAAAACTGAGTTTAAATGTATTTGGCTAAGGTGTAATGTAAACTTCCGATTTCAACTGTATATACAGTGGGGAGAACAAGTATTTGATACACTGCCGATTTTGCAGGTTTTCCTACTTACAAAGCATGTAGAGGTCTGTAATTATTATCATAGGTACACTTCAACTATGAGAGACGGAATCTAAAACAAAAATCCAAAAAATCACATTGTATGATTTTTAAGTAATTAATTTGCATTTTATTGCATGACATAAGTATTTGATACATCAGAAAAGCAGAACTTAATAATTTGGTAAGAAAACCTTTGGCAATTACAGAGATCCATACGTTCCTGTAGTTTCTTGACTAGGTCTTTGCACAACACTGCAGCAGGGTCTTTGGCCCACTCCTCCCTACAGATCTTCCAGATCCTTCAGGTTTTCGGGAGCCTGTCGCTGGGCAATAACGGACTTTCACGCCTCACAAAGATTGTCTATTGGTTCAGGTCTGGAGACTGGCTAGCGCACTTCCAGGACCTTGAGATGCGTTCTACGGAAGACCACTCCTTGTCTGCCATGAGGCGCCTGTGTGCTTCGTGTCAGTTGTCATGCTGGAAGACCCAGCCAACGACCCATCTTCAATGCTCTGACTGAGGGAAGGGGTTGTTTTGGCCAAGCATCATCGCGATAGCATGGCCCATCCATCCTCCCTCATACGGATTGCTATCGGTCTGTCGCCCTTTGCAGAAAAGCATCCCAAAAGAATGACTGTTTCCACCTCCATGCTTCACGTGTGAGATGGTGTTCTTGGGCGTTGTCCTATGACTTACTTCTTCCTCCAACACCGGCGAGTGGAGTTAGACCAACAAGCTGCTAATTTTTGTCTCATTCAGACACATTATGACTTTCTCCCATTCCTCCTCTGGATCATCCAGATAGGTCATTGGCGAAACTTCCAGACAGGCGGGGCTAATACAACTGGCTTAAGCAGGGGACCTTAGCGTGCGCTCAGGATTTTAATCCATGACGGCGTAAGTGTGGTTACTAATGGTTTCTTTGAGACTGTGGTGCCCAGCTCTCTTCAGGTCATTGACCAGGTCCTGCCGTGTAGTTGCTGGGACTGATCCCTCACCTTTCCTCATGATCAATTGATGCCCACGAGGAGAATCTTGCATGGAGCCCCAGACGAGGGTGATGACCGATGCATCTCTGAACTTCTTCCATTTTCTAATAATTGCGGCGCACAGTTGTATTTCCATTCTCACCCAGCCTGCTTGCCTATTTTCCTGTAGCGGCCATCCAGCCTTGTGAGAGTCTACAATTTTATCCCTGATGTCCTTACACAGCTCTCTGGTCTTGGCCATTGTGGAAGAGGTTGGAATCGTTTGATTGTGTGTGGACAGGTGTCTTTTATACAGGTAACGAGTTCAAACAGGTGCAGTTAATACAGGTAATGAGTGGAGAACAGGAGGGCTTCTTAAAGAAAAACTAACAGGTCTGTGAGAGCCGAATTCTTACTGGTTGGTAGGTGATCAAATACTTATGTCATGCAATAAAATGCAAATTAATTATTTAAAAATCATACAATGTGATTTTCTGGATTTTTGTTTTAGATTCCGTCTCTCACAGTTGAAGTGTACCTATGATAAAAATTACAGACCTCTACATGCTTTGTAAGTAGGAAAACCTGCAAAATCGGCAGTGTATCAAATACTTGTTCTCCCCACTGTATACACACACACAGTGCCTTTGAAGGTATTCAGACCTCTTGACTTTTTCAAAAAAAATGTACTTTACTGTCTTATTATAAAATAGATTTTTCCTCATCAATCTACACACAACTCACAATAATGACAATCGAAAACAGGTTTTTAGACATTTTTTCAAATTTATGAAAGATAAACAGAAATACCTTATTTAGATAAGTATTCAGACTCTTTGCAATGAGACTAGAAATTGAGCTCAGGTGCATCCTGTTTCCGTTAATCATCCTGGAGATGTTTCTACAACTTGATTGGAGTCCACCTGTGGTAAATTCAATTGATTGGACATGATTTGGAAAGGTACACACCTGTCTATATACTGTCCCATAGTTGACAGTGCACTTCAGAGCAAAAACCAAGCCATGAGGTCGAAGGAGTTGTCTATAGTGCTCCGAGACAGGATTGTGTCGAGGCACAGATCAAGTACCAAAACATTTCTGCAGCATTTAGGGTCCCCAAGGACACAGTGGCCTCCAAAGGTGCTTCAACAAAGTACTGAGTAAATGGGATTTCTTTTTTTTATAACCTGGGAAAAGATTATAAAAACCTGGTTTTGCTCTGCCATTATGGGGTGTAGATTGATGAGGAAAAATAACAATTGAATCAATTTTAGAATAAGGCTGTAACTTAACATGTGGAAAAAATCAAGGGGTCGGAATACTTTCAGAATACAATGTATATTCAGCAGACCTTTGAGGCCAAGAGCTGGAGTCCACAGGGGCTTCATACATGTATGACTCATTATGAGATACTTGAAAGGTCACTCACTCTCTTGCCTCTTGCCTTTATATCATCCCAGTTCTTCTGGATCCTTTCCAACTCATTTTGCCATATTACACATCAATGAGGCATTATTCTCCATTTCTATCTTCTTCTGTCTGGGCCCCAGGTGAATCAGTCTATTTGGGTTATTTGCTTGTCTCAATGTGTAGGGCTTGAGATGGGATAAATAAAGGAGAGCAAGTAAAGACAAAAATAGCAGAACGTGTAAGCACACACTGTAGGCTACTTAACTACTCATTCAAAGAATTTAACAGCAAAAATGATGTTCTTTCCAATTTCATTTACATCTTTTTGCGCCCCGTTTCTTTTCTCCCGCAACACTGCCTACAGTGCAGTACAGTAATGTGCAGTGCAGTAGAGCCTGCTCCCCATAGGGTCCTGTACCATAGGTCAGTGATACTACTACAGTAGTAGTTCTGTAGGTTAATACTGCATTGGCCTTCGTTAACAGTGAGGCCCAAATACAGTCAGTACAGTAATGTCCGACACACACACACACACACACACACACACACACACACACACACACACACACACACACTAACATGGATACTCCCAGGTTAATATAGGCTGATGAGTCAGCCTGGCCATGGACACACCCAGGTCTGGAAGACCAGCCTTCAGTGGTGAGGGATGGTTCACCTCGGCCTGGTCTAGGTTAATACACCAGACAGAGGCTGAGACGGATGGTTGTGACCTGGTGCATGTTATTAGTAGTTACCCGATTGAGATGAGTCATCTGGATATGAACACAAATGAATATCTACGATGATGATGGTTATTATGACCAATACCATTATGATGTCACTGAGATCAATCACATCTAGCCYTCTTTGTATCGTTGATGCAGAGCTTGGTAGTTGAAGAGGGGAAGAGAAACAGCACAGGCTTGAGTCAGGACTAAGATTAGAAGTGGCTCCATTAAAAAAGAGAACGTTTTACCAATTGTTCCTCACAGACAGACACTTGTTTAAAAAATGTATCTGAACACTTATACTGTAGATAAGGATCCCTATCCCTTTCTGTCACTGTTTTGTTGTGTTCCAAAAAATATGCATGATGTCTGTTTACAACCAGGGGATGGGATTGTATAATCAGTTGGAGTTCTGTTGTCCTGGAGTGAACAATTACACGATTTCCTGTTCTTGTATTGTTTACATGTCAATACACATCATGCTTACTGCTTTAAATGTGACCCTCTGAGGCCTACTAAGATCAGCCTCTGATAGGGAAGTCATGGACAAAACCTCTCTGTTATCGTTTGATTGCATTTCACTGTAGCTCTTCACAAATTTAAACTAGATTAGTTGTATTCTGCAATTCCTTTGAGAACTGCCGGTAAAACTTCCAGCTGATTAGTTGTTGTTTTCCCACTGTGTTTGATCACTTACTCATACTGTAATCTAGCCTGTGGAATTGCTTCAGATTTGCTGGAGTCCTTGTTAGGAGCAGTGGCACTTAACGGCCATTAATGTAAGCAGCAGGAGAGGAGTAGTGTTACAGTGTAGCAGTGTCGGCCTGACAGGGACGAAGAAGGGGGAATATAAGAAATATAAATGCATACACAGACCCTTTTCACCTTAGGGTGATTATGGTGAGTAGTGGGGTTTTATTCTCCTGGGTCAGTAACATTCAGCTATAATTATATGCTCCAGCAATATTGCTGTTATCAGCTCTACCTCTTCTGCACTATGATATTCATTGGAGTCCCAAGTTAGAGAGATGCCGCCTCTTGCTTCTCATCTCCTTCAAATTTCTGCGAGCGGCAAAGGCCCAGTGGCGGGATCCTTGGAAATGAAAGATAAACCCTGTCGACGAGGGACACACATGTGATGCTACAGAGCTATGGAACACATTATACCAATAATAAGTAAGTATGAGGCTGCCTTCAGTCGCAACAAACCTCTTCTTTATCTCTGAACTAGTGCTAAAACTACCAACAGTGGTTCATTCTCTGTACGTGTAACGGTGAAGTGAATGTATTAACCTCAGAGAGAGGGAAAGAGGCAGGGACCCATCCTGTTCTGGTGGGAATTGAGAATGTGTTACTGATTTTAGTGTCTCAGCCAATCGACTATGAGGAGGGATGAGGATGTAAAACGTAATCCTTGTGTTTCGATCAATCAGCTGTGGACATATAAGAGTGTGTGGGGATGTCCAATTGATTCTTACATCTTACCTCATCATGAAGAAAGAGACAGTGACAGAAAAACAGGTAACCATCAGAGAACTGGCCAGAGGAGAGATGCTCCACATACACAATATATACAAAAGTATGTGGACACCCCTTCAAATTAGTGGATTCGGCTATTTCAGCCACACCAGTTGCTGACAGGTGTATAACATTGAGCACGCAGTGTCAGTCTAAGTATGTGTGAGTGTGTGGTTAAAGTTCAGGGTGTGTGCATTAAATTTAACTAGGCAAGTCAGTCAAGAACAAATTCTTATTTACAATGACGGCCTACCCCGGCCAAACCCGGACGACGCTGGGCCAATTGTTCGCCGCCCTATCCCAATCACAGCCAGATGTGATACAGCCTGGATTTGAACAAGGGACTGTGGTTGCACTGAGATGCAGCGCCTTAGACCGCTGTGCCACTTGGGAGCCCAATGCAGTCCAAGTAGCTATTTGGTTAACTGTTTAGCTGTCTTATGGCTTGGGTGTAGAAGCTCTGCTTGCCTTGCAGTAGCAGAGAGAAAAATCTATGACTTGGGTGGCTGGAGCCTTTGACAATTTTTAGGGCCTTCCTCTGAAACTGCCTGGTATAGGGCAGTGTGCAGTGCAATAGAGATTGCTTCATCTGTGAATCTGTTTGGGTGGTATGCGAATTAGAGTGGTCCAGGGTTTCTGGGATGATGGTGTTGATGTGAGCCATTACCAGCCTTTCGAAGCATTACATGGCTACAAATGTGAGTGCTACGGGGAGGTAGTCATTTAGCCAGGTTACCTTGGGAACAGGGACTATGGTGGTCTGCTTGGTCAGATACAGGGATCTGTCACATAATACAAGGGAGACTGGTGGCAAAATGGCTGGATTACCAAACTGTTCATGCTTGAGGTTAATCTTGATGATTTGTTCTGAATTCAGCTATTTATTTGCGAGCCAACAGAGTGTGTATGTGTGTGTTACAATGATGCGTGTACGAACTCGTACCCAGTCGCAAAGAAACACAGCAAGCTGAGGTAAGGGTAGATCCAGATATTTACTTAAAGTCTTGACAAAAACAAGGCAACGACACAAGAGTGCACAAAACAAAACATAAGACCTAAGCAAGGATCCAGGCCAACAGAGGAACCTAAATAGCCAGGCAACCAGGTGAACCCTCTCTGAGAGAGGGCAATCAAACACAGGTGAAACCAATTAGAAACAATCAGGGTAACCTGTAAACTAGAAACAAGGTAAGGGTTCCCTCCAGCTGTAACCTAAGGAAACACACTCAAAATAAAACAGAAACTGTGACAGTGTGTGTAATCTGTGTGTTGCACAGCTCCTTAGCTGTAAAGTAAACAGAGGAGATGTCTTTTGGTGGGATTACAGTGTTTTTCCGCTGTAATACGGTATGTTTTAATTAGGCCGAGATAGACTGATTCACCAAAGCCTTGATGTGGAGTGCGTGATGCAGCGTGAGAGCTTTAAGCAAGGCATTACGAGATGACAGATGAAATTAGGTTAATCACTGTTGTTCTCTTTCCTCTCCTACATGTACACTTCAAATACACAGAGACAGACACCCGATGAATGTCTTGTGACTCATCGCTGTTGAATTAGATATTTCCATTTTACTTCAAAAGGGACCTCACCACGGATCAATGCCTTTCGAGATGGGCTCTTTCTTCATGAAGGAGGCTTTGCTAACAGGAAGAGTGGGCTACTTTGGGTACATCATCCCCCTGTTTGTTGGAATCAAAAAGTTGTCAATTGACCCATGAGCCATACAGGATATTTTTTTATTCGCCTATCACTATAACCAACAAAGGGATGAACATTGCTAAACACACACACACACACACACACACACACACACACACACACACACACACACACACACACACACACACACACACACACACACACACACACACACACACACACACACACACACACACACACACACACACACACACACACTAAATGTGAGCTACTGTGCTGAAATGTCAATACAAATAAATACTAATTTACATACTAATGAGGAAATCATATAGGAGTATTTTTGAAGGATTACTGTTGCAACATGAAAAGGATAACAAAAAAACCTTTGAAACCTGGATCCACTCTTCTAAAGCACTGCTGTGAACATGAAACAAATTGGAATTCAGGCTTGGTTAGATAAGCTTAAAAACACATCAAAACAATAACAAATTGATTTTCCACTGACTGCAACCTGCATGGTGCCTCCTTTTTTTATTTTGACTGACTGGCATTGTTTCATAAACCATCATATCCTGTTCTCTCAGTGAAATTGGTCCTGTATATTACTTTTAGAACACTAGGACGCCCGCAAGTAAGAACAAAACACATGAAGGCAAATATTAACATACACAGTATGTATTGGATGACATGCAACTCTAGGCACTACAGTGTTCAATGTAGTACTATACACTAAATTTAGCCTTGAGTTCAAGTACAGTCAGCCCTGTGTATTCCAGCTCATGTCTGGACACCCAAGGGACACCACTTGTTGCTTCAAGAAATCGCGGTCCTCTGAAATATGTATTTGGCTGCAACACGATTGTAATTTTCTACTTTATCTCCAAGCTCTATTTTCTCTTCCCCTTTTGAACCACGTTAACCAGGCCAGTTGCTCAGGGACTCCCAAACATGAATAGCTTTTGTGTGACCTTCAGTGGAATGGAATGGGTTGTCAACTTACAACACAGCACAGCACAGGGAGCCTCATGGATCTTTCTACCTTCAACGTTTTGTGACTAGTGTGTGCGTTCAGCTTAAAGCCAAGCACTGGGAAATAACAAATATATATGTAAACCATACTGGTTAGAAACCACCTAGCCGCAATCCAACAAAGTAATTATGCCAGAGATTTCCACGGATTAAACGATTATCTCTTTAATAAGTGCATCGTTATGACTGACATGTCCTTTGTCTGCGATCTGGAGTAACTCCACGCTTCAGTGCTCTCTCTAACAGGAAACCCCCACCAGGACCGCAGCCGGCCGTTACTTCAGCTCCTGGTCAACAGGCTTGCCTGGCCGGGAAATAAAACAGCCAGTCAGTCACACTGAGAGGACCCAGAGCTGCCCTCTGCTCCACTACGGTCATATGGCCACTATATGAGTTGGTTTATAGCCAGCCTGCTGCTGCTTAGTTAGAAGGACAGGCTGGCATTATGGCAGGAGATCATGGGTCTCTGGGTTTAGCAGATTGAACAAAGGCATGTGGTGTCAATATGAAATGACAGACAATGCAGCAGGTCTGCAGATGGTCTGAAGGAACGTGGAAATGCAAGTGACACACCCATTTTTGATACAAAGCTAATGATGGCATTTTATCAGTTCTCGCAGACACTTATTGTAACCTAATATCATATTAAGATGATAATTAGAATTATGATATTGATTGGGTCTATTGATGAAATCCATAGCCAGAACTAGATACAGACAGTCTGTGTGCCACTGCATTTATTAGTATTTCTAACATTGCCTCATTTCTTGTGAAATAAAGTAGCACCACACACTGAAAAAGATAGATTCAAATACACTACATAGAGCTAGAGATGGAGCGAATGTGTGTGTGTGTGTGTGTGCATGTATGTGAACATGTACGTGGAAATCATTATTCCCTTAAGTTTGTATTCAAAAGAGCTGCAGAGTTTCAAATGGAAATGACAGGCTATCTCTTCCCAATAACCTGCCAGGCAGCGTTACAGGCCTCAGCAACAGTGCAAGGAGATGAAACAACAGAGCCTATTGTTACTGTGCTAAGATTGGTACCGCTTCACAACATTCTCATCAGTTAACTGCGGAATATTGCTGGAAAATACAGTAATAATAAAAGCACCCAGATTAAACTTCGTCCCATATAACGGATATAAATTATAAATAGACGCATGCTCAGTGAGTCACCCAAATGAAAAATTCTGTAAACATGTCGATCCATCAAAAAGAATACCTAACGACTTGCTGGGGCGCTGTTAAATGCAGCCTCGGTAGGCAATTACAAACTTTACAGACCTTAAATATATAACCTATTTTCAGTCATGTTTTAGTCCCCCTCCGGTGTAACCCACACAGCCCCTTGTCTTTCTGTCTGATCTACATTCTCTGGGAAAACTCGTGAAGATATTAGATTTATTGTCAATTTGGGGAGTCTGAGGAGAGCTCAACAGCTTGCAATCGATGAGTCGAGGAGACGAGAGGATTTCCCTCTTTCCCACATCCTATATCCAGGTGTTCTGTCTGAAGTTGTGGGGCGCTCCCGGGAAGAAGCTTTGCGTGGCCCTCGGTGTCAGAAGAGGACAGGAAACAAGTGTTGATGAAAAGGAAAATGTTTAATTACTCCCTATGAGAGGCGGCTCTCTGAGTAAATGCCACAGGTTATGATTAAAATGTTCAGACACCAAGTTAGCCTACAAAACCTGAGATGTGAATCTTATTCCCTTGTAAAGGAGGGCCTCCAAGTGCCAAGTTCCAGACAGTTGCCAGCTGTGAGTTATGATAGCCAACCTTGACAGTGAAACAAGTAGGATAGTCTGTGGAGATATACCTGTAGTGTTGAGGAATAGAACCTCTTAATTGGGAGAAAAGCTAAAGAAACGTAAAAGCTATCACTATTTCATACTAATATGTATTAGGTATTGTATTTAGTTAAACAAATTAAGACCTTTGGTGCCCAGTCCCTGAATACACACTAATATTAAAATGTTTACTTTGACACACACAAAATTAATCAATGAAAATGATCACTTGGTAGCCAGGAAAAGTTGAATATGAACAACAGTCAACAACTCTGCGGGGCTGACACTCTCCACGGGGGCCACTCTCTCCCCCTCAACATAGCCCACGGATAGGAGAGCGAACACACCTGCCTGCTTGTTAGTGAGCCCCAATCAAGTCAGTTACCCCGCAGTGCAATACTGACTGAGATTATAAACACTTATAAAAACAGTAAACGCACACACACATGCACACATGCTGACATCTGGGGCAAATGAGTCAAGCATCAGAGCTCAGATGATCTATAGTTATCACACAAACCTCAAACTCCAAGTGGTCTTCCATCCTATAAAACAATCATGGCCAGAAAGCTCAATAATGTTATAGATTATGTCATGGGTGGAGCAATGAAATGTTTCACCTCAACCAGTATAGTGAGATGTGGGAAATTGTGACAGGTTTTTGTCAGTGCACGTGGATGAAATCATCAATCATTCTACAAATGTGGTTCCGAGCTGATCCAAACAACGTGTCTATAATGAGATCCTGAGTAGATGTGTGGAAGCTGAGAGCTGCAGGGACAGAGATACAGAGGTTTACATGTGGGAGGAATAGATGGTATTCATCATGTTGATTACTCCTCTTTCCTACCCTCTCTAGAATCATGAGTAGGGTAAGTGAGAATGGCAGATTTGACAGACCTGAAATTCTTTATTTTTCCTCATGTTAGACAGTGCTATAGCGTTGCAAATACGAGTGGAATGTGTGTGTGTGTGTGCGCGGGTGCGTGCGTGATTGTAAGATAGAGGTAGAGAGAGTAAGACTGATAAGAGAGATGTGTGGCCACAGATAGAGATAGATTGCTGGCCATGGACATTGTTTGTTTGTTTGGTGAGGTAGTCACCAGGGACTGCAGTCGTCCACTGTGTCCATTAGAAACTGACAGGCTGCTTTCAAAGAGACACAGTTGACTGTAGATGTAACATTCTGAAAGGAAGAAGGGAGAGGAGGACCTCTAGTGCCTACTGATTTCCCAAAATGGATTAAATATAAATAATACAAAAATCCAATTTTAAGCAAGCCTACAGTACATGATTTAGCTTACATGTAGCTCAAAAACGTAACTCCCTTCCTTACTTTACAAAATTTGACTCAGCAATGTACAATATGGATTGGGAAAAGTTGCCCACTGGGAATACCAGGTAGTTTCAACGAGGATAATTGGGTAATATTTGGTTGAGATGTTGATCAATGAGATTACAACCTATATTCACACACTCAAAAAGATAGCCTAAAGTTTCCAATGTGTTATCACTATGCTTTCAACCATCTAAAAGCACAACCAAATTTCAATAGAAAAACAATATCAGCTTTTTGGTTTAGTTTCACCCAAATGTCTATCACTGCATTTTTAAACGTTTGTAAGCACAGCTAAGTTCAAATGGGAATACAATGTCAGATATACATTTTTTCTTTATAAAGCAGATTATATTAAAGTACTTGGGTGCAAGAGTGATCAATGCCGTTCGAGAGTCTGGGCAGATAATTAAGATCTGCATTCACCAGCATTAACCTATGCATGCCATCTTAAACATTCACAATTTATTATATTACAGAAGAATAAATGCATAGTTACAGTACCCAAAGAATAGGACAAAATAAAATAAAACCCCTGTAAGTCCAAGCCCTTGGTTCGCGACAAACAGTACCATTCAAAAGTTTGGACACACCTACTCATTCAAGGGTTTTTCTTTATTTTTGCTATTTTCTACATTGTAGTATAAGAGTGAAGACGTCAAACTGTGAAATAACACATATGGAATCATGTAGAAACAAATAAAAAAATATTAGATATTTGAGATTCTTCAAAGTAGCCACCATTTGCCTTGATGACAGCTTTGCACACTCTTGGCCTCCTCTCAACCAGCTTCACTTGGAATGCTTTTCCAACAGTCTTCCGGGGCCTCAATGACATCACAGTGAAGAACCGCTACCTTCTACCACTCATCGCCTCGGGCCTTCGAGCCGCTCCAGGGGGACATTGTTTTGTAAGATTTGGACCTTCAGAACACCTACCATCTGGTGCGGATACGGGAGGGGGAAGAGTGTAAGTCTGCCTTCAACATGGCCAGCGGTCACCATGAATATCTGGTCATGCCATTTGGCCGTACGAATGCTCCAGCTGTGTTCCAGGCGCTGGTGAATTACGTTCTCCGACATGTTGAACCGGTTCGTCTTCGTCTACCTCGACGACATCCTCGTTTTCTCCCACTCAACCCAAGAACACGTGCTCCACGTCCAACATTTCCTCCAGCGCCTCTTGGAGAACCAGCCTCTTGTGGAAGCGGGGAAATGCGAATTCCATTGCTCCACCATCCCCTTCCTTGGTTACATCATCACTGCAGGAAATGTACAGATGGATCCCAGGAAGGTGAGAGCGGTGGAGGATTGGCCCCAGCCTACATTCAGAGTGCATCTGCAACGTTACCTGGAAATTGTTCCAACATATGCTGAGCACTTGTTGGCTGCTTTTCCATCACTCTGCAGTCCAACTCATCCCAAACCATCTCAATTGGGTTGAGGTCGGGTGATTGTGGAGGCCAGGTCATCTGATGCAGTACTCTATCACTTTCCTTCTTGGTCAAATAGCCTGTACACAGCCTGAAAGTGTGTTTTGTGTCATTGTCCTGTTGAAAAACAAATGATAGTCACACTAAGCCCAAACCAGATGGGATGGCGTATCGCTGCAGAATGCTGTGGTAGACATGCTGGTTAAGTGTGCCTTGAACTCTAAATAAATCACAGACAGTGTCATCAGCAAAGCAGCCCCACACCATCCCACCTCCTCCTCCATCCTTCATAGTGGGAACCACACATGCAGAGATCATCCATTCAACTACTCTCCGTCTCACAAAGACACATTGGTTGGAACCAAAAATCTCAAAATTTGATTCAGCACACCAAAGGACATATTTCCAATGTTCATTGCGTGCGTTTCTTGGCCCAAGCAAGTCTCTTCTTCTTAGTGGTGTCCTTTAGTAGTGATGTCTTTTCAGAAATTCGACCATGAAGGCCTGATTCACAGTCTTTTCTGAACAGTTGACATTGAGATGTGTATGTTACTTGAACTCTGTGAAGCATTTATTTGGGTTTATTTGAGTCTGTTAACTCTAATAAACGTATCCTCTGCAGCAGAGGTAACTCTGGATCTTCCTTTCCTGTGGCAGTCCTCATGAGAGAGTTTCATCATAGCGCTTTATGGTTTTTGCAACTGCACTTGAAGAAACATTCAAAGTTCTTGACATTTTCCGTATTGACTGACCTTCATGTCTTAAAGTAATAATGGACTGTAATTTCTGTTTGCTTATTTGAGCTGTTCTTGCCTAAAAATTGACTTGGTGTTTACCAAATAGGGCTATCTTCTGTATACCACCCCTACCTTGTCACAACACAGCTGATTGGCTCAAAAAGATTCAAACGTTTACTTTTAACAAGGCACACCTTTTAATTGAAATGCATTCCAGGTGACTACCTATGAAGCTGGTTGAGAGAATGCCAGGCATGTGCAAAGCTGTCATCAAGGCATAGGGTGGCTACTTTGAAGAATATAAAATATAAAATCAACACTTTTTTGGTCACTACATGATTCCATATCTGTTATTTCATAGTTTTGATGTATTCACTATTATTCTACAATGTAGATCATTGTAAAAATAAAGAAAAACCCTTGAATAAGTAGGTGTGTCCAAACTTTTGACTCATACTGTACACTAAGCTAACATATGGAATTGTTTTAAGATGGTCATACCATGGAAAATGTGGTTATTTATTTTGGAATTTTAGGACCCCTGTAGGTTTAAAAAAAGTTGAAGCAGCCTGTTTTTGCCTAGGGGGTAGAAATGCATTGAATAACACATTCATAAATGGCAAAGCAGATAATAAGGAATAAGGTTGTGAAGTGTCTGTCCTATATCTAAGAAATAATTTGACCCATATTTAGTCACTTTGGTTATGGCACTTTTTAAACCCTATTCACTTTTGTGCCGAGCAAAACAAGTGAGTGCTAAATGGTCCTGAGGGTCTTACCTGTCAATGTCTTCCTAGTTTGTAGCTGAAACGGTTAGGGCTAGACTGTCGGTTTTTTGAGAAGACATCTTCAAAATTAGGATGTGCGCGTCTGAAAGTTCAGACGACTGACGTAAAGTTTGTGGATGTCGTAGAGCAAAACAAATGATACTGTTATGCTCATGAAAGTGTTCTCTTTCGACGCCCACATTAAAAAGTATTTACAGTTTACTATAGTTTAAATACTGTAGTAAAAAAATTGTAGTTTAAATTACAATATTTACTGTAGTGTTTTTGCAGATTGTAGTATTTACTGTATTGTTTTTGAGGCCTTTAGCATTTACTAAAGTGTTTTTGTTTTATTTTCTTTGATATAGAAGTGGGGGGTTTTCTCTTGAACTTACTGGAGAAATACTGGAGAAAATCTTCCATATAGGAAGATAGGATTGGGTTCTGAATATAGAGTTCAGAGCTTCTGCTCGTTTCTATAACCATAGGGGACCGATTCAGGAAACTAGGCGTATGTCGCAAGTCACGGCGTATGTCGCAAGTCCCGAGTAGCATTTAAACGTAAACGTTTTTTTTAATCAAAATTAGTTTTTTGGGGCAGAAATGCCTTCTTGAACATGTGCCTTAATTTCAAATGCTATCTTTAAATACGAATAAAATTGTTAAATTAAGGGCCTAGTTGGTTTAGCCAAAGAAAAAGTGAGCAACCTTCCCGCTAGCCATGATTGGCTGAGATAATGAGTGGGCTGAACATGCCGAGAGGTGAGTTTGGATTTGTCTGCCATATAGCACGTGTCTGTCTATTGGAGCTGGTCAGCATGTCTAGGTAATCTTGTCGAACGCGTCTTTAAAAAAAATGTATCGCGTAGTGTAACTGCATAAACCTAATGTCAAGTTAAAGTGTACTGTTAGCTAGCTAACATTAGCTGGCTGTCTCGCTAGCTAACGTTATGTGTATGCACTCCACTTTCTGAAGGACTGAGTTTTGAAATCAGTGGAATTCGAGAATGTTAGCTAAGGAGATGGAGAAAACACCAGTCTGGATTACATCGTCAAGGGCATCCATGCATGGCATCAGACAGGAGATGCGTCCAACCATGATGTATACTGGTAAGATAGTCTAGTTAGCTACATTTTCAGACATTACAACCTTCTAATTTTGACAGAAAGTGGTTTCATTTCAAGTGTACTGTTAGCTAGCTAATGTTAGCTGGCTGGGTCACTAGCTAACATTATGTGTATGATCTTATTCTTTGTATCTCAGACACATTTGCTTGACTAGTTATAGCCATAGAACTTGGTTGGTTAGCTACCTGCAGATTCATGCAGGGTAGTAACGTCATGAGTTGTGATTATGGTCCATTGTTTAGCTAGCTAGCTACATGTCTTATTAACAAAAGACTCTAATTTTGACAAAGTATTTTCATTTCAAGTTAAAGTGTACTATTAGCTATCTAGCTAACTTTAGCTGGCTGGCTCGCTAACTGACGTTACGTCATTCATTGGGATTCATTGTTTACCTAGCTAGCTATCTAGCTAAATTTCTTAACAAAATACTCTCGTCTTAGTGTGCCAGAGCGCAGAATAACTGATTAATTTTTGAATGCTCAACACCCGTTGAATATGTTCGGTGTCAGTAAACATCGGCAACAAAGCGTAATTCAGTTGTTGCCAGCAGCACAGTTATATTCACCAACGCTCTGGATAACATGAAAACTACCTAACCAGCTCTGCTAGGGTGAGTAAAATGGTCAAAGTGGGGTGTTCTCTCATTATGTGTCTGGAATGTTAGCCAGTTAGCTTGGGTGCTTGACTGTCGTTGTGAGGTCAGAGCTTTTGGAACAACCCTACTTATTGGGCAGAGCTTCCAGTGTGCGCTCTGAACGTGACACACTCTGAATTTACGAATGGACAATTTGACAGCACAGTTGCAGTCACCAACGCTCTGGATAACATAACAGCCTAACCAGCTCTGATGAGGCGAGTAATATTCCGTGAGCTGTTCTCTCTCTCTCTTAGATGTCTGGAAGTAACTGGCAAGTTAGGGTTAGGGTTAGTACAGAATGGTCGGCTCAAACCTTAAAGAGATGGGTAGGGCTAACGCTTAAGAGGGTGTGAACAATGCTGAATGGCTGTAGACAAAGAAGGGCTCTCCAATAGTTGTACCAAAACATTGAAAGACGGTTTCTCGAAAGTGAGTATACAAGTTGATGAACTTTCAAAGCAGAATTACTTTCCCATTGTTTCCTTAAATGCAGTTTATGATATACTGTACAATTTTGTAGCTCTGAGGCTCTACTTTTATCCAATGTTAAAAACTGAAATTCAAATGTTGCTACATAAGACCGAATCCAGGTGGTGAGTCACATATATGGTCTTTACTTGGCATTGAGGTTTCTCACTTATGGGACACACAAATTGGGATATGGGGGAGGGGAATGGACAGGGTATATGCAAAATAAATACTGTAGTATTTACTATAGTTATAAAAACGATTGATTTTGCGGCCTGTAGTGTTTTTGAAGACATTTCTGTAGTAGTTATGTTTTTTTGTGTGGATAACTAGTATTTACTATGGTATTCTACAGTATACTACACAATTCTATACTAAGTACTACACATGATCGAGGGATACTACAGTGCGTAGTATAGTATTCTATAGTACACTACAGTTTCCTTCAGAATTCTATAGTAAGTACTGTAGTATTCTATAGTAAACGGTATTCTTTTTGTAATGTGGGTGGTGGTGACTTATTAGTTTGCAGCTAAAACGGTTCGGGTGTTACAGACAATTTTGTGACAATTTTCTTGTCCGGATTCTCTCATGTGTAGAAAACACTGCTTTCACAAGTTCCATGTCATGGAATAGGCACAGGCTTTATATAGCTAGAAAGAGGGGACTGAGCTGCAGCCACTACAAGAAACGGCATGTCTCTAGCATAAACACACAGGGAGCTAATAAATATTAAAAATTACGTCACGTGTGACGCATGGGCGCGTTAATAGACTCTAGGGGTATGCACTTTAAATAAAGTTTAAAGTGCTAAATATCATTACACAAAAAATCATTAGCTTTTAAATCAACCAGAGGTTGAAACCGTAGGTCAATTGTATTGTCCATTTTTTGTTGAATTCTGTGTAATTGAAACGATAGCCGTTGATGACTTTGCAAATGCTACAGTGAGTGGTAAAGTATGGTCACATTTAATTTGCTAAGTTAAAAGTCTTGCTCACATCGGCTATGGAGAGTGTGATCACCCAGAATATATTCCAGTCTGTGCTAGCAAAACAGTCCTGTAGCGTAGCATCCGCGTCATTTAACCACTTCCGTATTGAGCGAGTCACTGGTACCTCCTACTTTAGTTTTTGCATGTAAGCAGGAATCAGGAGGATATAATTATAGTCAGATTTGCCAAATGGAGGGCAAGAGAGAGCTTTGTATGTGTCTCTGTGTGTTGAGTAAAGATGGTCTAGAGTTTTTTTCCCTCTGGTTGCACATGTGACATGCTGGTAGAAATTAGGTAAAACTGATTTAAGTTTGCCTGCATTAAAGTCCTGGCCACTAGGAGCGCCGCTTCTGGATGAGCATTTTCTTGTTTGTCTTATACAGCTTGTTGAGTGCGGTCTTACTGACAGCATCGGTTTGTGGTGGTAAATAGACGGCCACGAATAATATAGATGATAACTCTCTTGGTAGATAGTGTGGTCTACAGCGTATCATGAGTTATTCTACCTCAGGCGAGCAATACCTCAAGACTACTTTAAACAGAGAGCACAGGAGGGGGCTGAGCATTCACCCTCGTGGGGCCCCTGTGTTGAGGATCAGCGTAGTGGAAGTGTTGTTGCCCACCTTTACCACCTGGGGGCGGCCTGTCAGGAAATCCAGGACCCAGTTGCATAGGGCAGGGTTCAGACCCAGGTCCACAAGCATAAAGATGAGCTTAGAGGGCACTATGGTGTTGAAGGCTGAACTGTAGTCAATAAACAGCATTCTTACATAGGTATTTCTCTTGTCCAGATTGGATAGGGCAGTGTGCAGTGCAATGGAGACTGCATCATCTGTGGATCTTTTGGGGCGGTATGCAAATTGCGACGTGGCTGGTTTTACCTTTACAATCCGTGATTGTCTGAGTCCTTGCCACATATGTCTCGTGTCTGAGCTGTTGAATTGCAACTCCACGTTGTCTCTGTACTGACATTTTTCCTGTTTGATTGCCTTATGGAGAGCATAACTGGACTGTTTGTATTCAATCATATTCCCAGTCACATTGCCATGGTTAAATGCAATGGTTTGCACTTTCAGTTTTGCGCGAATGCTGCCATCTATCCACGTTTTGGTTTGGATCAGTTTTAATCGTCACAGAGGGAACAACATCCCCTATACACTTCCTGATGAACGTCAATATTATTCTCTGAGGCAACCCGGAACATGATTCCAATTGGTCAGAATAGCGTTGAATAGACCTTAGCACAGGTACTTCCTGTTTGAGTTTCTGCCTATAGGAACGGAGGAGCAAAATGGAGTCGCGATCTGATTTGCAGAAAGGGGGTTGGGGGAGGGCCTTGTAGCCATCCCGGAAGGGAGAGTAACAATGGTCGAGAGTTTTTGAAGCGTGAGTAGTGTTGATAGAACGTTGGTAGCATTTTCCTCAGATTAGCTTTATTAAAATCACCAGCTATAATAAATGCTGCCTCATGATATGCAGTTTCTAGTTTGCACAAGGCCCAGTTCCTTGAGAGTCATCGTGATATCGGCTTGAGGGGGAATATGCACGGCTGTGACGATAACGAATATAATTCTCTAAGGAAGTAATGCGGTTGGCATTTGATTGTGAGGTATTCTAGGTTGGGTGAACAAAAGGACTTGAGTTCCTGTACGTTACCACAATCCCACCATGAGTAGTTAATCATGAAACATACACCCCCGCCCTTCTTCTTCCCGGAGAGTTCTTTATTACTATCTGCAAGATGTTTTGTAAACCCGGCTGGCTGTAACGATGGGGAGAGTATATCCAGAGAAAGCCATGATTCTGTGAAACAGAGTATGTTACAGTCCCTGATGTCTCTCTGGAAGGAGATCCTCGCCCTGAGCTCATCCCCTTTATTGTCCAGGGATTGAAAATTAGCGAGTAATATACTCAGAAGCGGTGGATTGTGTGCGTGCCTCCTGACTAAAACTATTCTGTGTGTATGTAGGGAAATCTCTTGTGGCAAATGGTAGCCTGTTCATCAAACTGACTACAGTACAGTATCTCATCCAAGGAAAGTAAAAGAAGAGCAAAGGATGTGAGTGAATAAAAATCCCACACCACTTTAACTTGAGAGCGTGTCCACACAGCATTGAATGACAGGTGGGAGTTTGAACTTGTTTGCATTTCAATCCGCCTGTGGTCTTTCTTGGTGCGCCTGAGGAAGTCAGCCTGGGATGTAAATAATGAATAGGGCTTGGCTAAAAGCAACGCTGCTATATTGTGAGAAGCCAGAGCAGCCCTGTTATTAGCTAGGGTAAATAATACATTTCAGTGTGTGGGTAGAGGGTGTGGGTTAAACAGAGATGTAATGTTGACCCCCAGGAACACAGGCATGGATACATGCTGGGAAACGCTGCAGGTTCCAGAGAGCCTCCGCCTTGCACGTATACTCACACACTACACACTACGGTCATATCAAGCTGAAGTGATTGCAATAATCAGAAGGAATATCTTGCCGTGACCATGGTACTGTGCATACTGAATAAAGGGGAATATAGTCTGAGACAGAGCCATATATTTATATTTCATAACTCCTCTAAATATATGGCTCTGGTCTGAGGCATATATTCTGCAGTGATACTTGAATTTTCCATGGCTAATCTTCTCATCAATAAGTAAAAATGAATTTTTATATCCTTTGGGATAAGGTAATTTCACTTGTTTAAACGTGTCAACTGTAATCAATGTGTTTTGGTGGACTATTCCAAACTGTGAGACTGCTCCAAACTGAAACAAAACAAAAAGTTACTCGCTAAACTTTGAGAGAAAGTGGAGCTGCCACTGCCACGAGGTTGGTCTTATTTTAGTTGTAAATTAAAGTGCTCATAAGAAGCGGATCTGATCTGAGCCAATGTGATTCGTAGGCAGAAAAGGCTTGTGTGATATCCGTTTTCCACTTTGAGGGCACTAACAACAGCGCGTTTTCCCGTCACGGAACATCAATAATAAATGGTATTGTCTAATAGTGGTTAAAGATTCAGACCAACGACCAGACCAGACTTTATCAATGTGACATCACTTCCTCTGTGTGAAAGAGGGGGAGGGAGGAGGGAGGGAAAGGGAGGGTGGTTCATCGTTGTTCCAAGGGGGAAGGTGTTTAGGGTGACATCCACAGGATACATAAAAGGCAAGCCAAACAGTAAAAAGGTTTACTATAGGTCCCAACTCCATTACTGCAGGGCGGTTTGATTTAATAAGGCCACAATGACACGGCCATCTTCCTGCTTCTCCTCCACAAGGTTTCACTGAGATTGACTTCGTACAGCCCCAGTGATTAGATTATTCAAAGCCCTGGTAGACAGCAGCAGGTAGGCAGCAGCAGCCTTTTGTAAATATCTCACATTGAAAAGGATGGACGTTTGGATAAAAAAAATTAAAAATGAATGAGATTTGTTTTAATATTTGGAAGATAAATACACAACATAGAGTTTGAGAGAACTATAAACTAGAGTACAAATGGTCAATAGTGCATTGTAAATACATTTACATTACATTTAAGTCATTTAGCAGACGCTCTTATCCAGAGCGACTTACAAATTGGTGCATTCACCTTATGACATCCAGTGGAACAGCCACTTTACAATAGTGCATCTAAATCTTTTAAGGGGGAGGGTTAGAAGGATTACTTTATCCTATCCTAGGTATTCCTTAGAGGTGGGGTTTCAGGTGTCTCCGGAAGGTGGTGATTGACTCCGCTGWCCTGGCGTCGTGAGGGAGTTTGTTCCACCATTGGGGGGCCAGAGCAGCGAACAGTTTTGACTGGACTGAGCGGGAACTGTACTTCCTCAGWGGTAGGGAGGCGAGCAGGCCAGAGGTGGATGAACGCAGTGCCCTTGTTTGGGTGTAGGGCCTGATCAGAGCCTGAAGGTACGGAGGTGCCGTTCCCCTCACAGAATAGAAGTTGGGTTGCAGTTCAACATCTGTTAGGATCTGTGGAATGGCACTCCTGAACTCAGAGCGACGTGTTCTACGTTGGCTATGTTTTCATTGAGTCTGGAGTGGAATACTTGATATTTGTCCTACAAGGACTTCTGATTGGTCAACCCCAGGCTAGGGTTGGGGGTTATAAGTGGCATCCTGTGCTTTGTTCTGGGAAAAAAGCTGAGAACATGGAGACTGAACATCTGACTCCCAGCATAACATCTTGATTTGTCCTCTCTGAATGAACCAATTTTTCTCCCCCTGATTTGCTTTGGAGTTTTTGTTATTGAAGAATAACATAAATTGCTAACAGATTTAATAAAGAAGTTAGGTCCTTAACATTTAGATATATCTACTGACTCCAAGTGAAGAGGCTGTCAGCCAGTGCTAAAAAAAGAAGGTCCAGTGTTACCCAACTCTGTGATGATCTGTATTCTCATTGGACAGAGCTTAAAAAGAGGCAATCAGCAGTTGCTACATCCAGTTTTGGAATTGGTCAGTCCTTGCATCCATAGCTCTGTCTGTGAATTTGAGACTGGTTACATTTCTCCAGCCCTATTCCTCAGCGTTTTACCAAAACGGGATGAGAAAAAGTTTTGTTATTGTTTCTACTACTGATTGCAGCTTTAACAATGTTCAACAAGTTTGATTGAAACAGGAATAGAAACACAGTTATTGACAAGACTATATAGACTAAGGTGGTCATGTTAAAGCAGCATTATCGAGAGTGAACCTGCAAGTAAGCATTTAATTGCACTGCGTTGCGTTTTGACCGGCTTACATATCACCAGGGATTAGGGTTGGTGTTGATCTTTTATTCTCTCATAATGACAGGAAAACGTCCATGAACAAATGCTTGCTGCCCTAATACGCCAAACTCCTCTCTTCCACATGGGTACAGTAGACAAGGCTATTAAATGTAAATATACAGTAGCCTATAGGCCTAGGCTAGCAAACTTTCTCAATGACAGCCAGGCGTTTTGTACAGTACAGTACGTGACGTGCACTTGCGAACAGCTATGTTGTGTCTCTGACTGATTAAATTATATGACAGGCGATTTTATCAAATCGATTACCTAATGTTTGATTGATTACGTGATTGAATTAAACCATGCAACAGTTAACTCATTAATAACCTAGGGCACCATGGAAGAGTGTTTATAGAGCTGCTGTCTTGTCTTCCGGATAAACTCTCAAATATCTGAAGATCTTTTATGTCAATAGCAGTCAATTATTAATCGTCACCTTATTCAGTCTCATCTGAACGTCATAAAATGATTGGTTATCTTCACGAACCCTGACTAACAAGTTGAATCAGCAATACAAAAATTGGCTTAATTATTTATTTACTAAATACGTAAATAATCTCACAGAATTACATATACACAGGATGGATCATACATCAATTACTAATCATGTCATAAAAGAAAAAGTCCCTGGTGGACGAAACCGATATGACGGCTGGTTACACAAAGATAGGGGGTTGGGTTTGAATGAAAGAGCGGGAAGACTGAGGGTCAAAGGGGATTGGGTCTCTATCGGACCATGAGAAGCTATGCTACCGTAAATACAGAATCTTATGCATTCTAATAACTGCCCATTCGGAAAAGGAAAATGCAACATATATATTTACACTGAGCTACGCTTCGAAAGATGGGTCGAAGATGGAAGACTGGTTTGCCCAGCAGAGTTCGCCATTGTCCATTGAAGAATCTTTCTGGTCATAGTGTTATAGAGCGCATACGTTGTACCCTGTCGTTCTTATTAGGATAATTTTTTTCCTAGGCCACATACGTTTATAGCTGCAGCTGAGAACACGACTTCTAGGATGTATCACTTCTTCTTTAGTGAATAAGAGTTCAAAGTTCATACCATTTTGCCATAATCTGCTCATGCTGAATTCTGGCTGATCTAGTAGAAATTCATCCTTCCAGCGTGGTGATCGTCACCTCCACGTGATCTGGTCTCATGTAAAATGTGTAGAGTGTACTACACATTTTAGAGTGTACTGTATATTGAACCATTCGCAACCACAGCTCACGCTGGAGTTTGCTTAGTCTGACGTGAATTGGGTCACGGGGGCTTTTATACCGGAGAAGAGAAGTGCGTGTTTCATCCCTCTCCAACCAATGTCTGTTCACTTGGGCGTGGCCACTGAGTGAGCATACTTTACTTATGAAAACAATTCTCTCATTTAGAAGGCTAAAATTACATTTAATCTTTTCACAAATTGTTTCATATTTAAACATTTAAGTTGCACAACAATTCCATGTGAATCGGATAACTAGAATGTGTAGAATTCCCAAGATACAATTTATGTTGTCCTGTCATCAGTAATAATGTCCCAGACAACAACTGATCTGACATCATATTCTTTTTTATAATTTTTTTTATTATTTATTATTTTTTTAAATACATTTTACCCCCTTTTCTCCCCAATTTTCGTGGTATCCAATCGCTAGTAATTACTATCTTGTCTCATCGCTACAACTCCCGTACGGGCTCGGGAGAGACGAAGGTCGAAAGTCATGCGTCCTCCGAAGCACAACCCACCAAGCCGCACTGCTTCTTAACACAGCGCGCCTCCAACCCGGAAGTCAGCCGCACCAATGTGTCGGAGGAAACACCGTGCACCTGGCCCCCTCGGTTAGCGTGCACTGCGCCCGGCCCGCCACAGGAGTCGCTGGAGCGCGATGAGACAAGGATATCCCTACCGGCCAAACCCTCCCTAACCCGGACGACGCTAGGCCAATTGTGCGTCGCCCCACGGACCTCCCGGTCGCGGCCGGCTGCGACAGAGCCTGGGCGCGAACCCAGAGACTCTGGTGGCGCAGCTAGCGACATCATATTCTTTAAGTACAAATGGATATATTTAACTGGTTGGATTACAGAAATATTGTTCAATTGACAACCTTTTGATGTTACTGTATTGCAACTCTCTGTGGTAACAAAGGAATTTCAAAAGTCCAATGTTGTAGAGTGGAGAGAGAAGGGGGAAAGGTATTTATGGGGGGTCATAAACCGGTGGGGGGGAAGAGAGGATTTTATGACCCTCACCCAACAGGGCAAAGTCATGACAGCTAACAACACAATATTGCCAAAATAGTATGACAAACAAAAAACACATGACATATCAGATAATGACAGGAAAAACGTCCATAAAGAAAATGCTGTGCTGCCCTTGTACGCCAACTCATCTGCAAAATACAAAGTTTCAAGTTTAATGTCATGTGCACAAGTACAGTGAAATGCCTTTCTTGCAAGCAAAAGAAATACAAGGAAAGGGGACATGAATAGCCATGCAAGCCCAATGATGACATGTACAGTAAAATGTACAGTAGCTAGGTGGCACATATAGTATTAAAAGATCTACAGAAAAAAGGTTAATAAATGATTGAAATACATATATATATATATATATATCCCAATAAAATGGTTGGAGACCATTATTATACACTGTCAATGACCATGTAAACTCATGAGTGTTTTAATATATAGGATTGATTCTGATTTACATGGGACAATTTTACATAGGTACAGTAGAAAGAGAAGAGGTAAGGGGGGCAGTGGATGTTTATGAGGGGGAATACAGAAGGAGAAGGAAGTCTGCAACATTCAACAGGGCACTTACAACAATCAAATGAATGTACTGTAATATCAGGAACACTTAACATGTGTACCATGTTTATCTTGTGCATTTGACCAATACCCTTGGTTTGATTACTTCTACTTAATTGGGTTCTGTCTCCACATTATTCAGTTAATATTGAAAGAACCCCTTAAACGACACCAATCTCTTAGTTACCGCCAATAGATTCATTAGCCTAATTATTTGATGAACTTGTAAATCTCATAGAAGCATAATTCACAACAGTGTGCATGAATGACTCAGCTCGGGCCAGTAACCGAAAGGTTGCTGGATCGAATCCCGGAGCTGACAAGGTAAAAATCTGTCATTCCCTGGGCGCCAAAGACGTGGATGTCGATTATGGCAGCCCCCCGCACCTCTCTGATTCAGAGGGGTTGTGTTAAATGCGGAAGACACATTTCAGTTGAATGCATTCAGTTGCACAACTGATTAGGTTTTCCCCTTTCCCCCTTCATTCATGCCAGTAAAACTAGCTGCAATCTAGAATCCAAAATCAACCCTCAAAACAATGTTTTCATACATACAGTGCAGCAGACCCACCAATATATTTAAATGATGCAGTTTGTAATTTGCAGTGAATTAGTAAATCAAAGTGATTGCCTTGAGCAGCCTTTACTCCATTTCAATCACACACTAATTACTATAATTAATGTCTAAAATGCATTCCACTCTTGTGTTGTCTCTAACTCCCTCTCTTCCTCCCTCCCTCCCTCCCTCCAATTCTCTTCCCAAAATAATCATGACTTATTCTCTTTCTCCTTCTAAACACAAAAGGAAGACATCTTCTGCCACACAATTTCTGAAAGGTGAGATTTGCACACGTGTGCTTATGCACATGCATGTACGCGCGTGCACAACCACACACACACACAGACACACACACACAAGCGCACACACACACGCACACACCCAGTGTCACTCAAGAAAATTGGTTCTGACAGGCATGACAACGGGCTCCTCGTCTCTTCAGAATTCCTCTAATAAGTGGAAATGAAGTTTAGATTAGAAAATAACTTAACTAAAAGGTTATTCAAATTGGATGACATGCCTGAAAAACCAGTCTGACATAACATTGGGGAAGTATACACTCTCAGAAATAAAGTTTCTATCTGGATCTTTAAAGGGTTCTTCGCTGTTCCCATACGAGAACCCTTTTTGATTCCAGGTAGAATCCTTTCCACAGTTGGTTCTTCATGGTACCCAAAAAGGTTCCACCTGGAACCAAAAAGAGTTCTCCAATGAAGACAGCCGAATAACCTTTTGGAACCCTTTTTTCTAATAGTTTAGAATGAGCTTCCCTTGAGATCATCTTAAAAGACCAGGCAGATCACAGCATAAATGTCCCTTTCCTCTATCAAAGAGATAAAGTAATGACATGTCACAGGTTAATAGGGATAATAGCCACTGGTAACTCCCATTTAGAACACTAATGACCTCATCTATACATTGAAGTCACATGACCACTTCAATTCTTTCTCCCTTTACCACTATAGGACTAAATGTCCACAGTTGGCAGAGAGTCATAGTCTGCTGCTCATAGCTATCTATTGATTAAGAGCCACCTCTGCCCTCCCTACCAGCCTCCACCAGTAATAACAGGAGCCCACCTCTTTATTAATGTCTCCCTCCTGTCTCACCTCACTCCATCACGCTCACCGACATCGTGAACTTTCTCTCTCACTGTACACTCTTAGAAAAAATGTGCTGCCTAAAACCTAAAAGCTGTCCCCTTTGAAGAACCCTTTTTGGTTCCAGGTAAAACCCTTTTGGTTCCAGGTAGAACCATTTTGGGTTCCAGGTAGAACCCTTTCCACAGATGGTTCTACATGGAACCCAAAAGAGTTCTACCTGGAACCATAAAGGGTTCTACATGGAACCAAAAAGGGTTATCCTATGGGGACAGCCGAAGAACCCTTTTGGAACCCTTTTTTCTAAGAGTGTAGTCCTGGAGGGGCCTCAGAACAAGCAGAGAGAGGATTGGTCAGTCACTCCACACTAGTGTGAGGTAGCTAGCGAGCATGGAGCTCTAACTCTCCTCTCAGCTGTCTTTGATGTGGGACCCGGGGGCACTCTGGGGTCCTGACACTGATGAGGCACGAGGCCTAGGGCAGACATAGAGCACTGTGTGAGGAAAATCAGCAGCCAGGGCGGTGAACCCTATGCCTCCCCAATTTCAAGGGGTAATAAATAAAAGAACAGAGAGTGGAAAATAAACACTCACTGGCGTAGTGTACAGATACACAGGCAAGCACGCACGCACACACACGCACACTCAGTGTTAGCTTCCTCTATGCTCTCAGTAAACAGTTTGTCATGTTGAGAAAGTGAAGCTGTCCCAGCCTCTGTGTGTTTGTGTGTGTGATGTGATGTGCTGGTTGGACTGTGTGCTCTCCCCTCATCATTCTCCCCCGACGCCTTGTTGATAAGCAGATTGGAAATCAACTAATTCTCAATTAGCCTGTTAAAGGGTAGTGTCATCATGCCTCCTGTAGATGTTAATGACCTAACTGGTCCTGTACAAAATGATGGTGAGGATATAGAAGATGAGGAAAACAATGTGATGACAATTATGTCAATGTTAAACACACATAAGAAAACCAGATGTGATGGGTGAAATCAAACAAAATAAACAGGAACACTGAAAGTTGAGTTGAATGTTTCTGTCTAGCCAACTAAATGCAGGCCTGTGACCCACAACTGTTGAAATATTTACACACACACTTTGGCAGTTCACTGAGGAGAATGTCAGAAATTGCTGTTAGTGGAAACTGCTGAGCGACAAAGCAAATGGTGGGAAATCTACTGACCATTGAAACCTAGAGGATAGAAACCTTAGAACCCTGTTCTTGAACCATCTGAATCCCAGGTGACTCTGCAGCACTGTTTAGGATTATCTTTCAAAGAAAAAACGTTCTACGGAGGAAAAAGTGCTGAACTTCCAGGCTGAGGCAGGGTTCTGGAGCTGTTCAGAGATAAGGACGGAGGGAAGGGGAGAGGAGAGGAGAGGATGGAGAGCAGAGGAGTATAGGGTGCACTCGGGCGGCAGGTTGCCTATCGGTTAGGAGCAATATGCCAGTAACCGAAAGGTCGCTGGTTTAAATCCCTGAGCTGGCAAGGTGTACAAAATCTGCAGTTCTGTCCTTGAACAAGGCAGTTAGCACCGAACAACAACTGGTCTTCAGGTGCCTATGACGTCGATTAAGGCAGCCCCCCCGGATCTCTCTGATTCAGAGGCGTTGGGATAAATGAGAAAGATACGTCCTGGTTGAATGTATTTAGTTGTGCAACTGACTAGGAATCCCCTTTCCCCCTTAGAAAAAAAAGGTGCTATCTAGAACCTAAAAGGGTTCTTCTGCTGTTCCCATAGGATAACCATTTTTGGTTCCAGGTAGGGTTTTTTGGTTCCACAGGGGGTTCTACATGGAACCCAACAGGGTTCTATGTGGAACCAAAAAGGGTTCTCCCTGGAGCTGAAAAGGGTTCTCCTATAGGGACTTTTTTCTAAGAGTGTGTAGCTGCAGGCATTCAGAATAGCATACAGCACAGATAAGCCAGCAGAGGCTGATTTTTGCTTTGAAGGGGATATCGATACACACACACACACATACACAAACACACACGCTCTCTCTCTCACACACACACACACACACACACCACAGCACACACACACACACACACACACACACACACACACACACACACACACACACACACACACCAACACACACACAACACACACCACACACACACACACACACACACACACACAGAACAGACAGACAGACAGACAGACAGACAGACAGACAAACAAGCACACATATTTTATGATCCATCACTATTGTATTACTCTCTTCATCATCATTCTCCATCAGATGAAAGGAGAGGTAAAACTACTGTGAAAGTTCACTAGTTATCTCTTTTTTTCTGAAGTGCAATCTGATGTCAACTGCCTTCATGTATTTACAGTGTGTATGTGTGTGTGTAAGTATGTGTGAGGGAATGTGGCATGGCAGCCTCTCCACACACTATTGCACTGTTATGACATTGCCTTGCACTGGTCCTATAAATATCTCATGGCAGAACACCTGTTCTCAAAGGATACACACACAACACACACACAACCATACACTCCTGAAAACAGCACAACAAAATGTTAAGATCTGTGAAGACTCATTAAATAAGAGCCAACATCAGGACTGTTTCTGGCGAGCCTCGGGTTTTTGTGCTTTGATTCGGTCTTTCTTTTTCTATTTCAAACTGCAAAACTTTTCACTACCTTTATATAGAGCTGCACCTTTTCTTCTGTTTAAATTTTGATCACAATAGATTTTTCAGATGTTCGACAACTTTTCTCTTTCTGCCAGGTGGATGGGATGAGTGGAAAAACTGAAGTCCCACTGGTAACAGGTATCAGGGTTGCTTGGTGGTTTCATCGTGCTCTGCTGACACACCCTGTGGGGGCTATATGAGGTAGAGGTATCCATTAAACTTGACCATTACAAGATATTTCACCTCAGTCAGGTTGTGCCTGAGGCCCACCATGGGTGTAAGGCATGATAATGATGGAGGATCATACACACACACACACATTCTTGACGCACAAGCATATTCACACCCGCACTCACACACACAGTGTTTTCATCTCTATATTGCACATGTTTTGATCTCTATATAGCAAATTTTTTCCACTTGCTTTGATATCTCTTTATCTAAAGAAAGCCAGCAGCGTACCACCCTGCATACCACTGCTGGCTTACTTCTGAAGCTAAGCAGGATTGGTCCTGGTCAGTCCCTGGATGGGAGACTAGATGCTGCTGGAAGTGGTGTTGGAGGGTCAGTAGAGGGTCACTCTTTTCTCTGGTCTAAAACATATTCCAATGCCCCAGGGCAGTAATAGGGGAGACTGCCCTGTGTAGGGTGCTGTCTTTCAGATGGGACGTTAAATGGGTGTCCTGTCTCTCTGAGGTCATTAAAGATCCCATGGCACTTATCGTAAGAGTAGGGTTGTTAACCCTGGTGTCCTGGCTAAATTCCCAATCTGGTCCTCAAACCATCACGGTCACCTAATAATCCCCAGTTTACAATTGGCTCATTCATCCTCCCCCTAACTATTCCCCAGGTTGTTGCTGTAAATGAGAATAGGTTCTCAGTCAACTTACCTGGTAAAATAATAAAAATAAATAAATCAGGTGTACCTAAAATAGGCATTATTATTCCCTCCCCATTCCTTTGACCGGTTGACATTTTTTCTCCACAATTTTCTGAGGAATGAGTGCATTACTGTAGAATCATGCAGAGGGCATATAGCAGATAGGCAAAATATGTTTCTGACACATGGTCTGACAAGGTCTGGGAGTTGGCATCTCTGTAAGGTGTATAAGGTCAGTCTGAGCAGAAGAAACACAGCTCGCCATCTATCCACAAGTTAACACTATGAGCACAAACACACCATGCCCAGCGCTAAAGGCCAGAGTTCTTATAATCCGAATGAAAGTAGTCTTCACCAAAGAAAACTAAAGGTAGAATCTGACCCGGCATCAGTTAATAGGAGCTAACCCCCCCATCAAGGGCACTTTACCTGGCTTCTAGATAGAACCAGAAACAATCTATAACTGGACCTGACTGCAAACTGAAGGACTCCATGATTCAGAATATATGCTGGAGGCAAAAGGACAACACATTGCTTGTTCTTGTTGTTTCACATTCGTTGATTTGAGTAAGAATTCCTGTTTGAGTAAGTGACTTTTTGCAAAGAAGCCAAGACAAGATACTTGATGCTGAATTGACCCTGTTGTTGTGAATTATAGATGTGCAAAAATAATCAACTAAAACATTCTCTTCTGAGGCCTCATCCCCATCAATACTTTAGTTTCCATCAGCATAATAGCTGTAATATTTTTTCAGGGATTGTCGCAATGATTTATATTTAATTTGCAACAGCGGCAGCATGAGAATAGTACAGTTCTTCTCAGCAATGTGTTCTTTATAACAGATACATTGAAGAGGAGAGGAAACAAAAGCCAATAGAAAACCAGGGGCGTTCCTAGGATTTGAAGACATTGGGGGCTTGGCACAGAGCCAGTAGGGGAGTCCTCCCCCAGCCCCAAAAATAAGGCAGTTCAACAGCGAAATGCATGGATTTGGTGCACATTGAGATGAACACTGAGAGATTAGTTATTTTTCAGGTAACTTCCCCTTCTCACCTGCCACAGCAGACACTGTCAGTACTCAATTACAGTAGCTACTGTGGGTCTCTCAACTCTGGAACATTCTCTACTCTCTACTCTGGAACACATACATCTACAGGGTATTGCCAACAACCTCCATACCACTCAACAACTTCAAACATAGACACTGACCTGTCCAATGAGCCACACTGATTAAAGAATCCCAGTACTCAAACACCCTCACCCTCTCTTCTCACACACACACCACACACCACACACACACACACACACACACACACACACACACACACACCACACACACCACACCACACACACACACACACACACACACCAACACACAACACACACACACACAACACACGTGGCAGGAAGTAGAATCCATTGAGCAGCTTTCCAGTGTTACTCTACTGTTTTCTCACCCCTCCTCTGCCTCTCTTCATCGCTTTCTCTGTGTCTGCTGTTGTTGTCTGTTGCATCCTAAGATGCTGGGTTCTTTTACTGAAGCGTGCTGATAATAAACGGAACAGATATATTTCATGTTCTCCTTAATACATTCCTTAATACAACCACAGCAGGTAACCTAGTGGTTAGAGCATTGGGCCAGTAATCAAACGGTTGCTGGATTGAATCCCTGAGCTGACATGGGAAACATCTGTTGTTCTGCCCCTGGCCAAGGCAGTTAACCCACTGATCCCTGGTAGGCTGTCATTGTAAATAAGAATTTGTTTTTAACTGACTTGCCTAGTTAAATAAAAAAACATTCCAGTTGACAGTCAGCCCAATACATCATTGAACTTTACCCGCCCATGCATCTCGTAATCCAATAAGTTCAATGCCAGAACGGAATCCCCATTGTCACGTTTTTATTCAAATAACTCAAACCCCGCATAAAAATCCCATTGGCTACTTGCAACCATTTAACTTCTTATGGCTGGGTGGCAGTATTGAGTAACTTGGATGAATAACGTGCACAGAGTAAACTGAGTGCTACTCAGGCCCAGAAGCTAAGAAATGCATATTATTAGTAGATCTGGATAGAAAACACTCTGAAGTTTCTAAAACTGTTTGAATTATGTCTGTGAGTATAGCATAACTCATATGGCAGGCAAAAAACAGAGAAAAGAATCCAACCAGGAAGTGGGATATCTGAGGGTTGTAGTTTTTCAACACATCGCCTATCCAAGATACAGTGTAAATTTGGTTCGATTGCACTTCCTAAGGCTTCCACTAGATGTCAACAGTCTTTAGAACCTTGTTTGAGGCTTCTACTGTGAAGGAGGAGAGAATGAATTCTGTTTCAACCAGAGGTCTGGCAGAGTGCCATGAGCTCAGTCTCGCGCGCACCCGTGAGGGTTAGCTGCGTTCCATTGCATTTCTAAAGACAAAGGAATTCTCCGGTTGAAACATTTTTGAAGATTTATGTTAAAAACATCCTAAAGATTGATTCTATACATCGTTTGACATGTTTTTACGAACTGTAACGGAACTTTTAAAATTTTCGTCTGGACCTAGTGCTCGCGCCTCATGAATTTGGATTTGTGACCTAAACGCGCGAACAAAAAGGAGGTATTTGGACATAAATGATGGACTTTATCGAACAAAACAAACATTTATTGTGGAACTGGGATTCCTGGGAGTGCATTCTGATGAAGATCATTAAAGGTAAGTGAATATTTATAATGCTATTTCTGACTTCTGTTGACTCCACAACATGGCGGGTACCTGTATGGCTTGTTTTTGTGTCTGAGCGCCGTACTCAGATTATTGCATGGTGTGCTTTTTCCGTAAAGTTGTTTTGAAATCTGACACAGCGGTTGCATTAAGGAGAAGTGGATCTATAATTCCATGTATAACACTTGTATTTTCATCAACATTTATGATGAGTATTTCTGTAAATTGATGTAGATCTCTGCAAAATCACCGGATGTTTTGGAAGCAAAACATTACTGACCATAACGCGCCAATGTAAACTTAGATTTTTGGATATAAATATGAACTTTATCGAACAAAACATACATGTATTATGTAACATGAAGTCCTATGAGTTTCATCTGATGAAGATCATCAAAGGTTAGTGATTAGTTTTATCTCTATTTCTGCTTTTTGTGACTCCTCTCTTTGGCTGGAAAAATGGCTGTGTTTTTCTGTGACTAGTTGCTGACCTAACATAATCGTTTTGGTGTGCTTTCGTCGTAAAGCCTTTTTGAAATCGGACACTGTGGTGGGATTAACAAGTTTGTCTTTAAAATGGTGTAATATACTTGTATGTTTGAGGAATTTTTATTATGAGATTTCTGTTGTTTGAATTTGGCACCCTGCACTTCCACTGGCTGTTGTCATATCGATCCCGTTTGAATGGGATTTCAGCCGTAAGAAGTTAAATTTAAACTCATTAACGCATAATACATTTCTCAGTATACCACACTCCTCCCTGGAAATTCTCACTTCCTCTGGAAACATCCTTGATGAACATTATGGGTTTTCCAAAACAGTTTTTCACATATCATATCATGCTTCTTACACAATTTTTCTTTAGTCTGCACCAAGTATGTTACAGGACCAAGTACCCTTTTCACAACCATAGGTACCCATTTCTCTCTCTCTCCTCCCTGGTAATCTCGGACAACCACTGTTTTTCCCAATTTAAAAAAAGTCCTGACTTGTCCTTCTCTAGAGCCTGTTTGAGATTCTGTACAAGTCGCTCTGCTGCGCCATTTGAAGCTGCATGATATGGAGCCGACTGGATGTGTTTCACCCCATTCAACTGGAAGAATGTCTCCATCTTGTTTGACACCAGCTGTGGCTATTTTCTGAAACACACTCCTCAACTAACCCATAGGTTGAGAACATTACACAGAGTGTCTCTACTGTGGCTGTAGCTGAAGTATTACTCATACACTTTACTTCTGGCCAACGTAAGTATGCATCCGGAACTACTAAGAACTGGTGCTTTCCCTTTTCAGCAAAATCGATATGGATGCGCTGCCAGGGCCTCTCAGGCCATTTCCAAGGATGCACTAACGCAAGGTTCGGCATACACTATCGGTCCAAAGTTTTAGAACACCTACTCATACTCAGGGTTTTTCTTTATTCTTACTGTTTTTTACATTGTAGAATAATAGTGAATGCATCAGCACTATGAAATAACATGAATCATGGAATCATGAAGTAACCAAAAAAGTGAAATAGCCACCCTTTGCCTTGATGACAGCTTTGCACACTCTTAGTATTCTCTCAACCAGCTTCACCTGGAATGCTTTTCCAACAGTCTTGAAAGAGTTCCCACATATGATGAGCACTTGTTGGCTGCTTTTCCTTCACTCTGCGGTCTGACTCATCCCAAACCATCTCAATTTGTTTGAGGTCGGGAAATTGTGGAGACCAGGTCATTTGATGCAGCACTCCATGACTCTCCTTCTTGGTCAAATAGCCCTTACTCAGCCTGCAGGTGTGTTGGGTCATTGTCCTGTTGAAACAAATGATAGTCCCACTAAACCCAAACCAGAAGGGATGGCGTATTGCTGCAGAATGCTGTGATAGCCATGCTGGTTAAGTGTGCCTTGAATTCTAAATAAATCACAGACAGTGTCACGAGCAAAGCACCCCCACACCATAACACACACCATAACACCTCCTCCTCCATGCTTTACGGTGGGAAATACACATGCGGAGATCATCTGTTCACTCACCACCCTACCTCTCACAAAGACACAGCGGTTGGAACCAAAAATCTCAAATTTGGCTACATACCAAAGGACACATTTCCACTGGTCTAATGTCAATTGCTCGTGTTTCTTGGCCCAAGCAAGTCTCTTCTTATTATTGGTGTCCTTTATTAGTGGTTTCTTTGCAGCAATTCGACCATGAAGGCCTGATTCACACAGTCTCATCTGAACAGTTGATGTTGAGATGTGTCTGTTACTTGAACTCTGTGAAGCATTTATTTGGGCTGCAATTTCTGAGGCTGGTAACTCTAATGAACTTATCCTCTGCAGCAGAGGTAACTCTGGGTCTTCCATTCCTTTGGAGGTCCTCATGAGAGCCAGTTTCATCATAGCGCTTGATGGCTTTTGCAAGTTCTTGAAATGTTCCGTATTGACTGACCTTCATGTCTTAAAACTTCTTATGGATAGGGGGCAGTATTCAGATTGGATGAATGAGGTGCCCAATGTGCCCAAAACTGCCTGTTACTCAGGACCAGAAGCTAGGATATGCATATCATTGGTAGTGTTGGATAGAAAACACCCTAAAGTTTCCAAAACTGTTAAAATAATGTCTGTGAGTATAACAAAACTGATATAGCATGCGAAAACCCGAGGAGAATCTATCTGCAATTTTTTGGGGGGGACTCACCTCTCATTATAATGGCTGTCTATGTTAATATAAAAGGAATAACTCCCAGATTGCAGTTCCTCGGGCTTCCAGTAGATGTCAACAGTCCTTAGAAAGAGTTTCAGGCTTGTTTTTTGAAAAATGAGCTAGAATTTGTAGTTTTTCTAAGTGGCTCCCATTTTGGCTGTAGTGTTATGACGCGCGTGGATGAGAGCGCGCACTTCGTTATTTATCTCCGGTATTGAATTTACTATTCTCCGTCTTAAATTTTATCGTTTCTTTACATAGTAGGGTACCTGCGGATTGATTAGAACGTTGTTTGACTTGTTTAGACAAAGTTTATTGATAGTGTTTGAGATTAATTTTGTATGCATTTTGAACGAGGGGGAACAGGTGGATTATTGAATGAAACGCGCCAACTAAACTGACATTTTTGGAACAAAACGACCATTTGTGATGTAGCTGGGACCCTTTGGATTGCAAACAGAGGAAGATCTTCAAAGGTAAGGGATTTATTTTATTGCTATTTCTGACTCTGCTTGTTTGAAAAAAGCATTTTATTTTGTATGCGGGGCGCTGTCCACAGATAAACGCATGGTATGCTTTCGTCGTAAAGCTTTTTTGAAATATGACAAAGCGGCTGGATTAACAAGAAGTTAAGCTTTTAACCGATGTATAACACTTGTATTTTCATGAATGTTTAATATTACGAATTTTGTATTTTGAATTTCACGCTCTGCAATTTCACCGGATGTTGTCGAGGCCAGGCGCTAGCGGTACGCCTTTCCCAAAAAGGTTTTAACTTCTTATGGGCAGGTGGGACGGTATCGTGGCAGCATTTTCACGTTTGGATGAAAAGCATGCCCAGAGTAAACTGCCTCCTACTTAGTCCCAGATGCTAATATATGCATATTATTATTAGTATTGGATAGAAAACACTCTGAAGTTTCGAAAACTGTTTGAATCATGTCTGTGACTATAACAGAACTTATTTGGCAGGCAAAACCCAGAGGACAAACCATTCAGAATTATTATTTTTTTGAGGTCACTCTCTTTTCAATGCGTTTCATTGGGAATCCAGATTTCTAAGGGACTGAATGTGTGATTTCATAAGAGTAACATTTTTATTTGAATTTGGCGCTCTGCATTTTCACTGGATGTTGGCCAGGTGGGACGCTACCATCCCACATATCCCAGAGAGGTTAATACATTCCAGTTGACCATTCTCTACAGTATCTTCAGCCCAACTCACCAACTTATCATTAAACTTTACCTGCCCTTGCATCTTGTAATCCAATCACTTCAATGCCAGAACGGACACCCCATTGTCAATTGTTAATTCAAATAACTATGCTTACAAATCCCAATGGCTGCTTGCAACCATTTTAAATCTAAACTCATTTACACATAATACATTTCTCAATACACCTGTCACGTTCCTGACCTGTTTTCTGTTGTTTTGTATGTGTGTGATGGTCAGGGCGTGAGTTTTGGGTGGGCAGTCTATGTTTGCTGTTTCTATGTTGGTTTTGGGTTGCCTGGTATGGCTCTTAATTAGAGGCAGGTGTTTTGCGTTTTCCTCTAATTGAGAGTCATATTAAGGTAGGTTGTTCTCACTGTTTGTTTGTGGGTGATTGTCTTCCGTGTCTGTGTCTGCGTACCACACGGGACTGTAGCGTTTGTTCGTTTGTTATAGTCTGTACCTGTTCCTATGTGCTTCGTGTTTTATGTAAGTACTCATGGTGTAGGTCAGTCTACATTCGTTTTTTGTTATTTTGTAATCCTTCCCAGTGTTTGTTTTCGTGTCTCGTCGATTGATTTAATAAATCATTATGTATTCAAAACCCGCTGCATTTTGGTCGAATCACTACTCCTCCTCTTCGTATGAAGGGGAGGAGGAACACCGTTACAACACCACACCACACTGTCTCTTAGTCTTCTATTTTTTCTGTCTCTTGTCTACCCTCCTCTCTCGCCCTGTCCTGGTTTGTAAAAAGTGTAAAAGTAAACAATTGTTTTAATAGTAATTTCACAGGCTTTTCACCTCACCTGCAAATTCTTTGTAACCATGTCTGACTTTTTTCACTGCCTGTTTTCACCGGTTACAATTTGTGCAAATAATATAACTAATTAGAATCATAGAGCAGATTGAAGTGATATTGTCTACTTGTGCTCTCACACCACACAACTTCTTCTCTCTGCCATCTGTCCTCTTCCGTCACTTTGTTCTATTGTCGTTGCCGTCACAGGATCTTGTTTGTTACTCTCCTTTGTCTATCCTCTTTTGTTATGGCCTGTTCTTCTGGTGTCTACTTCATCATATCCTACTCTTCTGTTGCTGTTTCTGTGTCTTGTATCCTGTGGTGTTCTCTCCATATATCCTCTTTTTCTGTTGCTTCTCTGTGTCTCTGTGTGGTGTCCCCTCCATCATATCCTACTCAGTTGGTGTCTCTGTGTCATCTCTGATGTGTCTCTCCCATCAATATTATTCTGCATGTTGGCTTGTCTCTGTGTCTTGTCTGTGTCTCCCTCCATGTCCTACTCTTCTGTTGCTCTCTGTGTCTTGTTTGGTGTCTCTCCATCATGTCCTACTCTTCTGTTGCTCTTGTGTCTTGTCTGTTGTCTC
>NC_036844.1:16485076-16522320 GCF_002910315.2 Salvelinus sp. IW2-2015
CTTAGGTGTGAATTTCAGTACTTCACCATAACATTTCCTACTGGTTTCCTCACGGTTCGAGAATGTTAAGAAACAACATTTGTCTGTGGGAATTTCAGTATTCAGTATGAAGTTTTCTGCATGGTTCTATTTAAAGTCATGTCCATTAGTAACATTCAATGAACATTCTAAGAATATTTCTTAAAAACATACATTCTGTTCTCAGCATCAACAAAACTCTCTCTATCCTCAAACAGATTACCGACCATTTCGAATCCCACCGTACCTTCTCCGCTATGCAATCTGGTTTCAGAGCTGGTCATGGGTGCACCTCAGCCACGCTCAAGGTCCTAAACGATATCATAACCGTCATCGATAAGAGACAATACCGTGCAMCCGTATTCATCGACCTGGCCAAGCCTTTCGACTCTGTCAATCACCACATTCATATTGGCAGACTCGACAGCCTTGGTTTCTCAAATGATTACCTCACCTGGTTTACCAACTACTCTCTGATAGAGTTCAGCGTGTCAAATCGGAGGGCCTGTTGGCACTGTCTCAGATCGGAGGGCCTGTTTCGGAGGGAGGGCCTGTTTCGGATCGGAGGGCCTGTTTACCAACTACTCTCTGATAGAGTTCAGGGTGTCAAATCGGAGGGCCTGTTGTCCGGACCTCTGACAGTCTCTATGGGGGTGCCACAGGGTTCAATCCTTGGGCCGACTCTCTTCTCTGTATACATCAATGATGTTGCTCTTGCTGCTGGTGATTCTCTGATACACCTCTACGCAGACGACACCATTCTGTATACTTCTGGCCCCTCTTTGGACACTGTGTTAACTAACCTCCAGACAAGCTTCAATGCCATACAASTCTCCTTCCGTGGCCTCCAACTGCTCTTAAATGCAAGTAAAACTAAATGCATGCTATTCAACCGATCGCTGCCCGCACCTGCCCGCCCGTCCAGCATCACTACTCTGGACGTCTCTGACTTAGAATACGTGGACAACAACAAATACCTAGGTGTCTGGTTAAATTGTAAACTCTAGGGGGCAGCATTTTCACGTTTGGATGAAAAGCATACCCAAATTCAACTACCAGCTACTCATCTCCAGAAGATAAGATATGCATATTATTAGTAGAATTGGATAGAAAACACTCTGAAGTGAGTATAACAGAACTTATTTAGCAGGCGATACCCCGAGGACAAACCATTCAGATTTTTTTTTGTTTGAGGTCACTCTCTTTTCAATGAGTTTCCATTGGGAAACCAGATTTCTAAGCGAATTGCTTGCAGTTCCTACGGCTTCCACTGGATGTCAACAGTCCTGAGAAATTGGTTGAGGTTATTTCGTTGTGTAATAAAGACATACGGCCATCTTGAAGTCGAGTCACTCTAGGTGTCCTGTTTGATTGAAGCGCATGACCAAAAGGCATGCTATATTGGTTAAATAAAGGTGAAATAAAAATAAAAAATAAAAATATCTTGTTAAGTGTGTTCAGGTGTGTTGGCTGTGCCCACTAATTGGCCACACCGTATCTTAATGTGCTTGTTTCCTATGGTATTTACTTGTTGTTTCCCATAGTCTGTTTTAATAGACAAAAATGAACAGCTTTGTATAAATTAAAGAAACGTGGCCTGCTAGTTCAAACCTGGTGGTGCAGTGGACTGATTCCATCGCTAGAGAACAAAAGATCATAGGTTTGAATCTCACTGAAGCCATGCCAAAAAAAGAAATACTGTTCGTATGATTAACAGCTTCTACCCCAAGCCATAAGACTGCTGAACAATTAATCAAATGGCCACTGGACTATTTACATTGACCCCCTCCTCCATTTGTTTTGTACACTGCTGCTACGCTGTTAATTATCTATGCATTGTCACTTCACCCCCACCTACATGTACAAATGACCTCAACTAGCCTGTGACCCCACACACTGACTCGGTACCGGTAACCCCTGTATATAGCCTCGTTATTGTTATTTTATTGTGTTACTTTTTAGATTTTTTTTACTTTAGATTATTTGGTAAATATTTTCTTAACTCTTCTTGAACTGCACTGTTGGTTAAGGGCTTGTAAGTAAGCATTTCACTATAAGGTCTACACTTGATGTATTCGGCGCATGTGAAAAATGAAGTTTGATTTGAACACCCATATTTACCACCCTACAGACACTGACAACGTAGACCTAAATACAGAAATACCATCTTAGATAAAATGAGAAACAGAAAATAAAACAGACCAACTTCTTCCACAGAGGGGTCCCTCGGAGGGAGAGGGGGGTGTTAGCGGCAATACCTCAATTAGGATCTCAATAAGGCCGGCACCACAGGGAATAGAAGTGAACCACAAGCATCTAAAAATGCTGCGATTAATCATTTTCCTTCATGAACTCTACATGGTTTCTACATCTCCCTTGACACTGCAGGGACTTCCTCAGAGGGCTGCTTCATTGTGGTGCATTGTACACAGGGCTAGGATAATGCAGTCTCTTATAGGACACTTCAGTGACTGTCTGCTTAGCTATGCCATGTTGACCCTGGGTAGAGATGCAATGTTGAGGGAGGAGAGAACAATAGCGCAGTCACAGCTGCATTAATTGCACTCGTCTAACTCATAAATCAACTGTCATACAAACACACACATACACAAAGAAATACCCATTTGTACACACACGTTTGTACATGCATTCTCATCCACACTCTCTCTCAAACACACACCAGCAGACAATGGAAATCCTGAAAGGGCCTGCCAACTTCGATAGCTTTCACATAATGCCTGTAGGATCCAACATCAATCCTGCCACTGATAGGAATGCAATATAATCAGAATCAAAAGGGGGGACGAAACATTTGTGAAATAACCACTTATCATGATGTATCACACACACACACGCAAAGCAAGTATAGGGTGGGAAAGTGGGGCGAGTTTAATCTGTTTTGGTGTTTTCATTAAACATAGAGGCCAGGATCAATAGAGAAAGAGCGGTGAGTTGCAGAAAGAGAACTTAACTAACAACAGCAAGGTAGGCCTTACTCATACTCACTTCACAAACATGTGCTCTCTGCCACTTACTCACCCAGGATTTCAAAATGGTCTACAAACTCATTCATCCCCATTCATCTTTTACTCTTCTTTTTCATTTCACTAAGAAACACTATGTTCCAGAAACACTTTACTGCTCTTCAAATGAAACCCAAACATTTTAGTAGAATATCCTCTAGCTTATTGTATCGGTGCAGTCTGTTGCCTCAAACCCACACAGAATACACAAAGTCCAGTGAGTTGGATGGGGACTCATTGCTTCCCCCTCCCTCTTCTTCACAGGTGCTGCAAGGGGCTAGTGCTTCATTAGAACATCATTGACATCTGGGTTGTTAAATAGGTACAATCATTTAGCTTGAAGGGCTGCATAGAAAATGGCACATTAACATGTAGTAAAACTCGTCCCAGTAATCATTAATTAGCTTGCCCTTTCACAAAAGGGAGCCAGGCCAGTGTTCTAGGGGAGATATACTAATTGTCTAGGAGCGGTAAAAAAGGCTTTTTAATATACTAGAGCTGGAGATGGAGCTCTTCTGTTGTAGTGGAATCATAACATACAATATGAGAAGCATAAAAGTACATTATGGAAATAGTTGTGATACTCATCATTAGGGCCAGGAGCTTTTCCTGATCACATGACCTGACCAGAAAAAACTCAGGCTATAACATGTCTTGAGGAAAAAGTTAAAAAGATGGTAATATATGTCATAATTGTAGTGTTGTAAAACAACTTTAATGATTCAGCCAAGTTTGAAAGTAGTACTTTGGGAAGGCAGGCATCAGAATTACTTATTTTGCCAGCTTACTGTCTGGCAGATGCACTGACAGGAGGCCCATCCTGGTATTTGATAGAGCGGCTGTCTGTTTGCACAAACGTGAATGGTCGGATGGGTACCTCAATCTGGCCAGATAGACAGAGGGATGAATTTAACGTCTAGACAAATGAATCACACAGAAACAGGAGAGAGAGGTATCACCTTTAGTTTTAATCAATCCAGAGGCCATTCTGAAAACAGTAAGGGATGGACAGCTATGGATCTGACTGATGGGAAAGGAGGGGATGGGGATATGGAGGGGAATAGGGATAGGGAGGGGATGGGGATATGAAGGGGAATAGGGATAGGGAGGGGATTGGGATGGGGGGGTCAGGAGTTGTGCCATGTAGCCGATTACTATTCCATCTGGAACTCAGCAGCTCATGTCATTGAAGTGAAGTTTAGTGTATCTGTATACTACTATCCCTATACTACTATTCAAATTGTTTAAATTATGTCATAACAATGTTATTTCAACCAGTTTGTGGTTGTAATGATGTCATTTCAACCAATTTTCTCCACTGGGATACTATACATATCTACTCCAACCATTAGTTATGATAATACACCTGAACTATACTGTGTGTTTAGGGTTTATGGCTCAGTGTTAGTGTAATAATCTGCAGTTATTATGGTCTTTCTGAAAGAGAAATAAATAGATCCAAAATGGGGATTAGAACAAGATATCAGAAGTTATGCTCAACAACAATTACATGTCATGAAGGTTCAGAATTAAACTAATGACATAAGGAGTGTGAAAACCTGCATGTAGGCTACAGGTTTAAACTAGATATTCAAATCAGTTGAGTGAATCAACAAAATAACAAAATAATGTGACAAACATTGAGGATGTCACGTTCCTGACCTGTTTTCTCTTGTTTTGTATGTGTTTATTGGTCAGGGTGTGAGTTTTGGGTGGGCAGTCTATGTTTTCTGTTTCTATGTTGGTTTTGGGTTGCCTGGTATGGCTCTCAATCAGAGGCAGGTGTTTGACGTTTCCTCTGATTGAGAGTCATATTAAGGTAGGTTGTTCTCACTGTTTGTTTGTGGGTGGTTGTCTCCTGTGTCAGTGTTTGTCGCACCATACGGGACTGTTCGGTTTGTGTTGTTCATCGTCATTTTTTATGTGTAGGCTATTTTCCCTGTTCGTGCGTTCTCGTGTTTAATGTAAGTTCGTCGTTCAGGTCTGTCTACTCCGTTTGTTGTTTTGTTAGTTTATAGTGAAGTTCGTGTTTTCGTCTTGTCTTTAATAAATATTATGTGTTCACAACCCGCTGCGCCTTGGTTCCCTCAATACTCCTCCTTTTCGGTTGAAGAGGAGGAGGACCACCGTTACAGAACCACCCACCAAATTACCAGAACCAAGCAGCGGGGAAAAGGGCAGCGACAGCAACCGCAGAGATCCCAGGATTCATGGACATGGGAGGAGATCCTGGACGGCAAAGGACCCTGGGCTCAGCCAGGGGAATATCGCCGTCCCAAGGCGGAGCTGGAGGCAGCGAAGGCAGAGAGGCGCTGGTATGAGGAGGCAGCGCGGCGACGCGGTTGGGAGCCCGAGAGTCAGACCCAAAAATMTCTTGGGGGGGGGGAACACGAGGAGTGTGGCAAAGCCGGGTAGGATACCTGAGCCAACTCCCCGTGCTTACCGTGGAGTGAGAGGGCGTTGTACTGGTCAGACACCGTGTTATGCGGTAAAGCGCACGGTGTCCCCAGTACGCGTGCTTAGCCCAGTGCGGGCTATTCCACCTTGCCGCACTGGGAGGGCTAGGTTGGGCATCGAGCCGGATGTCATGAAGCCGGCCCAACGCATCTGGCCACCAGTGRGTCTCCTCGGGCCGGCATACATGGCACCAGCCTTACAGATGGTGTCCCCGGTTCGCCAGCATAGCCCAGTGCGGGCTATTCCACCTCGCCGCACTGGCAGGGCTACGGGCACCATTCAACCTGGTAGGGTTGGGCAGGCTCGGTGCTCAAGAGCACGTGTCCTCATTCACGGTCCGGTATACCCGGTGCCACCTCCAAGTACCAGTCCACCGGTGGCAGCCCCCCGCACCAGGCTGTCTCTCCGGGTTCTCTCTCCAGCTGCTCCCACCTGTCCAGCGCTGTCAGAGCTTTCCTCCTCTCCAGCGCAGCCAGTGCCTATACCATGCACCAGGCTGTCTTTCCGTCTCCTCCCTACAGGTCTGCCAGTCTGCCCAGAACTACCCGTCTGTCCTGAGCTGTCAGAGCTGCCCGTCTGTCCCGAGCGGTCAGAGCTGGCTGTCTGCCCAGCGGCGCCTGAACTGCCCGTCTGCCCAACGCCGCATGAACTGCCCGTCTGGACTGAGCCTGCAGAGCCGTCGTCCAGCCAGGACCAGCCAGAGCCGTCCAGCCAGGACCAGCCAGAGCCGTCCAGCCAGGACCAGCCAGAGCCGTCCAGCCAGGACCNCCAACTGCTCTTAAATGCAAGTAAAACTAAATGCATGCTATTCAACCGATCGCTGCCCGCACCTGCCCGCCCGTCCAGCATCACTACTCTGGACGTCTCTGACTTAGAATACGTGGACAACAACAAATACCTAGGTGTCTGGTTAAATTGTAAACTCTAGGGGGCAGCATTTTCACGTTTGGATGAAAAGCATACCCAAATTCAACTACCAGCTACTCATCTCCAGAAGATAAGATATGCATATTATTAGTAGAATTGGATAGAAAACACTCTGAAGTGAGTATAACAGAACTTATTTAGCAGGCGATACCCCGAGGACAAACCATTCAGATTTTTTTTTGTTTGAGGTCACTCTCTTTTCAATGAGTTTCCATTGGGAAACCAGATTTCTAAGCGAATTGCTTGCAGTTCCTACGGCTTCCACTGGATGTCAACAGTCCTGAGAAATTGGTTGAGGTTATTTCGTTGTGTAATAAAGACATACGGCCATCTTGAAGTCGAGTCACTCTAGGTGTCCTGTTTGATTGAAGCGCATGACCAAAAGGCATGCTATATTGGTTAAATAAAGGTGAAATAAAAATAAAAAATAAAAATATCTTGTTAAGTGTGTTCAGGTGTGTTGGCTGTGCCCACTAATTGGCCACACCGTATCTTAATGTGCTTGTTTCCTATGGTATTTACTTGTTGTTTCCCATAGTCTGTTTTAATAGACAAAAATGAACAGCTTTGTATAAATTAAAGAAACGTGGCCTGCTAGTTCAAACCTGGTGGTGCAGTGGACTGATTCCATCGCTAGAGAACAAAAGATCATAGGTTTGAATCTCACTGAAGCCATGCCAAAAAAAGAAATACTGTTCGTATGATTAACAGCTTCTACCCCAAGCCATAAGACTGCTGAACAATTAATCAAATGGCCACTGGACTATTTACATTGACCCCCTCCTCCATTTGTTTTGTACACTGCTGCTACGCTGTTAATTATCTATGCATTGTCACTTCACCCCCACCTACATGTACAAATGACCTCAACTAGCCTGTGACCCCACACACTGACTCGGTACCGGTAACCCCTGTATATAGCCTCGTTATTGTTATTTTATTGTGTTACTTTTTAGATTTTTTTTACTTTAGATTATTTGGTAAATATTTTCTTAACTCTTCTTGAACTGCACTGTTGGTTAAGGGCTTGTAAGTAAGCATTTCACTATAAGGTCTACACTTGATGTATTCGGCGCATGTGAAAAATGAAGTTTGATTTGAACACCCATATTTACCACCCTACAGACACTGACAACGTAGACCTAAATACAGAAATACCATCTTAGATAAAATGAGAAACAGAAAATAAAACAGACCAACTTCTTCCACAGAGGGGTCCCTCGGAGGGAGAGGGGGGTGTTAGCGGCAATACCTCAATTAGGATCTCAATAAGGCCGGCACCACAGGGAATAGAAGTGAACCACAAGCATCTAAAAATGCTGCGATTAATCATTTTCCTTCATGAACTCTACATGGTTTCTACATCTCCCTTGACACTGCAGGGACTTCCTCAGAGGGCTGCTTCATTGTGGTGCATTGTACACAGGGCTAGGATAATGCAGTCTCTTATAGGACACTTCAGTGACTGTCTGCTTAGCTATGCCATGTTGACCCTGGGTAGAGATGCAATGTTGAGGGAGGAGAGAACAATAGCGCAGTCACAGCTGCATTAATTGCACTCGTCTAACTCATAAATCAACTGTCATACAAACACACACATACACAAAGAAATACCCATTTGTACACACACGTTTGTACATGCATTCTCATCCACACTCTCTCTCAAACACACACCAGCAGACAATGGAAATCCTGAAAGGGCCTGCCAACTTCGATAGCTTTCACATAATGCCTGTAGGATCCAACATCAATCCTGCCACTGATAGGAATGCAATATAATCAGAATCAAAAGGGGGGACGAAACATTTGTGAAATAACCACTTATCATGATGTATCACACACACACACGCAAAGCAAGTATAGGGTGGGAAAGTGGGGCGAGTTTAATCTGTTTTGGTGTTTTCATTAAACATAGAGGCCAGGATCAATAGAGAAAGAGCGGTGAGTTGCAGAAAGAGAACTTAACTAACAACAGCAAGGTAGGCCTTACTCATACTCACTTCACAAACATGTGCTCTCTGCCACTTACTCACCCAGGATTTCAAAATGGTCTACAAACTCATTCATCCCCATTCATCTTTTACTCTTCTTTTTCATTTCACTAAGAAACACTATGTTCCAGAAACACTTTACTGCTCTTCAAATGAAACCCAAACATTTTAGTAGAATATCCTCTAGCTTATTGTATCGGTGCAGTCTGTTGCCTCAAACCCACACAGAATACACAAAGTCCAGTGAGTTGGATGGGGACTCATTGCTTCCCCCTCCCTCTTCTTCACAGGTGCTGCAAGGGGCTAGTGCTTCATTAGAACATCATTGACATCTGGGTTGTTAAATAGGTACAATCATTTAGCTTGAAGGGCTGCATAGAAAATGGCACATTAACATGTAGTAAAACTCGTCCCAGTAATCATTAATTAGCTTGCCCTTTCACAAAAGGGAGCCAGGCCAGTGTTCTAGGGGAGATATACTAATTGTCTAGGAGCGGTAAAAAAGGCTTTTTAATATACTAGAGCTGGAGATGGAGCTCTTCTGTTGTAGTGGAATCATAACATACAATATGAGAAGCATAAAAGTACATTATGGAAATAGTTGTGATACTCATCATTAGGGCCAGGAGCTTTTCCTGATCACATGACCTGACCAGAAAAAACTCAGGCTATAACATGTCTTGAGGAAAAAGTTAAAAAGATGGTAATATATGTCATAATTGTAGTGTTGTAAAACAACTTTAATGATTCAGCCAAGTTTGAAAGTAGTACTTTGGGAAGGCAGGCATCAGAATTACTTATTTTGCCAGCTTACTGTCTGGCAGATGCACTGACAGGAGGCCCATCCTGGTATTTGATAGAGCGGCTGTCTGTTTGCACAAACGTGAATGGTCGGATGGGTACCTCAATCTGGCCAGATAGACAGAGGGATGAATTTAACGTCTAGACAAATGAATCACACAGAAACAGGAGAGAGAGGTATCACCTTTAGTTTTAATCAATCCAGAGGCCATTCTGAAAACAGTAAGGGATGGACAGCTATGGATCTGACTGATGGGAAAGGAGGGGATGGGGATATGGAGGGGAATAGGGATAGGGAGGGGATGGGGATATGAAGGGGAATAGGGATAGGGAGGGGATTGGGATGGGGGGGTCAGGAGTTGTGCCATGTAGCCGATTACTATTCCATCTGGAACTCAGCAGCTCATGTCATTGAAGTGAAGTTTAGTGTATCTGTATACTACTATCCCTATACTACTATTCAAATTGTTTAAATTATGTCATAACAATGTTATTTCAACCAGTTTGTGGTTGTAATGATGTCATTTCAACCAATTTTCTCCACTGGGATACTATACATATCTACTCCAACCATTAGTTATGATAATACACCTGAACTATACTGTGTGTTTAGGGTTTATGGCTCAGTGTTAGTGTAATAATCTGCAGTTATTATGGTCTTTCTGAAAGAGAAATAAATAGATCCAAAATGGGGATTAGAACAAGATATCAGAAGTTATGCTCAACAACAATTACATGTCATGAAGGTTCAGAATTAAACTAATGACATAAGGAGTGTGAAAACCTGCATGTAGGCTACAGGTTTAAACTAGATATTCAAATCAGTTGAGTGAATCAACAAAATAACAAAATAATGTGACAAACATTGAGGATGTCACGTTCCTGACCTGTTTTCTCTTGTTTTGTATGTGTTTATTGGTCAGGGTGTGAGTTTTGGGTGGGCAGTCTATGTTTTCTGTTTCTATGTTGGTTTTGGGTTGCCTGGTATGGCTCTCAATCAGAGGCAGGTGTTTGACGTTTCCTCTGATTGAGAGTCATATTAAGGTAGGTTGTTCTCACTGTTTGTTTGTGGGTGGTTGTCTCCTGTGTCAGTGTTTGTCGCACCATACGGGACTGTTCGGTTTGTGTTGTTCATCGTCATTTTTTATGTGTAGGCTATTTTCCCTGTTCGTGCGTTCTCGTGTTTAATGTAAGTTCGTCGTTCAGGTCTGTCTACTCCGTTTGTTGTTTTGTTAGTTTATAGTGAAGTTCGTGTTTTCGTCTTGTCTTTAATAAATATTATGTGTTCACAACCCGCTGCGCCTTGGTTCCCTCAATACTCCTCCTTTTCGGTTGAAGAGGAGGAGGACCACCGTTACAGAGGAGACGTTGGTGTTGCTTTCTATTAACAAACAGATAACGAAAGAAAATACAAGTAAAAAAGTAAAGGAGAAAAAAAAAAATAGGAAAAAGGAAAAAAAATAGATTTAAAAAAATTATACCTGGAGCTCAGCTATAAAACGAATGTCATGTCTTTGACAGGGAGGTGTGTGAGATGCATGTGTCTCATAGGGAAGACTGTGCAGTATGTACACATTTAATTCTGATGGATCAACAGGAACTAAGCCAGGCTTGGGCTTTGTTTTCACTAACATGCATGTTGGTCTCTGGAGAAAAAAATGTAACTCAAGAAGGACAGACTAAAGAAATATGTACAAAAATACAGAATACTTTACAAAATGTTGTCTCACGTACTCCAAACCAGTATTTCTGCTCGACTTATTTACAACTTTGATAGCTTTGAACACTATTCTCATAGAATCTATAATTGCTTAACATCAGAAAATCCGAGAGCTTCATGTAGACGCAAAACAAATGTAAATTTTTTATGACTATTTTACAGATTTTAAGTATTTTCAGGGCATGACTAGAAAAAAAGCAGCCACATCATGTACAATAGTATAAGGAAATCATGATTTAAAAAGTTAACAAAGAGAGCCGCGCATAATAACAAAATGAAACACAGTGCATTCGGAAAGTATTCAGACCCCTTCACTTTTTCAACATTTTGTTACGTTACAGCCTTATTCCAAAATTTATTAAATAGTTTTTTCCCTCATCAATCTACCCACAATACCCCATAATGACAAAGCAAAAACAGGTTTGGCAGCAATTACAGCCTTGAGTCTTCTTGGGTATGACACTACAAGCTTGGCACACCTGTATTTCGGGAGTTTCTCCCATTTTTCTCTGCAGATCCTCTCAAGGCCTGATTGCTGGAGTGCTGCAGAGATGGTTGTCCTTCTGGAAGGTTCTCCCATCTCCACAGAGGAACTCTATAGCTCTGTCAGAGTGACCATCGGGTTATTGGTCACTTCCCCGACCAAGGCCCTTCTCCCCGATTGCTCAGTTTGGCCGGGCAGCCAGCTCTAGGAAGAGTCTTGGTGGTTCCAAACTTCTTCCATTTAAGAATGATTGAAGCCACTGTGTTCTTGGGGACCTTCAATGTTGCAGACATTTTTTTGGTACCCTTCCCCAGATCTGTGCCACYACACAATCCTGTCTCGGAGCTCTAAGGACAATTCCTTCGACCTCATTGTTTTTTTCTTTCTCTGACATGCATTGTCAACTGTGGGACCTTATATAGACAAGTGTGTGCTTTTCCAAATCATGTCCAATTAATTTAATTTACCACAGGTGGACACCATTCAAGTTGTAGAAACATCTCAATAATGATCAATGGAAACAGGATGTACCTGAGCTCAATTTCGAGTATGATAGCAAAGGGTCTGAATGCTTATGTAAATAAGGTATTTCTGTTTTTTATTTGTAATACATGTGCAAAAATGTCTAAAAACCTATTTTTGCTTTGTCATTATGGGATATTGTGTGTAGATTGATGAGGAAAAATATTATTTAATCCATTTTAAAAATAAGGATGTAACGTAAAAAATGTGGAAAAAGTGAGAGGGTCTGAATACTTTCTGAATGCAATGTAAGCTTTTCTTTAATTAAAGTCAAGGGAACAGACATCTAAACTAATTAAAGTGACATTCAAGTTCACAAATTCCCACATCCAATGTGGTGTCATGGCAATTCCCACCCCCCACCTCATTTATGATCATCAACTATTACAACAGTTACCATGGAAACAACACTTGCTGGAATGTTCCGTCTTGTTGTCATGGCGAGATACAGTGCCAACCAGTTTCAGTAAAAAGCACCCCTTACTCCCTTCTTACTCTGAAGGCATTCGGGTGAGCTAGAGTTACTCATTTGTCCACAAAAAATCAAGCCRTCTATACAATGTTTTTTGTAGCATTCTCGTTCAACCTCTCCATGTAATTCCGGAGCTCTTGCGAGTCCCCCAGCTCGATGTCCGGACATACCCACTTAATGTCGGTGGTCTGTCCGAGTGCCAGCGGGCTTAGAACTGGGCATCCGTTACTGGGCTTGATGTTGGCGAAGGTGGTAAATTTGACCCTCTTCCTCTTGGTGGTGGGTGAGTTGAGTGACTCGTTCCTGCCTCCCGGGCAGCCTCCCTGGGCACTGCCCTTCAGAACACCGCCGTTCAGCAACTGGCTGCCCTCTTCCAGGGTGCTGCCCAGCTCGTCCTGCTGCTGCTGCAGACACAGGCCCTCCTCCTGGCCAAGCCACACCCAGTCGTGGGCATGGGGCATGGCCTCGGGGGCCTCCAAGGGCAGCTCTTTATGGCGGTACTTGAGGGCGTAGGAGATGCAGTTGATGAGGAAGACCAGGATGGCCAGGCAGAAGACCCCCAGCAGTGCGTACATACCGATCTCCAGGTCAGTGAGGCTGCGGCGTGATGACAACAGATCCTCGTCCGTGCTGCGGCCCCGCGGCAGCTCCTCCTGGGCAGGGAACTCAGAGAACCCCCCAGGGACTCTTCCGTCGGCCGACAGCCTGTCCCCATTGGGCCTCACCGGGATAGGGGTCTTGACTGTCGTGGCCCCCCGGTTCATGATCCCAGCCTCAATGTCAGAGATGGAGCCTCCGTAGTAGGGCGGGTCTGGTCGTGTTTTGCCTCCCGGGTGGCTGTATGGCTCCTCAGAGCGGCCAAACCTAACGCAGACATTTCCCACCCCGGCTGCCAAAATGGTGCGTCGCTTTGTCTTCTGGCAGATCTCTGATGATGTCATCTCCACACGCACCAGTAACCCCTGCCCTTCGCCGTTTGCCACAATGACCGGCCACTTCCACTCCGCGCTGCGCCGTACCGACACCACCTGCTCGTCCAATGAGGTTGCTGTGAGCACAAAGTGGGCGGGGTCGTAGTGGTCCAGAGGGGTCATGGAGCCGTCGCTGAACTGGAGCCAGGCACTGATGAGGGACTCCTGAGGACACACACACACACACACACACACACACATGAATACACACACACACACAAACACACATGAATACACATGCACACACAAAGACATCGCAGTTCTTCTATCATAAGGGTAAACTACAAATAAACCTGTCTTAGTAGTGCTTCAACAAAACCAATCTCCACCCACATGTCTACTGTAAAACACCAACTCCCCATGGGACACATAACTACTGTAGGTATAAAAGGAAAGCATGCTTCCCTGTCATAATATAAAGTGCTACTATGTTACTACACAGCAGAAAATGGTATCAGCAGGAGTCTAATCTTTTCATCATCAAGAGAGAAAAAGAAAGAAAGAGTGAGTGTAGAAGTAAATAGAGAGAGAGAGAGAGAACCCCTGCAGATGTGAAGATATGTTTAAATAGACAGTTTAAAAGCAGAGGAGAACTTCAGATGAGAAGAAGGACTCTGCAGCTGTTCCTCTGAAAATATGTCATAGTTTCAGAAGCAGACATCTTCATTGAGATTAGATCAAAGATTTGACATTACAAACACATCCTATTCACTATAAAGGATCAAATGGCAACAAATGTGACTCCACCTATTCCAGGTGAGAAAGTTACAGTTTAGCCTTACAGATTGATCATATATCTCATATAATTCCCCATATATCATTTCTATCTATGGGTGAACATATTATATATTTGGTGCATTAGGTTGCTGAGGCATGTGTGCGTGGTAACCTGTTTGAGTTTCTGCATGACTTCCTGTGTGGTGGCAGTGGCGACTATGGCCCTGTTACTCCCTGGGCTGAGCTGGAGGGACAGAGAGAGGCCTGACACCAGCTGCACTCCCAGCTCTGTCACGCTCACTTTCTCATCCAGAACCCTGACCATCCGCTCAGCCAGGATCGAGTCAGACAGAGGAGACATCACCTGCAACATCATACACACACATTAGTATACAAACAGACAGACACACACACCCACACACACACACTCGCACACTCTTGTATTGGTTTACATCACCTGCACAAGCATTTACATTCAACCCATCATGATCAATGATGGACAGGGATGCGCGAAGACGTCAACATGACAAGCTTATATTGGCACTCAAGAAATAACATAATTGACCTCCTTAGAGGAAACYCCATGACCCAAGCTCTATTACTGTTCAGTGATTATATGACCCAAAACAAGATGATGCATGTACTGTACCCTCAATTGCATCTGCGATCGCCAGCCACACTCTCAAAGACGCACACACACACAAACTCAAGCCTGCGTCTGTCTGACTGGCAGTTCCCTGCCTCCCGGGGCCGCTGGAGATGTAAGCATGTAAATGTGTGTGATGTGTGATGAGAAGGGAAGCACTCCCATCTGCTCCCATTAGGCCTGAGTCTCCTCTTCTCCACCACCAGCCCCCACACAGACCCATGCCTCCACCCTTCTCCTCTTCTCCACCACCAGCCCCCACACAGACCCACGCCTCCACCCTGCCATAATGAACTGTCAGCACTGATCACTGCTTCATCTGTACAGCAGTGCTTCCCAAACTGTGGGGCGCACCCCCCAACAACAACAAAAAATGTGTTTTTAAAGGATTATTCTTGATAGTTGTAATAGTAGAATGCAGAAGGTGCAATTTCTAAATTGGGTAGTGCATCATCAGTTTCTCTTGTCATGTTAGTCATTGTATGCTTTAGAGAGCTATTAATAACTTGTCAGAAATGTCCAGATCAACTAGCCCAWCTAGCCCAACGTTTTTTTATTTAGGATTTTTAGCCCATGAAAAGCTGCACGGCCACATGCTCGCCACATAGATAAACACACTGGGAACACACAGGGCCAGCCGTGTAGATCTGTGTACTGTGACACCTCTAGGGCTGGGTCATAGATCAACATATGCTGTCATGATCATATAGGTAGAGTTACCTTGTTGTTATCTTGATGTTACCTTGGTGCGTTTAGGTCTATTTAGGACAATTTTATTATCTAAGTGGGTACATTGTGTCACTGGTCAGATTAAGCCAAAAGCTTTATCCTAAAATCCAGCAGAACACATACCACCACATTCTCATCCAATGTCCTTTAATCTACTCTAGAATAAAGTGAAATAAAATAATAATTAAATGAAAGTAACTAACAAAGTAAAGAGGGGGACAGAGGGGGTTTTGGCAATGAGGCCCTTTATCTATTTCTCCTGAGTCAGATGATACCATTTGTATGTCTCTGTGTCCAGTATGAAGGAAGTTAGAGGTAGTTTCACGAGCCAATGGTAACTTGCGTTAGTGCAATGACTGGAAGTCTATGGGTACCTGCTGGCATGCTATGACTTCCAGTCATTGTGCTAACGTTAGCTAGCATTGTCTCGCAAAACTACCTGTAACTTCCTCAATATCCTCAAGATTATCTCAATATCAAACAATTTGTGGGTAACGATTAAGTTCTATACTGTGTGTGGAAAACTGAAAACTAGCCGTTATTGGCAGAGAGGTTTGAAACTCTATTTCTTTTTGGTTTTATAACTCATTTTCCAGCTGGGGGTGTCACCAGGCAGGCCAAAACTCCATCCCACCAAAACAGGCTGAAATTTCAGGCGGTCTTTTCAATAGCTCTTACACCAGTGCAGGCTCCTCAGAGGAGGAAAGGGAGGACCATCCTCCTCAGTGAATTTTATAAAAATAAAAATTGTAAAACATTATAAAAGTGATCATTTTTAGATAAAACTATACTAAATACAGTACCAGTCAAAAGTTTGGACACATCTACTCATTCAAGGGTTTTTCTTTACTTTTACTATTCTCTACATTGTAGAATAATAGTAAAGACATCAAAACAATGAAATAACACATATGGAATCATGTAGTAACCAAAAAATTGTATACCACCCCTACCTTGTCACAACACAACTCAAACGCGTTAAGAAGAAAATAAATTCRACAAATTAACTTTTAACAAGGCACACCTGTTAATTGAAATGCATTCCAGGTGACTACCTCAATGTAGAAAATAGTACAAAATATAGAAAAACCCTTGAATGAGTAGGTGTGTCCAAACTTTTGACTGGAATTGTAAATTAATTTATTAATACACACTGTTTTGCGATGAAGGTCTACAGTAGCCTCAACAGCACACTGTTGGGTAGCACCATGGTGTGGCCGGGGGACAGCTAGCTTCCATTCTCCTCTTGATACATTGACTTCAATACAAAACCTAGGAGGCTCATGGTTCTCAACCCCTTCCGTAGACTTAAACAGTAATTATGACAACTTCCGGAGGATGTCCTCCAACCTATCAGAGCTCTTGCAGCATGAACTGACATGTTGTCCACCCAATCAAAGGATCAGAAAATGAATATATTACTGAATGCATAAGCTACAGCTAGCTATCACTGCAGTGCATAATATGTGGTGAGATAGAGAGATTGTCTTTTTTTTGCACTTTKAGTTTCACTTACTGCAAATGCAGCTATCTAATTTAGCCTACTCAAGCACCTTGCTCAAACAGAGGGATGCTGTGTTAATTATGACTATCCAACACAACACTGAAACTCTTCCAAGTCAAGGTAAGCTTTTGGTTTTACTAATTTACTGCCACCGGGGCCCGCCAGTGTAACTGCTTAACTGCTAACTGAGTATACACTGTAACGTTATTGCATGATTGTAGCCGGTTTACTAACACGCTAGTTCTATTAGCTATGTTGACTATGATGTTACTTTAGCTAATATGGTGACAATGATGTAGGCAGTTTGGAGCACTTGATATGATATGGTTTGGCTTGGAATAGTTTTTTAGCTTGGTCATATACAGCTGATGAGTCGTATTGAAGTCCACAAACATTAGGGAAAAGGTGAGAGGAGGAGAGCGCACAGATGCGAGAAGGAATATAACGTGGCTGCTATGAATGTGAACTGTGTTTAGCGTGACCCGAGGTGTATTCATTCTGCCGATTCGGTTGAAAAACGTTTCTAATTAAACGGTCTGTCAATGTCTGTCAATGTGTCACTGTCTGTCACCTCAGCATTTTCTCTCGACCTGTGTGCACCTACGGTGTAATCTTTCATTCATAGGCTACGTTGTAGCAACCTCATGAGTGTCATGTAGTAGCCTAAACCTATCGATGTTACATTGAACTGGGTGAATGGAATATGAATGACAGTCATCCAATATGCTGTAATAGAAATAAGGCCATGCTAATTCAAAAAATATATTGCCGTCCCTCATCTTAAACAGCATTGACCACCCACTGTCTTACACTAAAAGGGTATTATCTTAATGTTCACAATTTCACAGTATTATTCCAACCTCATAGTGTGCAAATATATATTAAACACAGGTCAATCATGTTTTACTGCACTGGGTCTTTAATTGCATCTGTTGGTGACATTGTAAAAACATGAATAACAAAACATTGAACCAACTAATGCTGCGTTTGAAGCTTTCAGTGAGCTTTTCCCTGCCGTAGTTACTAATGGAAGTGTTAGGACTTGGGAAAAGCAGTGATTGTGCCTTTTAAAGCTAATAACCGGTTTGTCTGAGGTAGAGTGATTTATCAATTTAGCGGCAGCGCGAACCGCACTGCAGGCAGAGATGTATCTGACACATGAAATGGGTTGGATTTTTGGTTACTGTGGAGACCCAGGGCAATCTGCTCCCCTTTCATCAGAATTCCATTTGATAGTTTGATTCCAAGACCCTCCATGCCAATTGCAGTGATTGCTCTGCTTTTTATCTCAATTTAATTCCAGACAATTGAAGACCCTCTTGTTTGTAGATGGATCTAAAATCACTCCAGTGAACAAAGAGGCAATTTTGCTATCAAATAAAACTTCACAGCTTCTCTAACAGCATTGTCAATACTCCTTTGAGGCTGCTGCATGTGGGTTTCTCTGAGTGCCAGTGTGTGTGCGCTTCAGGGGGGAAAGGAAAACATTGATGAAGAGAGATCGAAAAGCATAGTGTGTTCTGTTTTGTGTGTTTCTATGCATGTGAGTGATCAGCATAAGGAGGGGAGGCATTAAAACATGACATTTTTTTACTTTGTGTGTGTGTGTGTGTGTGTGTGTGTGTGTGTGTGTGTGTGTGTGTGTGTGCTGTGTGTGTGTGTGGTGTGTGTGTGTGTGTGTGTGTGTGTGTGTGTGTGTGCGTGTGCGTGTGTGTGGTTTGGGTTGTGTGTGTAATAAGCCACCTATAATAGCAGGGCAGGGCAGGGACATGATGGCTTCGTAGCAGAGTGAATGATCACAGGGTAAACAACTTTGACATCATAAATTGCCTCTCCACTGTTATTGAGTCATAGTTATTCTCAAACCATCCTAAAGAGCACACACAAATAGAGGGACAATACAGTGCAACCATTGATATAATTTCCATCCATTTCCCAATAGATATCTTTGCTGCGTGTTTCTGTCTGTGGGCCAGGGTCTCCAATGGAAATGAGAAATGGTTCTGAACTGACCAACCTGGGTAATGTAAAGGTAGTAGGGTATTGTACACCCACAACAATAAGGAGATGATATGTATGTCCATGGATCAGGCCTTGGAAGAGCTGTTGTGTTGTTGGGGAAAACCTTGATCGATTGTATTTTACACCGTAAGTGGGCACCCCTCAACACCCTCCAGAGGAGCCTGCTGTTAGTAATGATCTACATGGGATGGGGGGGTGTCTGGTGGTGTGTGTGAGCCTACACGCCCTCTGAGACTTAGCAGCCTTTATTGGGCGTGCCGCAGGCTCACGTTGCTTTGTCAGTCCCTGATTGGCTAAGTGTTTGTCCTGTGCCGAGATCGATTCGGTAACCTTTTTTAAAAGCCCCACTCGCAAAGAGCCTCCGTTTTCTTTGTGTTTTTCCAAACGTTCCTTTTGCACTGCCCATCCTCTATTATTTTGTCCAAGCAGGCACTCTTTATCTCTCACTCTCGGTTCATCATAAGGTTTCTCTCTGTTCCTAGCTCTCTCACACACACTAATGCTCTCATTACCACTCTTTCACCCCACGATCTCTGTCTCTCCCACTTTCGATCACACTCTCGCCATTTCACTCACACTCAAAAGTTCAGACTGCTGTATCACTCTTTAATCACTTCTCTCTCTCTCCCTTCATCTCCCTCTCTCTCACACCTGTAGTTTGGCTGTGCCAGTGTTGAGGCCCATCAGGACCTGTCCCTCCAGTAGATAGGCCACACGTTGGTCCTCCACCCTCAGTAAATCCTGGACCAGGTCAGTCACGTCCACCTGCCAATCACTGCCCAGCAAGAAGTCCTGTTGGCCATTTCCATCAACTCCCAGGGCCACAAAGTGTGTGAGGACACGCACCGTGGTGCTCTGGTACTGGGGGACACAGCCACTCTCTGTCCTCTCACTGTCACTTTCATCACCCCCACTCACCCTCTCATACCTGGAGAAAATAAGAAGAGAAAAAAACAGCTTGGAAAGAAGCAGAATAAAAGGAGCATTTAAATAGGAAAATGTAGAGCAAATCAACAGTTTACTGCAGTTAACACAGACCTATTTGGACGTGGGTATTCGTTAACGCCGAAGCACAGATAAAATCATCTCAATGCAACCTAATTTCTGGCAAAAAATATGTTCACATGCAAGGTGAAACTGTTTGATATTTGAGATAGGCTGTATTTTACAGTATATATCAAATAGTTCTCTACTCTGTTCTATTCTATTCCTGTARGGATTGACGCTGGTAGAGATGAGAAGCAGGTGCAGGGAGTGAACATTTAATAGCAACGGACATGGAAAAGGACAGGACAGCGTCTGGACATGAACACATAATGACAATAATGCTGACACAGGGAACAAACGGGGGAGCAGACAGTTATAGACGTGGCAAACAACAAAGGGAAGGAGTCCAGGTGAGTCCAATGGGCGCTGATGCGCGTAATGATGGTGACAGGTGTGCGTAATGAAGGGCAGCCTGGCGCCCTCGAGCGCCAGAGGGGGAGAGCGGGAGCAGGCGTGACAATTCCTCCATGACTCTAACTTCACTGTCTCTATCTTCTCCTCCATTTTATTCCATTGCTTGAGTTAAACAAGGGATTGAAACCCTGTTACTTTTCCTACTAGCACTGTCTTTGCTGATAACTACTTTATTGAGGAAAAATATACTAACTACAACTGTATACAGTATGTTGTTGTCTCCCCTAGCTTTCTTAAGATGAATGCACTAATTGTAATTCACTCATGATAAGAGCGTCTGCTAAATTACTAAAATATAAATGTAAAATCTATAGGGACCCAGTGTTCTTTATCTACTGTGATTAGACCCATTCAGCAGCAGTAGGATGAGGTAAAGTACAGATCAGGGAGAGGTAGCCCTGTTCAGCCCAGTGATAGAGAGCGTGGCCCAGGGAATCTAACCTCCTGTAAACGGTGGAGCACTGTAACAGACAGTCAACAAAGAGGCTATTACACTGACGCCACTCAACTCTCCATTCTCTCTAAACTCTTTACCTCCCATTCTCTCGCTCTACTCCTACATTATGTGTTTTCTCATTCAAGTCTCTTTCTCGCTTTTCACTGAATTCATTCTCTTTCACTGAATTCAAACACCTTTCTCTCTCTCTTTCTCTCTTTCTCTACTCCCACCCTCCCTTCCTTTTTGTGCCCTGGGCTAGGTCAGGTGGCCGGGGGGAAGTGTGATACCGACAGCTTCCATTAGGTTAATGAMGTGTGGCCATCCAGGCAGAAAAACCGTCTGACAGGTTAACATGCTGGACCTGCCCGGGCTCTCTATGCCCCCACCACCCCATTCATCACCGTGACGACACTTACATGGCAGCCTAACTCAGGTGACATTAGCGGCGGGCAGCAAAAAAATAAAAGAATTGGGCGAGGCATGTTCTCACGGATGGCCGTCAGGTCAGATAAGGTCTGGCCGTGTAATAAGCTCGCTTCCAGAAGCACAATATGACTCGACTGGCTCTCTCACCTCTCCTACTCACTGGAGTAAACCGCTCAGGGGCAGATGTGTTAGAGTGCCACCTGGTGGCCTGGCTACTGAAAAGTCTATAGAACACATGCCTCAAGCTAAAAAACATATGCATCAAGCTAGGATGTCATATTTCCTAGAAAAAACGGTTATTTCTATAACAACGAGAGAAAAAGAAATACAGACTCCAACTCTAGTCTTTGCTCTCTTTCTTCCTTGTTCAGACATGCCTTTGCCACCAATCATTCTCGCCTTCACAACAACAGGAACAAGGTTGCCTGCCTTTGTAAGGACTTTTACAGAATGTTGTGGAGGTGAGAACAGAATTGTCAGACGTGTTAGTCTTGCGTCTGGCTGACAGAAAGTGAGTCACAGAGAGAATTGACTGAGAGTCACAACAGTAATTGAAAGTCATATTCTTAAGCCTCTCACAACCCCTCGGAGAGAGCATCTGAGTCACCGGCATCACCTGGGTATCCAGGGAACAGCGGTGGCCATAGATAGGGAGCGTAATACCGGACAGGTGTAGGCGTCATGGTTAAGACATTAGCATCATCACAGTTATTCTAAACTTCCAAATGAGGATGGACTTATATGTGGGCAGACTGGTGCATTAGGTTCCAAAGCTACTTAGAAAATAAGTGGTAAACATATGAGAGGTGATGGTACGACCACTTTAATTAACATGATGTTTGAAGATGATCCTTGAATCTTAGTTTTTTACTCTGCACTGCAATTATTATGAACATCTGTTTCCCAAGCAGTATGAACCAGGTAACACATCTCACTGTCTGGTAAAACCACACACCTCTTGTTGCCGGTCGCCACCGGGACCCTCCAGCCCTTGATCTGGCTGAGCTCGGGGTCAGCCACYTCGATGACCAGGGGGAGGTGGGGCATCCACACACTCATCTCCAGCTGGGCGCTCAGGTAGCTGTAGGTGAAGTTGAGCACCGTCCTCATCCTCCCCCTCGTCTCCTTCCCGTTCACAAACACATAGTCACAACGAGCCGACACCTGTGGGGGAGAAGGAGGAGAAATAGGACAAAAAWTTTATTAAGAGAAAGAGCAACTAAGAGCAACAAAAGCAACTAAATTTGACATTTAGGCTAATGCTTTATGAAAGAATACGATGCAACATTCCGTATTATTTTAAGGGCCAAGAGTTATAAATTATTTCTATGCAAATATTAGTCATGCAAGTTTGAATGGCTAGAGGAAGAAAATGTTTTTATTTTTATATCCTTCAAAAGAAAATCTGCCATTTCCAAAGATTTTAAATCTCTCCCTCTGCTCTGTAATGATTTTGATGACAGACTTGGCATTCTTTGACCGTACCCTTGAAGTCTCCATTCAAGTGTGTGTGTGTGTGTGTGTGTGTGTGTGTGTGTGTGTGTGTGTGTGTGGTGTGTGTGTGTGTGTGTGTGTTGTGTGTGTGTGTGTGTGTGCATGCAGGCAGTTCAGTTCAAGATTGACTTTGAAATTGGACGTCTAGGGCAACAGTGAGCACCATCAATTAGGCGTGGGTTTTGCTAGTACATTGTGGACGGGGGTGGTGGACCGGGGGTGGTAGTCTCATGACTCCCGTGACTCTGGATCCGAAGATCGCGTTTTCAATCCCAGAGGAAGAACATTTATTTTTTTGCCTATCCCAAACCTTTACCCTTAACTTAACCATTTGTTATGAATGCCTAAACTTTGTTTTAACCCTATCCAAACCTTAACCCTTAACTTGAAAACATTTTGAAGTTTGACGTTTGGATATATGGAWCGATGCTGAGCAGGAGGATCAACCCAGGGTGTAAAAAAAACATTAAAAGTTACGTGTGGAGAAACGTGGTTGGGAGTAAACATCAGAATCTGAAGTGAAATTGGTAAAAACGGGATATATTGTTGGTGTGTGTGTGTGCATACTGACAAGGCCAGTGAGGAGAAACGGGCTTAAAATTATTAACAGATGAAGCAGAGAAAGACACAAATCCCAAATGCCAATCAAAAAACAAAACCCTAGCTTCAAGCCACTTCACTATTGTCTGAATCCAATCAGCTCCAAAGCCACTCGCATACAGTGCCTGCAGAAAGTATTCACAACCCTTTTCCCACAATTCGTTGTGTTACAGCCTGAATTCAAAATGTATTTCCACTTCCACATCTGCTGAAAGGTGACAGAGCTAGTGCGGTGTTTGTCAGACCATGAGACATCTTCTCACAAAATCGTCTACAGCGTCCAAATCGTTTGGCGTATAAACGAAATACCCCTTTATGGACAGATCAGACTCTCACAAACACGATGGTGTTCTSCGTTTTGCTATATGACCCTACAAGCATCTTTGGACTCGTCTGAAGTAGATACAGCCGATCTTCCAATTTCTTTCTGTAGTGTCCAAACGGTGTGGGCTACATACATATGACCCCTCTGTGTAAAGCTGAAACTCCCATGAACACATACATGTTGGTTGTTTAGGACGCCCACAGGCATCACAAGACTCGCCTGAAGGTCCCCCATTACCAGTTGAAAACATGAATGGAAGTACAGTGCATTTGGAAAGATTTCAGACCTCTTGACCTTTTTCACATTTTTTTATGTTACAGACTAATTCTAAAATTGATTCAATGTTTTTTTTCCCTCATCAATCTACACACAGTACCCCATAATGACAAAGCAAAAACTTTTTTTTTTATGTTTGCATATGTATTCAAAAAATAAATAAAYAATATAACATTTAAATAAGTATTCAGACGCGACGCTTGGCATTTAGGCCAAAGAGTTCAATCTTGGTTCCATCAGACCAGATTCTTGTTTCGCATTGTCTGAGGCCTTTAGGTGCCTTTTGGAAAACTTAAAATGGGCTGTCATGTGCCTTTTACTTCCGTCTGGCCACTCTACCTTAAAGGCCTGATTGGTGGAGTGCTTCCTTCTGGAAGGTTCTCCCATCTCCACAGAGAAACCATCTGTTGTTCCGTGTAGTGAATCTGTTATTCAATATGTTTCTATGGGCTAATAGCAGTAAGGCCAAGCATAATTGTTCATTAAATAATTATTTTCTACTTCAAAAGGTCTTAAAATTCTAAATCAAATAGCAAAAATTATCCTTGGTATGACTGCCTTAAAACAACTCCATATGGCTTAGTAGAAGCCCCCCCCCCCCGGCTTAGACTGGGCTTGGACTGTTTAGTGTCAAAAATAAAGAGTTAAATAATAAATGGCAAAAAATTGTTTTCTTATATCGTTCAGATATAGGACAGACAATTCAGAACAAACTTCTTTAGATTTTTTGGGGGGACTATCTTTTGTTCTATTTAGTGAATCTGTTATTCAATGCTTTTGTATGGGCTAATAGCAGTAAGGCAAAATACAATTTTTCATAAAATAATTTTTGGATATATATTTATTGATACTTCAATGGGTCCTAAAATTCTAAATCAAATAACAAAATGATCATTTGCATGACTTCCTTAAAACAATTCCATAAAGCTTTGTAGACAGTGCTTGGACTGTAACGGGTTAACATCATTTTTGAATGACAATAAGGACAATAACCTAAAACACATTGCCAAATCTTCACTGGAGTTGCTTACCAAGAAGACGGTGAATGTTCCAGAGTGGCCTTGAAGCATTTTGAAAATAATAATGGGCAAATGTAGCACAATCCAGGTATGGAAAGCTCTTCGAGACTTACCCAGAAAGACACAGCCGTAATCACTGTCAAAGGGGCTTCTACAAAGTATTGACTCATGCGGTGTGAATGGTATTTCATTTTCAATACATTTTCTAAGATTTCTAAAAACATGTTTTCACATTGTCATTGTGGGGGATTGTGTGTAGATGGGTGAGAGAAGAAAACAATTTAATAAATGTTTAATTTAGGCTGTAACACAAAAACATTTGGAATAAGTCAAGGGGTATGAATTCTTCCTGAAGGCACTGTATGTGGCCACTGAACCACAGATGGACCAATGGCATCGTAGGGTTAAATCACTTGATCAGGCATCTCTTCTTTCACAGAACCCTTGGAGGACAGATGTTGTTTTAGTGTCTCCATATTCAACAGCTTGTCAAAGCCTTTCATTTCTAATAACAACCATTTTCCATTCATTTGAAMCTTTGGATGGAGTGATAATGAACATGGGCATCACTGTTTATCTCAGCATATGCCCACAGTTTGGATGTGCAATTAGTCTTTTATAAAACTAGTCAAAAGCAGACTATCATCACTCTTCGCTGGATGTGTCTTGGCAGTTTTGTATACAAATTATTTCAGACCACCCACTCCTCATAGCACCAATCTGACAGTTTAGGCTTCTCTGTCAGCTCAACCTCTCTCTCTGCTCTTGCTCTCCTTTACTCTCTCCTTCTTACTCTTGCTCTCTCTTCTCTCTGCTTCTCTTCTCAGTCTTGTATCTTCATTTTACTGTCATAAAAGCAGGCTGTGCCTTAGAACCTACATTAACCTGGGTGAAGCTTCTCTCTCCCTCCCACCCACCCACCCAGGTGGCGACACGCATCTCTGCATACCTGACAGCTCAAGCTCAGCTCAAGCTCAACCTCAACAACATGGAACTGCTCAGGGTCTCCCTAGTGGCACAACGGTCTAAGGCACTGCATCGCGGTGCTAGAGGCATCACTACAGACCCGGGTTCGATTCCAGGCTGTATCAGAACCTGCCGTGATCGGGAGTCGCAAAGGGCGGTGCACGATTGGCCCAGCGTTGTTCGGGTTAGGGGAGGGTTTGGCCGGGGGAGCTTTACTTGGTTCATTGCGCTAGTGACTCCTTGTGGCGGGCCAGGCGCCTGCAGGCTGACCTCGGTCGTCAGGTGAACAGTGTTTCCTCAGACACATTGGTGCAGCTGAGTTAAGCGGACAGGTGTTAAGAAGCGCGGTTTGGAGGGTCATGTTTCGGAGGACGCATGACTCAACCTTTGCCTCCCGAGCCTGTTGGGGAGTTGCAGCAATGAGGCAATATCGAAATTGGGGAGAAAAAGAGGGTAATATACAAAAAAACTAAAAATTGACGGAACTGCTCTTGGCGTGATCCTGGACAACACCCTGCCGTTCTCTGCAAACATCAAAGCAGTGACCCGCTCCTGCAGGTTCATGCTCTACAACATCCGTAAAGTACRTCCCTACCTCACACAGGAAGCGCTGCAGGTCCTAATCCAGGCCCTTGTCCTCTCCCGTCTGGACTACTGCAACTCGCTGTTGGCTGGGCTCCCCGCTTGTGCCATCAAACCCCTGCAACTTATCCAGAACACGACAGCCCACATGGTTTTCAACCTTCCCCAGTTCTCTCATGTCACCCCGTTCCTCCGCACAATCGACTGGCTTCCCCCTGAAGCTAGAACAGCAGAGTCCCTGCTGGAAAACATCTGAAACCCTACCTCTTCAAATAGTATCTTAAATAATCRTACCCCCCAAAACAATAATWAAAAAAAACACAACCAGAACTTGCACTTGAACCCCCCCTTCTAGCTCTAACTCTACTGATGGCTACGTTATTGAGGAAGAATGTACTTTCTATGCCTGTGATATGTGGTTGTCCCCCCATTTTAAAATGAATGCACTATCTGTAAGTCACTCTGAATAAGAGCATCTACTAAATGACTAAAATTGAAAAAATTWAAATGGAAAAGGAAACTATTGAAATAACTCTGATGACTTTTATGACCCACAATCAAATAGTGGATCAAACCTAATCCCTATTGTTGCTCTGTTTACTAATCTGAGACTATCACAATTTCATTTTGACTTGCACAGTGTAACCTTCCATTAACACCGAGACGCATTAGACTCGTAATCACCGTCTTCAAAGGTAATTTCACATGAAAGTACGGTACATAAAGTTTGTATAATACAAACGGAAACTACCTTGACACCAGATCTGTTTTCCAATCAGAGGAAAGGGGCTCCTTAACACACTGGCATGACCTTTGACCTTTCTGAGCTGTGAGACAGACAATAGGGAAGTCACAGTCCTCAGTAACGACACTGGGTGCAATTACGGTTGGCCATGGCTGCTTTCACAATGCTCATCAAAAAAGAATGCCAGAAGTCAGGCAAAAATAGACGGGAGAGAGGGAACAGACACTCCCCAATCAACACTGCTGGGGAGCTAATATGAGAAATGCTTAATAGATCTTAACTATAATTTGGGTGGGAGGCGAGYAGAGGGGGTACAACGGACTGTTCCTAAAGCCTCTCTAATGGGGGTGCTGTGGGGAGGGCTTCTCTCCAGAGGTCAACATATCTCAGTGGATAATTAAACCTACTGAGAGCTCTCACTCTCTAACTTTCTTTCACACACACAAATAAAAATCTACACACACAAAATACACACATACTGTGCATAATCATACACATACACAAATGCACACCCCCACGCACACACACATAGAGACATCCCCCCTCTCACATTATCATAACCTAAGCAATTATCAGTGTGTGCTGTTTGAGACAAAAACTGGGAGGGAAGTGGAGAGCAGAGTGCTGTCTGTCTATCTGTGATGAATAGAATCTGCACTATAGATATAACATTATTATTATCAGCATTATCACCATTTTAATTAGCACTGGCACTGGGTCTATATAAAATTAGGGTAACTTAACCAATCTGCGTGGAAAAGATAATGAATGAAATTATCAAAAACCCTCAGCATATGGTAATTCTGCTTAAAACCTCTCTGGGATAGGCGGGACGCTTGCGTCCCACTTGGCCAATAGCCAGGGAAAATGTAGAGCACCAAATTCAAAATAATGATATAAAATCAAACTTTCATTAAATCACACATATAAGATACCAAATTAAAGCTACAATCGTTGTGAATCCAGCCAACATGTCAGATTTCAAAAAGGCTTTTCGGCGAAAGCATAAGATACTATTATCTGATGATAGCACAACAGTAAACAAAGAGAGTATAGCATATTTCAACCCTGCAGGCGCAACACAAAACGCAGAAATAAAATATAAATCATGCCTTACCTTTGACGAATTTATTTTGTTGGCACTCCAATATGTACCATAAACATCACAAATGGTCCTTTTGTTCGATTAATTCCGTCCATATATGTCCAAAATGTCCATTTATTTGGCGCGTTTGATCCAGAAAAAAACATCTTCCAATTTGCGCAACATCACTACAAAATATCAAAAAAATTACCTCTAAACTTTGCCAAAACATTTCAAACTACTTTTGTAATACAACTTAAGGTATTTGTAAACGTTAATAATCGATCAAATTGAAGACGGTCTATCTGTTTTCAATACAGGAGGTCAACAAACTAACGCTACTTTTCTAGTCTTGCGCAACTCTCAAACAGTACACATAACGTTACACTGATTCCAGATGGCCGTTCTTCTTCATTGCACAAAGGAATAACCTCAACCTATTTCCAAAGACTGGTGACATCCAGTGGAAGCGGTAGGAACTGCAAACAGGTTGATTAGAAATCTAGTATCCCAATGAAATCCCATTGAACAGACGGTGACCTCAAACAAAAACAAAAATCTGAATGGTTCGTCCTCMGGGTTTTGCCTGCTACATAAGTTCTGTGATACTCACAGACATGATTCAAACAGTTTTAGAAACTTCAGAGTGTTTTCTATCCAAATCTACTATTAATATGCATATCTTATATTCTGGGGATGAGTAGAAGGACGTTGAAATTGGGCACGCTATTTATCCAAAAGTGAAAATGCTGCCCCTATCCTAGAGAAGTTAACAAGGTTAGAGTATGGTGTTACTCAATATACATACGTAAATGTTCACACCAGATTTGGGTTTAAACAGTATTTACAGGTAGGCCGGGTTGCACTTTTTCCATTTATTATAACAAGCAAGCTTAATCAAGCAGAGATAGGTTCGAATATTATATTAAATTATTTCAAATACTCTAAGTTGGGTACACACAACCACGTGTTGTTTATTCTGTGTTGTACTAAAGGGCACAGCTTTCACTCATCAAAGCCACTCTACAGGTGTCAGATCTTAATATGACCCATTTCATCGCAGGAGGAAAATAATCCTGCAGTAGGAGGATTTGAATAAATATTTAAAATGTATAATTGCCGCCAGGGGGCAGCTGGAAGCGGGGTTTGTAGATTATACAATGCAGTACCTACTTTAGGGGACTATGGTGTGAGGAAGGCTCTGCAAACCAACCGACCTCATACATCATGGCTTGTCAAAGCATTGTGACCTGCTGTAGGGCAGTGGTCTGAGCAGCACACTTCATCTCTGAGCATCATGAGTTTGTGCCCAGCGCTGGGCTATTGTTTTAACACTTTGTATGAATGGAAACGTATGTTGGTGTAGCATACCTTTATTATTTATCCAATGCGAAGGCTGCTCCCTGCCTGCCTCCAAAAAGCACTTACGCTAGTAGGTAGCACTTTTCCAGTAGGTTACTGCCATTTGAGATGGGATTAGTAGGCAGCATCACATGATAATGCGTTCACATTCCGCCAAAAGCGAGACGATTGTAGCCACATTGTAGCCCCTGTAGTAGAATGAGCAACTATTTCAGTAAACAACTATCCCAAATTGGAAATATCTGTCACGAACAATAAGTAAGCAAGTAACAGAATCAATCTCCTCAGTGCCTGTTAATGAATGAAGTTGACACCGACCAGAATAATTATCCAACATTATAGGCTCCTCGTTTCGCATATTGCTTGGTCTGCTGCTCTATCATTGTGGACATTATCGGTAAGCTTGCATGCATGATATCATACAGGCAAAAATTATTTTATTGCTTTAAGCAATTTACTGACTGTTTAAGAATGATTAAGGGGCTCCCGAGTGGCACAGTGGTCTAAGGCACTGCATCTCAGTGCTAGAAGCATCACTACAGACCCCAGTTCAATTGCAGGCTGTAACACAACCGGCCGTGATTGGGAGTCCCATAGGGTGGCGCACAACTGGCCCAGCGTCGTCCGGGTTATAGTTAAGCCCGGGGTAGGCCGTCATTGTAAATAAGAATTTGTTCTTAACCACATCATATAGGTGACAACCTCTTAACTTTAGCTAATTTTATTCATTATTACAGGAAAATAAACTCACAAGAAGATCATTATTTACAAGTTAATGGCAAGCTAATTACAGAAAATAGCTTACGGTTGTGAGTGTGGCGAAATAAAAGCAGGATATTCTACCGGAGAATGTTTGAACTCGGACACTGTCTCGTTGGCCTAATGTATATCCTAATTTGACTTTGATGCAGGTCATGTTCTTCCTCACATTACTGTCTCTGGTAAACACACACTATATCAAATAAAATCACTGTTTATTTGTCACATGCACAGGATACAGAAGGTGTAAACGGTACACTGAAATGATTACTTGCATAGTGGAGTCTTTTGTTWAMACATGTAGCTAGCTAGCTAAACAATGAACCATAGTCCCAATTTATAACGTTACTACCCTGCATGAATCTTCAGGTAGCTAAAGTTAACCAACTATATTCAATGTTAGTTAGCTAGCTAACATTAGGCTATAACTAGCAATGGAAATGACTCTGAGATACGAATAATATTAATACACAGATCATACTCGTAACGTTAGCTAGCAAGCCAGACAGCTAACGTTAGCTAGCTAGCTAACCGGACACTTTAACTTGCAATGAAAACAACTATGTGACAAAATGTGAAATGTATATTATCTGAAAATGTAGCGAGCTGGACTCTTCTTTTTTTTCACCGCATATTTGCAATCAAATGCAGAATTTTCTCCATCTCCTTAGCTATCATACTCTGCTTCCACTGGGCCTTCCACGGATTTCAAAACTCGGTCCTCCAAAAAGTGGCGAGGATTAGCAACACTTTTTCCCAGTTCTTCGTGATACAGTATCTTTCAAAAAAGCTGCGTCTCTTGGCATTATCTCAGCCAATCATGGCTAATGGGATTGTTCCTGACTTTCTGTGGCTAAACCAACTAGGCTTGTAATTTAACAATTGTATTTGTATTTACAGATGTCATACAAGTTTGTTATTATGACACATGAAAGTTCACATGTTCCAGAAGGCATTTCTGCCTAGGCATTTTGATTTTAAAAAACTCATGTTTACATTCAAATGCCTCTCCTGTGAAGTTTTGACATGTGACATACGCCTAGTTTCCTGAAACGAGTCACATATGAGTAATCAACAAATATAAAACCATATTATCTTGAACATCGTGTCATTTTATAATATGCAGGGGTGTGGTAGTTGTATGTATTAATCACAATGCAAGCCTATTTATTTGGAGAGAAAAAAACAGCAGCTCTAATGCAATATTAGCTTCACAGTGAAACACCACTATTCTGGCTATTCATTTTCATTTATTTTATATTTAACTAGGCAAGTCAGTTAATATTTGACTTGGCTAGCCAGCTAACTTAACATTAAGTTAACTCGCCCACTTTTTTATGCTCACAGTCCCCAGTTCCCACTCCAATATCACTCCAACCTCCGGCCTCCCCTGCATGGACTTGGAGTGCCSCTCGCTTCGATGGAGGCCTCCTTGTGCACCTGGTAACCTGAAACAAGCTCTGTGCACCTGGTGACCCTCCCACTTATATCTGCTCAGAGACTAAGTCCCCAACCCAACCTCCACAGCCTGAGTGCTGTCCCCAACCCCTGAGTCCGGCCGCCCCTGCTCGGACTCTGAATCCCCCCCGCCTTGGGGGAAGCCTCCTCGTGCACCTGGTGACCTTTTGACTTCCACAGCAAGTCACAACCTGACTCACAGTCCCACAGGGCGGATGGGTGACCACCACCTAGCCCACTACCTATCCAGAGCCCAATGTCAATGTCTTTTGCCTTCTACCCACCTGCCTAGGCTCTCTCACACTCTGTGTCTGGCCTCTGGCCCCTCTCCGTGCACCTGGTAACCCATAAGTAAAGAAGGAGGATGGTGGAGGAAGATGCCTTCTGTCCCCGACAAAAGCTTGGATCGAGGGCTGACTTTCAATAGATTGCAGTGGGTGAGCTGCTCTGCTACGTATGGTTGTCAGGTTGTCTACGAGTGATTTAGCACCAGGTTCCCCACAAACATGCAGTGTGCATCAGGAGAGGGGCGGCAACTCATCCGGCCACACCCTAACCCCGTCACAAACCACTCTACTCACCATCCAAAAGAGGCAGGCTATCCCGGGCCAACCGAAGATCCGCTGCGCTACGGTATCGTTACGTTTAGGGGGGATTCTGACTTAGAGGTGTTCAGTCATAATCCCACAGATGGTAGCTTCGCACCATTGGCTCCTCAGCCAAGCAAATACACCAAATGTCTGAACCTGCAGTTCTTCTCGTACTGAGCAGGATTACTATTGCAACAACACATTATCAGTAGGGTAAAACTAACCTGTCTCACGACGGTCTAAACCCAGCTCACGTTCCCTATTAGTTTGTGAACAATCCAACGCTTGGTGAATTCTGCTTCACAATGATAGGAAGAGCCAACATCGAAGGATCAAACAGCGACGTTGCTATGAATGCTTGGCCACCACCAAGGCAGTTATCAGTGTGATAACTTTTCTGACACCTCCTGCTTAAAAGCCAACAATTCAGAAGGATTGTGAGGCCCCGCTTTCACGGTCTGTATTTATCCTGAAAATCAAGAACAAGCAAACTTTTGCACTTCTGCTCCACGGGAAGTTTCTGTCCTCCCTAATTGGAGTGGGTCGCACCTGGCTCGAAAAACAATAAGAGTAGTGGTATTTCCCCCGGAGGCCGAGGCCTCCCACTTATTCTACACCTCTCATGTCTCTTCACAGTGCTGGACTAGAGTCAAGCTCAACAGGTTCTTCTTTCCCCGCTGATTCTGCCAAGCCCGTTCCCTTGGCTGGGGTTTTGCTAGATAGTAGGGAGGGACAGTGGGAATCTCATTKATCTATTCATGCGCATCACTAATTAGATGACGAGGCATTTGGCTACCTCAAGAGACTAAATTATGTCCCGCCGTTTACCCCCGCTTCATCGAATTTCCTCAATTTGACATGAGGGGGTCACAGTCACCCCACGGGTGATTTGAGTGCGACGGAGACAGGTGGGTATGCTCCTTTTGAATTCCATCAAGTTGACATTCAGTGATACGTACCCAGTGGGAACCTAGGCTTCTTCCATCCGTTTTATGGTTCCACAGCAAATCAATGGGCGTGGATGGTACTACCCAGATCAAATGTAGGCCTCCCTCCCCAGACAAGCTGTAGATACCTCTCCCCCACAGATCTCCCCTCGTAGGGAATGAGCCAGATCCATGCAATGCCCGATCACTGCGGGGCCAATGGGTTTAGTCTCTGCCTCAAGTCTAGTGAGCGTAGAGGAGACCTCCCCACCTACAATGTGTGGGGCCGGTGAGCGCCATAGCTGGGGAGATCTGTGAGAAGGGCCCGACGCGCGTCCAGAGTTGCCACTGCCAACCGCCGGACCCAAACCGCCTTCGGCCTGCTGACGGACACCACCCCGACGAACCCCCACATGCAGCCCCTTGCGASACCACGCACGAAAGACCGCACAACGAACTTCCAATGGTGACGAGAGGAGGGCGACAGAGCGACTGCTCCCCCAGCCGCAGCTCGAGCCCCGCTTCGCACCCCAGCCCGACCAACTCAGCCCTTAGAGCCAATCCTTATCCTGAAGTTACTGATCTTTTTTTCCAACTTCCCTTATCTACATTGTTATAACATGCCACAGGCTGTTCACCTTGGAGACCTGCTGCGGATATGGGTACGTGAGATTTACACCCTCTCCCCCGGATTTTCAAGGGCCAGGGAGAGCTCACCGGGTGCCGCCGATACCGCAAAGCTTTCCAGGGCTTGGGCCCCTCTCTAGGGGCACCCATTCCAGGGCGTCCTACCCTTCACAAAGAAAAGAGAACTCTCCCCGGGGCTCCCACCAGCTTCTCCAGGATCGGTCGCGTTACCGCACTGGATGCCTCGCGGTGCTGTCTCCGCCAGTCCGTGAACATTTTGAAAGTAGTTTGAGGTCAGTAGGTCACATTACCAAGGAGCTACTAAAATTAGAAAGTTTTTAAAAATATATGTAAAAACGTGTTAGATGACAATGGAAAAACTAAAGGGTGTGCAATACGGAAGGGTAGTCAGTGGACATTCTGAACCTTGTTTGAAGTCAGTAGTTCACATGACCAAGGAGCTATTGACATTTTAAATAAAATAAAAAATAATGTAAAAACGTGTGAGATGAAAATAGACAAACGAAAAGGTGTGCAATGTATATGCCTGCTGATTGTACATTCTGAACATTGTTTGAGGTTAGTAGGTCACATGACCAAGGAGCTATTGAAATTCAAAGTTTACAAGGACACTGTGTACCGGTCACGCCTAACTAGATAGCAGCCTCCTTCAGTGGTTTTTTTGGGGGGCGGTTGTCATCCAACGTGCATTACCACCACCTACCAAAGAGAAAGCGAACACAATTTWTTTTACAACACGCAACAATTTATACAATTTTACCGCGTTATGCTTCATAGAAGGAAATCAGTCAATTTAAATCAATTCAATAGGCCCTAATCCAGTGGTTCTTAACCTGGGTTCGATCGAACCCCAGGGGTTCGGTGAGTCAGTCTCAGGGGTTCGGCAGAGGTCAAGACACACATCCGACTCATATGATTCGTGATGACACCAGGCTATGGATTTTAAATGACTTGGCAGGGGTGCAGCCATTGGTGTGCCTGGGAAGGCATAGGCCCACCCACTGGGGAGCCAGGCCCAGCTAATCAGAATGAGTTTTTCCACAGAAAAGGGATTTATTTCAGACAGAAATACTCCTCAGTTTCATCAGCTGTCTGGGAGGCTGGTCTCTTCACTCGCAGGTGAAGAAGCCGGATATGGAAGTCCTGGGTTAGCATGGTTACAAGTGGTCTGAGGTTGTGATGGCGGTTGGACGTACTGCCAAATCCTCTAAAACGATGTTGGAGGCAGCTTATCGTAGAGAAATTAACAATACATTATCTGGCACAGCTCTGTTGGACATTCCTGCAGTCAGCATGCCAATTGCACGCTCCTTCAAAACTTGAGACATCTGTGGCATTGTGTTGTGTGACAAAACGGCACATTTTACAGTGGCCTTTATTGTCCTTTATTGTCCTTAACTTGGCAAAGGAGAAATGCTCAGTAACAGGGATGTAAACAAATTTGTGTAAACAAATTTTATTTCAGCTCATGAAACATGGGACCAACACTTTACATGTTGCGTTTATATTTTGGTTCAGTATATTTCACAACAGGCATAACGTTTGAGGGAGCGAGAAAAAACATAATTTTGATAGCAACCCGTGATCCCAATGACTCGACTGCCCCAGGCATGGAGAAAAAGAGAACTGCTCATTTTCAGCCACTCACGAGACTCATTTGAATTGATGCATCAGGAAAATTCTCTGCGACAAAAGAGTGATCAAGTTAAGATCCAACATCTGTATATGGCCTTGTGCTTGTAAAGGATGAGGAACTAAAACGATATAAAGATGAGGCATACTGTATGTACTGTACTTGAACTCAAGTCCTATGTTGGGTTGAAAAGGACAGATTCCACCTAGTCTATCTCCTCAAGGTTTCCTCTCAAAGGTGTTCAAGGTTCCTCTAAAGGTGTTCAAGGTTCCTCTAAAGGTGTTTCAAGGTTAGCCTCTAAAGGTGTTCAAGTTTCCTCTAAAGGTGTTCAAGGTTTCCTCTAAAGGTGTTCAAGGTTTCCTCTAAAGGTGTTCAAGGTTTCCTCTCAAGGTGTTCAAGGTTTCCTCTCAAGGTGTTCAATGTTTCCTCTAAAGGTGTTCAAGGTTTCCTCTCAAGGTTGCAGCCTGTATAGTGTACACTCACCTTGACCACCTCTTCATCGGTCGACCGACACTCTACCGACTCTGTTACATCCGTAACTGTGCCATCTGTTCCTACGGTGACCACCTTTACTGGCACGGCAACTGTTCTCCCGGTGAGCACAGCTGTATTCAGAATCTCAGTGTCCTGAGAAGAAGAAGAAAAGAGGAGTTCAGAGTTAAGTTCCACTGAGGAGAGCAACCACACTGACATGCAGATGTGTTGTTTACTGTGCCTATTGCAATATAAGCTGCTCACATTGTCATCTAATTGGAATTAGCCTACAACTGTCATAGAGTTCAATAAATGAGTCAGTATGTACAGTAAATGCTTGCACATCTGCTGTACATCCTCATTTCCCTGTGAATAAAGCACCAACAATCCAGTCAAATCCCTATACAGTAGTTAAGGTTTCATTAACACCCTAGATTGCTAGTCTCTAATGATACAATATATCATGAACATTGTAATCATAGATACTGCAAATTGCTGCTTTCATTAAATGATGTGAACAGTGATGATAAGATAGTGTAATCTTGACGCTGTGACTCAGACGAAACAGAAGAAAGATAATTAGATGAATGAATCTACTCTTAATCCCCCCGGCTCTGGGTTTGCTACCATCATGTATAGGCACACACACACACACAGAGGCACGTAACACAGACACAAGCCACACACACACCTACATGCAGGCACGCAGACAGACAACACACAACGCACACCACACACAACACCAATCCTAGGACACACACACACACACACACACACCACAGTACACACACACATCATGCACACACACCACACATTCATGACACACACACACACACACGCTACACACACACACACACAACACACCACACAACCACACCTACATATAGGCACACACACAGACACAAACACACACACACACACACCTACATTCAGGAAGCCCAAACAGACACACCCACGCCACACAGACACACAT